>NC_134101.1:155290127-155598301 GCF_000715075.1 Nicotiana tabacum | reverse complement strand
CCATGTCCGGTTGTTTCTAAAACTGAGCATAAGTATTTTTTCACTTTTATAGATGATTTTTCTCGAATGACTTGGATTTACTTTATGAAGAGCCGCTCTGAAGTGTTTACTCATTTTTCTGCCCTTTGTGCTGAAGTCAAAACTCAATTCAATGCTTCAGTACGTACTGTAAGGAGTGATAACGCTAAAGAATACATGTCAGGGTAATTTTTCTCGAATGACTTGGATTTACTTTATGAAGAGCCGCTCTGAAGTGTTTACTCATTTTTCTGCCTTTTGTGCTGAAGTCAAAACTCAATTCAATGCTTCAGTACGTACTCTAAGGAGTGATAACGCTAAAGAATACATGTTAGAGTTATTTCAGGAGACAACATGGTATATTACATCAGTCTTCATGTGTTGATGCGCCCTCTCAAAATGAAGTTGCTGAGAGGAAGAATAGGCATCTACTTGAGACAGCTCGAGCACTTTTGTTCCAAATGAAGGTTCCTAAACAGTTCTGGGCTGATGCAGTTCTACGGCTTGTTTTCTGATTAATCGCATGCCATCTAGTGTACTCGATGGTAATGTGCCTTATAGTGTTCTTTTTCCGAACAAGTCATTATTTCCGGTGGAACCTAAGGTGTTTGGAAGCACATGTTATGTTCGAGATGTTCGACTATCTCTTACCAAGTTGGATCCCAAGGCTGTGAAGTGTGTTTTCCTGGGCTATTCTCACCTTCAGAAGGGGTATCGATGTTATTCTACTGAGCTTGGCAAATATTTAGTGTCAACTGATGTGGTATTTCCAAAGACTACACCATTCTTCTATGCACCTCCCATTTCTACAAGCAAGGGGGAGGAAGATGAGTGGCTATTATATCAGGTTACCCGTACTTTGACAGAGCAATCAGATAATACTCTTTGATCTCCCATTTCTTCTATTGAGCACCAATTGACTACTACGCCTTCAGTACCTGCTCGAACTGTGTTAGCAAGACCTCCAATTGTTCAAGTTTATTCGCGGAGGCGAGAGACAAATGATACATGTCCCCCACCAGTTCCTGCATCATCTAATCCTCCTTTGCATGATCCTCCAGATAACCTTGACCTTCCTATTGCTCTTCGCAAAGGTACACGTACTTGCAAATCGACATATTCTGTTGCTAACTTTGTTTCCTATGACCACTTATCCTCTACGTCTAGATCTATGATTGTTTCTCTAAACTCCATCTCCGTACCCAAAATAGTGAAGGAGGCTTTGAATCATCCCGAATGGTCTAATGCAATGCTTGAGGAAATACATGCTTTAAAGGATAACCACACATGGGATTTGGTAGATTTACCAAAGGGAAAGAAACAACTGGGATGCAAGTGGGTCTTTACAGTTAAAGTTAATCCAGATGGTTCTGTGGTTAAGGCCAGACTTGTGGCGAAAGGGTATGCTCAAACTTATGGGGTGGATTATTCTGACACCTTCTCCCCGGTTGCCAAACTCACTTCTGTCCGCTTATTTATTTCTCTAGCTGCGTCCGAGAATTGGCCTTTACATCAGCTGGATATCAAGAATGTGTTCCTTCATGGTGATCTTCAGGAGGAAGTGTATATGGAGCAACCACCCAGTTTTGTTGCTAAGCGGGAGCATGGGAAAGTCTGTCATTTGAAGAAGTCCTTGTATGGCTTGAAGCAGAGTCCATGAGCATGGTTTGGCAAGTTGAGTGAGGTAGTTCAGGAGTTTGGGTTGAAAATGAGTAAGTGCGATCACTCAGGCCTCATTAGATTTTTTTTAAGATTAAGACGTCTGAATCTGAATACACATCTGAATATATTAAGATGTGTATTAAGATCTTAATAGAAATAATTAAGACTGTTTGATTTTTAACATCTGAATGTATAAAATTTATCTTCATTTGAAAATTAATAAATATAAAATTCAAATGAAATACTAACTAATCTAAAATTCTATCAATAAAATATATAGTTTTTAAAAATATGATAGTTGGTGGTGGTGATGGCTAACGGGTGAATGCCGACTAGAGGTGGTGGTTGGTGGTATTTTTGGTTGATGATGGTGGTACATGCTAGTAGCTAGTAGTGATTGGTAGTGGTGACGATTATGATTGAGGATGATGGTGGTAGGTGGTGGTAGTAGTTGTGATTGAGGAAGGTGGTGGGTGGGTGGTGGTAGGTTATAATGATGGGAAGTGTCGGCTGTGGTTGTTGATGGTGATGGTGTGGTCAGTTGTGGTAGTTAAGGCGGATGAGTGTTGATTGTGGGGGAGAATGATGGTGGTCGGAGTGGTGGGAATAGTAGGTGGTGATGGTCGATGATGGAGTTTATGATTAAGGATGATGGTGGCATGGTGGTGGTGGAGGTGGCTGGGGGTGGTGGTGTCATGGTGCTAGTTGATAATGGTAGGCGGTGGCGGCAGTTAATAATGAATATGTGATAGCATCTTAATGAAATTAAGTCTCTGTTATAGATCTTAATCTTACAGACCTATTCAGACCCATTAAGTGGTTGTGAAGTAAAAAAAACACACTTAATGATTAAGATCTGAATAATTAAGATTCAGGCTTTAAAAACAAACGCACTTAATATCTTAGATCTGAATGATTAAGATTCAGACCTCCATTAAGTGCAAACAAATGAGGCCTCAGTCTTTTATCGGAAATCAGTAGCTGCCACTATTCTCCTTGTTGTATATGTTGATGATATTGTTATCACAGAAAGTGACTGCGGGGATTTCTTCCCTCAAGTCTTTTCTGCATACTAGGTTTCATACAAAGGACTTGGGTCAGTTGAAATACTTTTTGGGAGTAGAAGTAAATAGAAGCAAGAAGGGAATTCTTGTCTCAAGGAAAGTACATTCTTGACTTGCTTGCAGAAACTGGAAAGTTGGCAGCTAAACCTTGCAGTACTCCAATAGTTCCTAATGTGCATCTTATGAAAGATGATGGTGATCCTTTTGACAATCCAGAGAGATACAGGAGGTTAGTTGGGAAATTAAACTACCTTACTGTGATTCGTCTAGATATTGCTTTAAGTGTTATTAGCTAGTTCATGTCTGCACCAACGGTCAAACATTGGACAGCTTTGGAACAGATTTTGTGTTACTTGAAAGGAGCTCCTGGACTTGGCATATTATATAGCAATCATAATCATACTCGTATTGAGTGTTTTGCAGATGCTGACTGGGCTAGATCGAAAATTGATAGAAGATCTACTACAGGTTATTGTGTCTTTGTTGGAGGAAACCTGGTATCATGGAGGAGTAAGAAGCAAAGTGTTGTATCCCGATTCAGTGCAGAATCCGAGTATAGAGCTATGTCACAGTCTACAAGTGAGATTATGTGGATACATCATCTGTTGACTGAAATTGGGTTAGAGCATCCAATACCAGCAAAACTCTAGTGTGACAATCAAGCTGCCCTCCATATTGCATCAAATCTGGTGTATCATGAAAGAACTAAGCATATTGAGGTTGACTGCCATTTTATTCGTGAGAAGATTCAGGAACACTTGATCTCCATTGGCTACGTGAAGACAGGAGAGCAACCAGTTGATTTGTTCACAAAGGCGTTGAATGGTATTCGAGTTAATTACCTTTGTAACAAGCTGGGCATGATTAATATCTATGCTCCAGCTTGAGGGGGAGTGTTAGATAATGAATGTAGACATAATCTTATGTAATATACATAGCTAGCATAATTATAGGGATTCACAGCAAATTTATAAAATTTCCTTTTTGATTCTTTCCATAGTTAGGGTTTTATGTACTTGTATATATACTTTTTGATTTTGCACCGGGTGTCCGAGTCTCTTCGAGCCCCGACTAATCTCGGGGGTGCACAAGCCCTCGGCAAGGAGTTTCCCGCTAGTGTACCACGGTTAATTCAGGTTTTACCCAGTCCGATGGCCCTCAGAAATTGTTTGCACCCAGTGGGTTTCGAACTTGAGACCTTGAAAGGGAGCAAACCCCAAGGCTCAAGTCAATTGCCACCAGGCCAACCCCTGAGGGTTGTACTTGTATATATACTTGTTACTTCTTGAATACAACATAAGAGAGATTTCGCTATTGTCTCTGTACTTTACAGAAGGCAAGTTTGTAGTGTTGGGCCCATTCAAGACGTTTCTTTTCTTTCACACTCACACAGATAATCACGGTGAATATCAATTGGAGGTCAATTTTTCCAAGTTACGTGCAGAGAAAAATATCTTCTTCATCGAATAACCTGCAAAAATCAAGTTCTGGAAATATCCACCTTCACACGGTGGCAACAGAAGGGAAAATAATAAACTAATGCTGAATATTTCAATCATGCTTCCAACGTACTAATAGCTGAGGAGGATGACCAAGTTAAACTCCAAAAATGTAACTTTGGCTTTTTGATAACTGTTGAATACAAAATTAAGTAAATAAAAGTGTGTCCTCTCTAAATTAAGCTTTTAGATGACCTGGTCACACACTTCAATATCACAGCAGTCAGAGGTCCTGAGTTCGAGTCTCACCACCACCCATTATCAAAAAGAATTTCCACATGCTTGACCCATGAAAAAAAAAATCAAGCCCGCACGTGAAGAGGCATATTGAAGACAAAATTAAGTAAATAAAGCGTGCTTTTAGATGAGATGGTCACATACTACAACAATAACAAAGAAGAAAACAGATAATTGAGTTAACTCTAATTAAGAACAGTAAGGAGTGATGCACTCACTTGTCCTTCAAGAACCGCAGGACCGAGTATGTCATTTTGGACACTAGTGGTGGCTGGCATTTGAGTAGATTTCTCTCCTCTGAATACATATGAAGTGACAAGATCAACATTTGACAATTGTAGTGTTGATTCTACAAGCCGGACGACACGTGCTTGAGTAGAGTTTATCTGCATTTTAGTGCACGTAGCGAATATTAGTACAAAGGTATACAAGGGCATACGCCATGTGTTAGTTAAAAATTATAATAATACGGTGATAGTCACAATGACATCAGCACATACCATAGATAGAACTTGTCTCTTCCACAAAATGCTATCAATTTCCAGCTTCTTTGTGCATTCTTTTACACTATTGACAAGATCCTCAACAAAGAGCAGGTCCTGTTTGGCTTGCTGGCATTCTTGTCTCACAAGTCCTTGACAAGCTGAAACTAGTTGTTCTGCAATGGCAATTGGAGTTCCAAGCTTCAGCTTCATCCTCTCGATTCCAGTACTTGTTGATGCATCCAAGAAGCCATACAAGTACTTCTCAAGTTCATAGAAGCCTTTGGTTTTCCAATGAAAATTATCATTTGAACTTCGATTGCTTTGACTGTGAGCATCATCAAAAGTAGAAAGCTTCGCTTCAAGAGCAAGTCGTGCAGAAACTGGATATAGTGTTACACAATCTGTGTTCAGCAATTTCTGTGTATTTTCTTTGATAAATCCAATGGCCACCTCCAACTACAGCATGAAATAATAATAATACAAGACTAATCAAAATGGCCCAGCTCATATATCCACAGATAATAAGAAATTATTTCCTCACTCAACATTATCACAACAGCAAGAGTTTATGACCAACCTCGCCCTTATTCTGGTATATGTCAGACTTATTCAGCACAAACACGACCTTTTTACTCCACTGCTGAGTGTAACGCAGAAAATTAACCTGATAAGCACCATAAGTGCATGTGAGGTTAACTTTTGGCAAAAGAAGAAGAACCTAAAATCAACATGACAAGAGCATACTGTATACCAAAAGAAAGACATGCAAGAGAGATGACAAAAAGCACATGAAATTGAACTGTCTTTTTTATATCAGCAAGCCCGAGATATTAAACCTTCAGAAGTTATGATCTCATTAAGGCTCCTTCAACACCTAACGGTCCACCTTTATGACTTTTTGGGGGGGGAGGGGGGAGGATAAGAAGGAAAGGATCACCTTTGGACAAAGAATTGTACTTAATCCACCATTTTGCTTCCTTACTTAGCTACCGAAAGATCTTAAGGAGTAATTTCAGAACTATATACTATTACTTTGACGAGTTTGATATTTATGAGACAAAGTGGGTCTCACAAACTTTTATGTTAGTACAATATCAGAGGTAATATGTGGTGAAAGAAAAAGGTCTCCATCCAAGTTAAGTAGACATCAGTTTATGATAATCAAAGCTCAGGAAAGACTATCTCTATGTTTAACATGCAAAAGAAACTCGATCTGTTTGGAAGAGAGTATTACCCAATCTTTAATTTCTAGCACGCAGAAATGTAGCAACAACAGGACATCCAGATGATCCCTCAAAGAACTAGCCAGACTACTGAAAATTCATTTAGCTTCAGTAAAAAATTTCTGTGTTAGAGTTTCCTTAATAGTAAGGACTAATCGGTGCTTGGAGTATGACTGGAGAAAAGAATTCCCAAAGACTACATGCTAATTCATGACTGTCTCATAAAGAATACTACGCAAAAGCTTTATAATTAAAATTACTTTTTAGGGCCTGAAACAGAAAATGACAGTGGCCGGCATAAGCCTCACAGGTTTGAAACAGAAAGTGACAGTGGCCGGCATAAGCCTCACAGGTCTGAAACAGAAATATGACAGTGGCCGGCATTATCACTAAAAGGTGTGAGGTGTGCAACTAACGGTTCCTAGTTATCAGTACTTACTATAAATTCTAGTGATTGGTAAAAGCTAAAAGCAAAAGAGCATCAGGAACATCACATGCTCTTTTACAGTCATTAAATAAAGCAGGTGGCAAGAATTAAACCATAAAAGACAGTACACAAATCCTTATGAATACTACAGCACCTAACACATTTGAAATATAGACTGAGAATCAAATCCGAGATTTTTCAGTGATGGGAGGTATTGTTGTTGCAACGAAGCTCTAGTGACGTCCAAAAGATATACGGTAGACCGGTCCTTAGCTTCCTCAAGCACCAAAACCCTTCCAATAAATGAACAACTTCCTTGTCCTAATCCAATCTAGCTACAACATTTAAGCATGAAATGAAGATTGCTTAAAGGTAGCTGGCCAGTGGTACCACAAAAGAAATACTTCCCGTACTCCTTCGCAACTGGAGGTGCTCTTTCCACCCTCGCCCCAACTATGACACTAAGTGTTGTCAGATCGGCTGAGACAAAAAAGGTTGTCCCTTTGTTTCATAGTGCACCGAAAGCACAATGCTCGTAATAAGTTTATATTTAGGCACTAAGATGCAAAGAGACATGTTCCAATTATCGCCACAGTTTCTTGCCTTACTTTAACGCAAAACGTTTTTTAATTGATAAGCTATTTTCTAGGAGTCTTTTAGTCCAAGATAGTAGAAAATATATAAAACTTTTACTACTTTTTTATATTTGATTTATTATATATAATCTTGGACATATATGACCTCAAATAGAGTGACATGGACAATGAGGATCATATAGCCGATACCTACTTGCTTGGGATTGAGGCGTGGATGTTGTTGTATAAGTTATTTTGACACATAACCTTATCTGACAATTGAAATGGTAAAATTTCACTTGTACTGTAGATTGATTGAGATGAGAGCACAAAATTGGGTAATCTTGTCGTGAAAAATTGAAACCATATGCAATCCCACCTTAAACTCATGAACCCAAATGTCCTCATTCTTGCGGGACACAGGCCTAGGACAGACAAGGTCCCAGATTCTATAACCTTAAAAATGCTGAACTGGTACTCATAAAAGTAACAAAACAGTACCTCACTTTCAGTTAATGGTCGATCAGCAGACATGACAAACAGAAGCAGATCAGCACGAGGCACAAATTCCTCCGTCAGCTTTTGTTGCCTTTGAAGAATCACATTGGTCCCTGGAGTATCAACAATAATCATCTGCCAGAACAGACGAATAAAAAATTAGAGCAGGGAAATTAAGAACCCAAATCAAGTATTGAGGCAGCTTATACGTGTAATCAAATATTAGATTAGCCAAATACAAAAGCAGATAATTTAACTTTCTTTCAAAGAGTTCTCTACGGAATGGTGACCAGGCATGTGGAGAGTTACTCCAACCCATTTGAAGTCCAATTCTAAAGTTCAATCTAGATCACAACTAACCCATATTGGTTACAAAATAGAGCGTTTAAATGCAGTCAGTTTAGGAAGCATCTAATATTTCGCATAAAGAACAAGATTCAGCAAAATATGTGCCGAATACTGGCATCAAAGTAAATGTGCAATAAGCCTTCGAAACTAAAACTAGTAACAATTGGTGTGAAAAGCATATGTGCAATAAATTTTTGAACCTTAAACAAACATTTGCAGATCACAGTATGTAATAAATCGGAGAAAGTGTGCCAACCAAAATCTGCAGGGGGATTTAATGTCATTGATATTCAAGTAAGGAATAAAGCTGCTATCTGCAAGTTGTTATGGAATTTATGCAAGAAAAAGGATAAAGTATGGGTTCAAAGGGTCCAGAGCTGTTACATTGAAGGCAAGAAGAAGATACTGAAGGCAATGAAATATGTTGAAGAGGCTGGCATTAGTATGGATGAATTGCAGGAAACTGAGTCCTTATCTGTTAGTTCCATGTATCAGAAATTAAGAGGCAGCTTCCCTGAAGTCCATTGGAGGAAGTACTGAAATAATTTAGGTTCTCCCAAATGGTTGCTTATCTTAAATGTAGTTGCTCAAGGAAATCTTTATACAAAGGACAGGTTGCATAGATGGGGGGGTAATAGAGGACCGGAAGTATACCTTGTGCAAAGAGGCAAATGAAAGCATAGCTCATTTGTTTTTTGAGTCTGCTTATTCTGCTGGGATCTGGAGTAGTTTACCCAGATGACAAGGGGTATCAAGGAATATTCAGAGTTTGCAGGATGAATTGCTCTGGGCTGCATCACATATGAACGGAAAGAAGCCACTAGCTGAAGTCTGTAGAATGTCCTTAGTTGGATGTATTTTTTATCTATGGCAAGAAAGGAATTGCAGGCAATTTCAAGGGTAGCAGAGGGAACTGAAGGTGCTAACAAAAAAAGTGATTCAAGAGGTGTTTTGTAGGGGACAGCTGAAGCATAAACTGACAGGAAGATTAGATCAATTAAATATTTATCCTTAGCTAGTTGAGTAGCAGATAGGAGTTTTGATGAATACTGGAGCTTGGGGCTTTCAACTCCAGGTTTTCTTTCTTGATTGGGTTTTCTGTAAAGACTGTAAAATTTCTATTTACCAAAAAAAAAATGTAACAAATGATCTTACAAAAGGTTAAAAGTTGCATATTAAACCAACAGAAAACGAAGTATCCAACTTTAAAATGTGTCCCAAATCAGGCCAAGAGAGATAGTCAATAAGTGAGAAACACAAAACGGTAAGTCAATAGTGCCCTGTGATATGCCGGCATTATTGACATATTCATCAACATTATTACTTGCACATACAATTATCCAACATGACCGAGATATCTATTTAAATTCCTTGATGAAATGTTAAATTGGAAGTAGTAGCAATTTCAAACAAGAAAACTCACATCGTTAAGAACTGAAGCCGGCAAGTAGCAAACATACTGACCATCTGGATGCTTTTCACAACGCTGTGACTCATCGACATCCGACTCAGCATAGCGCAAAAAGGTGATCTCATTTGTTGTAGGAACAACGCCATCTTTCAAGTACTTTTTCCCGAGAAGAGCATTGATGAAAGTAGATTTTCCAGAATTGAATTCTCCCTGGTTTATCAAGAAATTAAGAATTCATAAGAAAGAACTGGATGAAGTATTAATAATAATGTTTATGCTGAATATGGTATTTTATATGGTCTTGAGAAAATAGTAATATGAAGAGAGAGACGACAGACAGAAAGAGACAGAGATAAGACTTAAGAGGTAACAAATGCAAGAAGTGGAAAAAAGAAATAGTGCAAAAAAGACGTAAAAAGAAACTTGTATAATCAGAATTTTCGTGTCTACAAGATCTTAGTTTTATGCATAGCTTAACATTTAGACTGGACCAGAGAAGGAAATACTCATTTGAAATTCAGAGCTAATACCCATGCATATCCCTGGAACCAGAATTTGCTGAAGTTCAGCGCACAATTACCACTATAACCAGTAAAAATGGTTCATCAAGTTGAGAAACAGCATCACTGAGAAGTGAGACCTCCTCCATCTGCCATTCCAGTAGTAGCCCAGGTTAGTCTAAACAAGCAAACCACTGACAGAAGAATTCTTATCTGTAGCACAATTCAGCAGCTAAACTTTGACAAAGAAGATCACCATTGGAGCTGCTTTTTCAATAACATGAATGGCCTCGCGCAAAACCAGTTTTTCTTTTTCTAGCAACTGCTGTTCCCTATCATGTAAACTGGTAAAGCCAGCCATCGCTTTCCTACCAGGAAAGCCATTCCCCAAGTCCAAAACATTAAGCTGACTGTTACTTTGAACTTTTTCCTCTGTTTTGTTCTTCAATGCATATGCACTGTAAAACAGTTTGCCAAAATCATCATCACTCACAGACTTCAAATCTTCCATCGAAATAACTACTCCACTAACCCCTGATTCAAGTAAATTTAATGCTTCACTGAACAACTTGCGATCCCCAAGTGAACCAACCATGACAAAAACAGGAATTTTCACATGCTCAAATACTGAGCTCACCAGCTCCTCATGTTGGCTATTGCCACCAACGTCATATATAAGGAAATCAGCTCCTTCAGAATTAGAAGCATCCACTGCAGCAGTAGGTGTTTGTACAATTCTTGCTACCAAAGGAAGAACTACTAACTCCTCAGATTTTGAATCCATCATTGTGTTTCTGGCCACGATAGCAGGAAGATCTGTTACAAAGGAGAATAGGTTATCAACTGCAACGAATTTACATAGCAGGCCACTCACTTTAGAAAACAAATCTTGCATCTAAAAGCTAAACCACAAATCTTGTTAAAGTTTGCATTCAACCAAAGCCAAATGAGTGAACCTAAAACTGAGCGTCAGTGGTGGCTAATTGTAAGTTGGTTAGGATTATTACCATAGTTAGCGAAGTTTGAACTTATTATTCATACACAGTCAGTATCAAGATGAACCACCGTAGACACTAATAATAAACATTTGTTTCATTGAGTATGTAATAATCAACATATTACACCTATCAACATCTCATGACCGGACAGATATATATTATATAGGAACCAGCTTCATATGAATAATCCTATTGCAACTAGTACTCGTAATTTTTTAATAAGTAAAAGTTACTGGTACTAGTGGCTAAGAAAATTACTAGCAACTTTACGTAACAATTATCTGAGATTACAACTTTATGTAACAAAACATACTAACATGAACGTCTTAGGGTATCACTCAATCAATCACCTACACCTCAATCCCAAACTAGTAGTTTTCGCTATAATGGTGAAGTGGCGATAAATTAAGATCATCACCTATTAAGATGGCCAAGTAGTTTTACATTTTGCACATTATTCATTTTAAATTATAAGACAAACCATCATAGCCCAAATTCAACATGTAAGGTGAAGCACATAACACAAAACGGTGAGTACCATGTTACAGAACATAACCTTGATCAGAGAGCAGAACTCCACTGGCACTAATCGCGGCGGCAATATCGACACGTCCATCGATCAACAAGTAAGCCCTGCCTTTAATTACAGATTTCAACAAACACGCAGCCTCGTACAACTTCCCGCCGCTTGCTCCACCGCCACTGAGCACCACAATGTCAACCCGACCCGAAACCGCCCGGTCTATCTCATTAATAACGGTTTCATCTTCCAACACGTCTTCGCAGCTCAGCTTTAGCACTAGGCTGGGCACTTTGATTTCCGGCCGCTTATATCCACCGGGGAAAAGCGTTCTAGGAGTTTGTTCGGGTCGGTTTAGATTGTTTATCACGAGCTTGACATTGTCACCAGGGGAGGAGTAGACGGAGTAGTTATTTCGGCGACGCCGGAAGTGCAAACACTGGCGGCGCATGGGATGGGAAAAGAGAGGGCATGGCGAGGAACGGACGGTGGAGTATGGCGTTTGTAGATATACCATAGAGAATAACGAATTTTTGCGTGCACGAAGCTTTGTTTTTGTAACAGCGACGACGGAATTGACGGCGGAGCACGGCGGTCAAAGAGAAGGAGGGACGACGGAGAGGCCTTATCTTATCTATATTGTGCTGAGAGTAAAGTGTGAACCAGTGGAGCAGCTTCAAGTAAAGCGCCAATTCTAAAACTAAGTGTTATATGAAATATAAGTCAAAGTAGCAATATGGAACAAGGAAATAAAAGCAATTTAGTAAAACATGAACAAGAAATGGAGATAGAGAGAAGGAAGAGATTTTTTTCTTTAATTATGTGTATTTTCCTATCTATTACAAGGCCTTTATATAGGCATGAAAAGTGAATGAAAATATGTCATTGAACATAGAAAATATGTCATTAAGCATTTGATACGAACATCATGGAGAAAGATTAGACATCCACCGTAACATGATATTTATCATAACAGTAACCAACTTCTTTTGCTCAGATTTATAACTAGTATACGTACTTGTTAAAAAATATATTAGCATGATAATATTGCTCTTAATTATTAGCTCATTTGAATTCTATGAAAGTATGGTATATTACTAAATTTACTACATAAATACAGAAATATGGTCAAGAATGCTTAATTTAAAAGGGAGTCATCTCAAACTCAAAAATAATATGGTTTCTAATCGTGCATTTTAGGAACCTTTTTACCAAGTCCTAAACCGTGATGTTGTGGCTTAAAGGCTCGAGTATTGATTCCCGTTTTTCCCATTTTACAAGGGTGGCTTCAATCGATGTCCTTATATTTGATATTTTTGAGAATTCAGATACAGTCTCTTATATTTGAAGAACAATTTATTTGTCTAATTCCTTTAAAACTTTTGATGAGGTTCCATAGTCTGGAAACAAATAATTATGATTTTATGCTCTATCACTTTTTCTATTAAGAAACATAAGTTCATGGTACTGCAAAATCAAAGTCTTATAAACTGAAGTTATCATTTAGTATTATATTGTGGAAAGTGAAATGATCTCACGTCAATCATCCATTCAAAACTACTCTTGCATTGCTCTTCTAGCAGTATCTTCTTCTACTTTCATGTGCCTCTCACATCTTCTCTTCCTATAATCAACTTCTGGCTTTTTCTGCATTAATTCAATTGTCTTTTCTGCTGATATTCTATCACACTTGTGTCCTTTCTGCTTTGTTCTCATCTCCTTGGAAAAATATTTTAATATTTTCAAGTCTTTTGTCTAAGTGATGTATGTGCATCTTTTAGTAGGTTCAAAACTGAAAGTACAACAATAACAAATGGGCTTTAATCCCAAGCATAAGGAACCAAAAGCTTTTAGCTTAATGGAATAAAGAAAAAAATAGGTAAGAAACTTTACTTTCCAATTTATCAATTTCACAAAAGTGCTAGTCTAAAATAACCTCACATCTAGCAACTAAGTAGGCAAAATTGCCAAAAAGCTAAAGCAGAACCATTAAAGGACTTTTCAAATTTACATTTTTCACAGGTGGAGGTATTTCTATAGCAAATTACATAATTAGGACTGTTTGATTGTTCAAGTAAAGTGACATTATGAACTGCTAGATCAGAGATTAGTCAAGACTTCATACCTTCTCTCCGTTGTCATTACCAACAACCCTGATTTCTACACCTACAACGACAACATCAGGAGCAAGAGGAATCTCTTCATAGCTAAAGAATTGTATGGCACCAAAATCGTAGCGAAAGAAGCCAAAATCATGAACCTAGAAAATGAATATCATAGTTGTTTGTAAACAAATAAATAAAGAATATGAAGTTGAAACATTATTTTGAAAGTTTCATCATCCTTAATTTAAACATGAAAAGAGCAACATGCTGAAGCAAAAAGAAAAATATCATTTCAAGCAAACATGGAGTTCTTGGGCATATGCATCATATGAAGTTATCCAATTTGTTTTTCAGTTTCACATGTCACTAGAAGGCTTTCCATTAGTAGCAAGATAATCATATTAGATATCATAAGATATAACAATCATGGCCTTCATTTTCACTTGGAAAAATACTTTTATCTTTTCAACTCTCTTGTCTAAGTGATATATGTGCATCTTTTGGTAAGTTCAAAACCGAAAGTACAACAATAATAAATGTGCTTCAATCCCAAGCATAAGGAACCAAAAGCCTTTAGCTAAATGGAATAAAGAAAAAAAAAAGGTAAGAAACTTTACTCTCCAATATATCAATTTTACAAAAGTACCAGTCTAAAATAACCTCACATCTAGCAACTAAATAGGCAAAACTGCCAAAAAGTTAAAGCAGAACCGTTAAAGCACTATTCCAATTTGTATTTTTCACAAATGGAGGTATTTTTATAGCAAATTGCAGAATTAGGACTATTTGATTGTCCAAGTAAAGTGACATTATGAACCTTTTGATCGGAGATTAGTCAAGACTTCTCATACCAACAATACTCTCTCATAAAATATAACAATCTGACACGAATTTGCTATGTCCATATTCTCAATCTAGAGTTATCCATATTCTCATTCACCAATATGTCATTCCCTTTGTTCTGCTTTGTATTTGAAGACAAACAACTTTCAAATGTTGCTAATCATTTGAATATTCTAGATAAATATAGATAACCATTACATACAAGTTAAGAAATTAGATCATAAAAGACTAAACATTTCTCAAATCTCGTAGTGAAAGGGATTTGGATTATATTCAAAGGGTTTGGAGGAAAAAACTTGTCCAAAACTTGTTATAGGGATGCCAACAGGTGGTGTACAATTCTGATATGATGGAGTTGGCACAACAACATGTCTATTTCTTTTATCACCATCTAGAGCATACATTGCAGCCATTCTAATTGGACTCAATCCAGATTCACCTGAATTCTTTTCAGATGTGCCATGACATATATTTGTGTTAATTGACATATTTGTTCTCATCACATTCCTTTGTTTCCCCATTTCATTGACATTATCTTTTAGAAAGCACCTCTTGCGTCTCGATTGGGAAACTGTTCATGAATATTTTCAATTAAGATAAGCTTGATATATATGAAAATATTTAGTAAAAATTAATACCCGTAGATTTATAGAAACTGGCCATTTGTTATATCAGACAAAGGAGGAAATCTGTTTTCTTTTTCATTAGCATTCCCTTTGCGATTTGTGGGATTAACATTCTCTGTAGAACACATGGAATTTTTGAAAATGAGTTACCGAAAAGGAATAATATAAAATAATTCAACATAGAGTCTACCAAAAAAATATAAAGTCTCATGCTCATTTCATACTTTGTTGGACCAAAAGAATTTCTCGATCGAAATAAGCCACTAACAAAGAAATTGGATCATAGAACGCCTAAACCATCTTTTTCCGAATTCATATTTTTTTATGATTTTGTAAACATTATATTGTTTCTTGTTGATGAGTATCTTCTCGTCTTTAGATTACACGGTAAGCAATCTTGAGAATTGGGAATGTTTTTAGGAAGACAAAGAGATAAGATGGTAAATATGTTATGAAACACGATTTTTTAGGAAGATAGAGATCACACGATATTTTTTATTTTTTAGTATTTTTTGATTATTAAATAATGGAAATTTTACAAAACAAAAGCAATAAATTTGGGAGGATTGATTGTTTCTATGTCGAAAAAATCTAGCTATTACAACTTGAGTTTTTAATAAATTTATTTGCCATGTGTATTTTTAATAGGTTGCCACTTGGCATTCTAATAACTTGTCACTTGGCTAAATGAGATGGCAAACTTTCTTATTTTAATATATATATATATATATATATATATATATATATATATATATATATATATATATATATATATAGATAGATAGATAGATAGATAGATATATGTTTTTGTCCTTTTAAACCGAATCATCATAAAGTTATTTTTTTTCCTGTAAACTGTGATGCTTTTTGATTGAAAATTTAGATATTAATAATTTGATTTGTTTCTTTTTTGTTTTTTTTATTTGATTTGTAGTATTAATAGTAGTGGCAGAAATATAATTGTTCATGATTTAATTGGTAACAAATCAGTATTGAATGGTTTAATAAATTGAAATTCTTGAATATTTCTGGAAGTTCTATAAAACATAATGTTGACAAACATTTTGACTTATTGTACATATTATAATACGGAAAGAGCCATATAAATTGTGTACCATGAAGTAGTAAGTTTTAATGTAACTTATCAAATTAGAGATAATCAAAATAGTAGCAATTTATTTTTATTATTGGTTTGGCATATTTTTTATTTACAAATATTAGTATTAGTACTTATGTGATGAGCTGGCAATATTAAAGTATATTAATTATGTCAAAGTGTGATTTGAATAACATGATTCAAATATGAAATTCTATGTCAGCTTTGACCATCAAATAATTTGAGTAAAAGATAGTATAAGAAGAGAATGTATCGCTTTGTGTTTATATTTCTAACGGTAGAGTTATAAGAAAACTATTTATTGCACAATTAGATAATTTTAAGATGATTTCAATAATTTAAATATTACCAATAATAGTGTTCCTAAACTTTTTCATTTCAATTCTAGCATATTGTAGCACAATATATTGATATAGTGTACTAAAGTTAAGATAAATTTCATTTTTATATTAAAAACACAAAACTAAATAGATTATTTGCCATTGATAAATAAAACTCATACTCCATTTTGCACTTTATTAGGAAGATTTGCATGCATATTAGGGATTTAACTTCAATCAATGAGTTTTTTTTTTTTTTTTTTGGTTGAGAAAATGAAAAAATTACTTGAAAATTCTACTAGATTTTGGGACCAAGTTGGTTGCCTCTTTACATATATTAAGGACTTTATCTGTGAAGGGGTATATATGAAGGACCAAAATAAAACAACCCCATACATTAAGGAATATTTGATCATTTTCTCTCGTATCTTCTATATCCTATTTTTCTTTTATCTGCTTTGAGAAATAATTTTTTTAAAAAATCCCAAAGAAAAATCATAATTCCCACTTCCCCTTTTCCTTGTCATAGTAACCAAACATAGCGCCCAGATCAACTGATCACTTATCTGAGTATGAATATAAATTGCTGGCCCTCGTAAGTTTAAGTCCACAATCCTCAAATTCTCCTCCAATGGCTACTCTTGTTTCTTCATCCTCTCTTCTCCATTCTTCTTCTTCTTCAACTTCATTAATCTCCCCTTCTGTTTCACGCTTCTCTCTTAAATTTTCTTCTTCTTCTTCTTCTCTCTCTTCTTCTCTTTCCATTTCCCCATCTTTCCTTGCATATCCAACAACTAATTCAAGGCGGTTTTCTACCTTCCAGTACTTCACTGTACAGGCTAGTGCAGCTGAGAAGAAGAAGGTGCTTATTGTTAATACAAACAGCGGTGGTCATGCAGTCATTGGGTTCTACTTTGCTAAAGAATTGCTGGGTTCTGGTCATGATGTTACCATTCTTACCGTTGGAGAAGAGAGCTCTGATAAGATGAAGAAAACTCCTTTCAACAGATTCTCGGTTAAGAATTACCGGGAGATTCAATCCCTCCTACCCATTTTTATACAATGTTAATTGATTGAACAAGAGTAGAGTTATAAAATAATCTATGTGACGCTCTTTACTCTGTTTCAAAAAAAACCACTCCCACTAACTATTTATCCTTAATAAAATGCTTTTATATTTATAGAAATGTCATGTCAAGTTTAAGTCCACAAGTGGGTACTTTTGGTATGTGCCAAAGGTCTTGATTTCTTTTTTAACCTCCTGTTCGGTCAAACACTATCATATCAAACAAAACGGAGGGATTATTATGTTAGTACTACTAATGGAAGAAAATATTGAAGCAATGGTTGAAAGTTTTGTTTGATAGAGAAACTATCTAATCAAAAAAAAATTGAGTTCTTGAAATTGTATATAAGTGGAATGGTGTGAAACATTTTAAAATAGGAAGTGTCATATAAATAGGGACGGAGTGAGTGATTTTGAACTTCAAACATTGAATTGACAGTTTCTGGGAGAGTTTAGAATCGGATGTTGGATCTAATGTTATCTATAAATCGCCTAATTTTCAGGAAATTACCGGTGCTGGTGGTCGAACAATATGGGGTGATCCCGCAGATGTTGGGAAGATTTTAGAGGGGGAAGTATTTGATGCTGTTTTGGACAACAACGGCAAAGACTTGGATGCTGTGAGGTTTGTTTTTTTTCCTTGTTCTAACACTAAATTAGAGTTTTAGTTAAGCAATTTCTTCTTAAAGCTTCAGGTAGTGGATAATGCTTATGGAATCAACTAATCAGATTAGAAGCTGTTGATCACATAATCTTTTCTTGTTTTCTGCAGTGATACTGTAATAGGATTAATAGACTATTTGCTAAATAACAAGAAATAGAGGACATCGTCTAGCTTAGTTAGGTGGGGTTGTTTATATACATATTTAGGTTAATAATGCTTTCTTTTCTGGAAGTATGATTGCAGTTTCATGATTACAAAAGTTTCTAATGGGATTAGATCCCTTAAGCAGCTTTGCGGTTGATGCTAGCTCATCTTTGGGCTACAGTATTTTTGCAATTGCTAGTGAATTTGAATGTATAAATTAAGTTAGGAGGATTGGGAAGTTACGCGATTTGCAGAAATCGAAGAGCTTATACTACCTTTGATTGATATTGGATTGACTGGTGCGTTCTTTCCAAATCAATGAGCTTTCAGCAGTAATGCACTCTTCATAAGTACCATCAGTATTTTACCCACTTTGGTTATATAATGGTGATTAGAGCTTCAGATATGTAGCATCTCAACATAATTAGTTAATCAAAGTTTTCTTAATAAATTTCTTCTATAGGCCTGTGGCTGACTGGGCCAAGAGTTCGGGTGCCAAACAATTTTTGTTTATCAGCAGCGCTGGAATCTACAAGTCAACTGATGAGCCTCCTCATGTTGAAGGGGTAGGATTAATGTTTTGCTGTCGCCTGTATAAACAGAATTTGCTTTGTCAAGTAAACTTTCGACCTTACAGGATGCTGTGAAAGCTGATGCTGGCCATGTGGGAGTCGAGAAATACATCTCCGAGATATTTGATAGTTGGGCAAGCTTCCGTCCGCAGTATATGATTGGCTCTGGCAATAACAAGGATTGTGAGGAATGGTTCTTTGATCGTACGTAAACAAGCTTGCATAATATAACCAGTACTAGTTTTTGTTAGTACTTAGACAATGACTGGTGTTTCTGTTGTTAGTTTTTAGATCACTTTAGTAATAACTTATGACATAATTGAAGTGATAGATGGAGAATTTAAATGTTGTGAATTCTGAAATGTGTCGGGTTTGACCCCGTAACACTGGATTCTGCCGAACTCGCTAACCATTGTTGAATCCGCACTGCATAATTGGATAACCATTTAGAAACACTAGTGACATGTGAAGGTTACCTCAGATTCAAATAGCATAATTTTGATTGCAGCCAGTTTTTGAGTTCTACTAAAGGTCCGTATCTCTTTTCTTAATCGTATCATACAGGTATTGTTCGTGGACGACCAGTTCCAATACCTGGATCTGGAATGCAGCTAACCAACATAGCACATGTCAGGGACTTATCATCCATGCTTACCGCGGCTGTCCAGAATCCTGCTGCTGCTAGTGGTCACATCTTCAACTGTGTTAGTGACCGTGCTGTGACATTGGATGGAATGGCCAAATTATGCGCTAAAGCTGCTGGACTCTCTGTTGAGATTGTGCATTATGACCCCAAGGCAGTGGGAGTTGATGCTAAAAAAGCTTTTCCTTTCCGCAATATGGTATGTATCCGTACTGCTCTTGTCATTGTAAGGTGGAAAATGCACTGAATGCTTCACTTTGCAGATTTTCATAATTTATTTTCAATTGATAGACCTATCCATGTTCTGGACCTCTTGGTTTCTGTATCAGTTCTTTATCTCCACTGGTGTTTCTTTGCAGCATTTCTATTCTGAGCCTAGAGCTGCCAAGGAGATTCTGGGATGGAGTGCTACGACTAACCTACCAGAAGATTTGAAGGAGCGATTTGATGAGTACGTGAAGATTGGCAGAGATAAGAAAGAAATGAAGTTTGAACTAGACGATAAGATACTAGAAGCTCTAAAAGTACCAGTTGCTGCTTGATTAGCCGCATCCCACATATTTTTGCATTCTTCAACTTTTTGAATTTGTGCTATTTATAGAGAAGGTGCATGTCTCTCAATATTCCCTACAAGTTCTCTAAATGTTGTAAGGAATTGATCAAGTTCAAGAATCGAGATATATGATATATCGTTCAGCGCGTTATGTGTAAAGTTTGTATGTTGAATGGTAATCTTGGCCCAAGGGTTGCAGCTTTACACTTGCTCGGTTGCTCCCTTTCTGCACCCTTTAGTCCCATTCATAAATTTGAACATTTAACTTAGGGCTATATTAACTATTTGTCTCGCTATTACTGATAATACTTGAGCCTAAATTCTACATTTTGGTTCTATCATCACTGGCACTAAATAGACCAGGCATATCTGCAGACCATCTCATTTAAACATGATTAAGTTACTCACCCATGCTCCGCCAGATCAATTTTTGTTTATGGCATTTAAGTTGGTTATCAGGTAAGCGAAATACTTGATCAGTTGATCCAGGAAAAAATGGACTATGAGAAAGGGAAAAGCTTATAGTATAAACTTTGTTTGGCATGTTGTAGGATGTATTTGGGAAAATATTTTGAAATCTCATAGGTTATACTAACAACGCAAGCAACAAATGAAATCTAATAAAGTCAAAACAAATATTAAAGAACAATTCTCAGCCTCCATAAACGCAGGTTGGACAGAAGAGTTTGAAACTGATACCAATGACAAGAAACGATATTGAAATCTAACCTACATTATGATAGTACTAAAAGCTAGAATAGCTTATTAAGTACAATCTAGCAATTTATGACCTGGTATAACGGGAATTTAGACTAGGCCATGATTGTGTTTCTTTAAAAGCTTATTCTTCCTGCTTGATATCAAGACCCTTGAGCCTTGTCTCCAACTCGTATTCATTATCTGCTTCTTCATCAGCCTCTTCATCATAATCTTCTCCTTCAGGATCATTTTCATCCAAAGGCCCAAGAACATTAAGTGAATTCTTAAAAATATCTTTAACCTCATCAATTCCTTCATCAGATATGAAGTTGCCATTGATGCTCAGCACCTTAAACCCAGGTTTGCTCACAACAGCTTGTGCCAAGCACCTGGCACCAGCTCTTCTTATTGCATTGGTACTCATATCCAGTTCAGTTAATTGACCGTGACCATCCTCCAATGCCTTCGCAATTAAGATAGCGCCCTCGTCTTTCAACTCATTCTCTGCTAACCTTAACTTGGTAAGAAATTGTTTTGCAGCTATACAGGCCGCCATAACAGGAGCAGCTTTAGCTGTGATATCATTTCCATCCATCTCCAGAACCTCAAGGGATGGAGCAGATCCCTTGAGGGCATTAGCAAGAGCAATGGACCCTTCATCCTCCAAATTCAGATAGCTAAGGTAGATTTCAGTTAAATCGGAAAAGATTGATAGTACTTTGCTCAAGGCAATTCCAGCTTCCACACCAAACATGTTGTCACGCAAATCAAGTTTCTTTAAATTCCTACATTCTCCAAGAGCTTGTGAAAGAGCAACCCCACCTTCAGATCCTACCCTTGTAGATGAACACCGGAAATCCTCCAATGCAGGAGAATGCTTCACAAGTTCAGAAATAGCAAGTGCACCCTCATCTCCTGTCATGTTATTGTGAAAATGAAGGATACGAAGTTTATCGGTTGAAGGAATTAGCTCACAGACTGCTTGTGCTGCTTCCTCGGAAATGCCGTCATTCATCAAATAGAGCTCCTCCAAGTTCCGTTGTGACTTCAAAAGTGCCCCAAAAGCCCTTACGCCCTTTTCACCTAAAGCATTGTTAGAAAGATTGAGATACCTCAAGTCACAGGCACCCAAAGCAGAAGAAAAGATTTCCATGACTTCCAGTGCTTCTACCTCTGGTCTACCCGCTATGAAATCTGAAAGGTCCACTTCTGTCAATTGATCTTTAAGAGAGGACAAAATGGGTCCTGCAATTTCAGCAGCATCCACACCAAAGCTTCTATTGCTGAAACATATCCTTTTATAATTATTCCCCGGTTCACTTAGTGGTTTCAATAACTCATCAGCCTCTTCCACATTGATGAAATCCCGTCTACCTTTCGATAAATCAAAAATAGTAGTTTCATCAGATGGTTTAACCTTCTCAGGTATTACATCTTCTGCAGATTCCTTTGTCTGAGGGCCTCTTTTAATAACTTCTAACATAAGCCTACTAGATTCCTTAGCATAAAGTTGCACCGCAGAACTTCCATCTCCATCTGGCTCCTTGTCAATATGTTGATTAGCAGACGCAAAAGCCACAGCTTCTATTTGTTTGGCATCCTCCTCAGCTTCTTCTTTACTCAAAAGGCCATATTTCCTAGATAGGATGGATGGAGTAATAAGATTCTTGGTCATTTTCTCCACAAGCATAAGTCTGGTACTTAGGCTTGGGGGCCACAGCTTTATAGAGCATCCTGCAGAATCCATCTTCAATAGCCTGGAAAAACAGCTGCAGTCAGAAGATTATTCTGTACAACAAAAAAAAGAATAAGGAAATGATCCACTACATATGACATTTAAAATTTTGCAAATTATTCCTCATGGGCGCCCTCTAAATTTTTTTTCTAAGCTTTTGCAACACTAATACTGAAAGATGGAAATAAGGCAGCTAAGACCAAGGGAAACAATAACAAATGTGCTTGGTTCATGTTTATGCTTTCAGCGTGTCTATGATTGACATCAGTAGATAAGCACATCAACAATTGATCATGTGCAATTATGAGTCCCCTCAGACTTTGGTACCATATGTTGCCAAGAAACGAAAAGAAAAGTGCCTAGAAAGTCAACTATCTTGCATTCAGGAAAGCTGTCTGAAAAATGCTAAAAACATTTCCTACAAGAAAACCCCCCTCTAGATAAAATCCTGCAAAATGTGTACAGAACTTGAAGAAAAATGTTTCCTTGTTATTTTAAACTTTCCTTTTCCCTTCAACAGACACATGGAATATCTAAATAAGTGAAAAAGATAATGGCAAAGCATTTGTGCTATCACAAAAAGATCAAATCAAAGATGTCATTTACTATAATGACTACAACAACAATAACAACCCAGTATAATCCCACAAGTGGGGTCTGGGGAGGGTAGTGTGTACTCAGACCTTATCCCTACCCTAGGGTAGAGAGGCTGTTTCCAATAGACCCTCGACATCCTTCCCTCCAAGAACTCCCCACCTTGCTCTAATTTCAACCCTTTTCAATAAAGGTTCAAGCATTGATAAGATTGACTTAGAGGTACTTCTTTCATAAGAAACAATAATTATAAACAGGGCTAACAAATGGGCTACAAAGCATTATCAGCAACACGATGCTATTTTCGACACTGTTGTGTTCCATACTTTGGGTTTCAACCAAGATTTGCTATTTTCTACACACAATTTGCTATTTTCTGGTCAATTGATGCAACACAATTAATTTTATCTCACTGGACAAACAGAATAAGCATTTGTCTGATAAATGCAAGACCTTTTTAAAAGGGTAATTAGTCATATCGCAGGAGTAAGGTTGGTGCATATTGACATTCAGGTCATGGTCATAAGTTGGAAAAACATCCACCACAGGTACAATTACATATAAGCATTCTAGCCCCTCGTGCAATAAGGAAATCTTTTTTTTCCCAATAACATCTCACCTGTATACCAAATACCGTGTGTTTAAGAAAAATAGCAAATCATATATTTGAGCCACAAAAGAAAGTGACTGTTCTGTTTGAAAGTATTAGTTCAAACTCCATCATGAGCTATTCGCGTTGAATTCAGACTTTTAACAGTTATATATCTCTTGTCAGTTAAGCAAACCCATAGTCTTTTCATTAGAAAACTAGGAGCTCTATTTATACCTAAAAATATTACTGTTTCTCTTTTGTTAAAGGGCAAAAAGGCTCAAAAAGGAGGTGAACAAATTTATCCAAATTAGCTGACATCTCACCGCCACATAAAAAGGAAAAGCATTTATGATAAGCTACTATCCGTGATTAAACTTCTCGTAGTTTTTTCTTAACCTTGTCAATAAAATATCATGCAAAAACTTACTATGCTCGAGGCATATCTCAAAGCTTCTGAGTTTGTAACTTTGTATCATTTGCTTTTTCCCCTTGCATCAAGCAATAACTCAAATAGAATTCTGAGTGCAAACAAGAAACAGATTTCTTCACATTTGCATTTATAAGTGGGACACTTTCCAGAATAGTCAGAGCGGTACAAAGAGTCTCCACATTTTGATTCTCCCTCCCTCCCTCTTCAAGTAAAGAATTGATCTCGGAAACATCAGACATTTTCTATTCATTTTCCTGGTATTGTTAGAGACGAGGTGCTCAATATTTTGTTATTTCAAAAGCCATCAAGAACTAAGAATGGTCTCCTTTCAAATCTCTGGGGCATTTCAAAGTCACACCTTTCTGCAGATCACCAGGAGAAGATTGGAAAGACAAGGGTTCCGTCAAAGCTACTGATGGTCTTATAGTACAAGTACAACCACCTAAGTCATGACTTGGAGTTTACATTTCTAGTTGTATCATATTTCCCCTTTACGTACAAATAAAGTCCACGAACATAGTTATCCTGGTAGGGCATCAATAAGTGTGCATTTTTTGTTCAATATCTGTATATGCATATACTAAACAGAATGAGAAATGGCTGAACAAAGCGGAACAAAATAAATGATTCACATAGTCGACCCCAACTATTTTAAACTGAGGCATAACTGGTTGATTTATATACAAATAAACTCCGCCCAAATGGTTAGTGCTCTCTATTTTTGTACAAAGTACAAACCTAAGCCACATTTTGATTCATTGTACAAAATCTGTGTCTCATTACTCATCAAAAGGAACCACTTATTAAGAAATACTGGCTTAACGGAGCAGAAAAAATCATTCAAATGATGAAAAGCGAGAAATGCAACCATAATTGAACAAATGGCCAAATGAGGTAATACAAACAAAATAAAAAATAAAATAAAAGAGTTAAACCGAGAGTCCTCATTCCGCAATCGAAAATCAACAGGGATAAAAGATGGAAAATACTAAATCAGATCGAGAAACACCAAATAGAGATCTTAACATAAACGAATGTAAAGAGAGACAAGATATTGAGTAAAGGAACGTACTGGTTGGAACAAACCCTAGAAGTGGCGAAGCGGGATAAGAGAGAGATCCAGAAAAAAACCCTAGAAAAGAGGAGAGAGAGAGAGAAATAGGAAGAGTTGGAGTAAAGATAAAGGGATAATACTATTTGAAAAAATTAGTTTGTGGTGGCAATCATGATGATAGTGGTGTGCTGTGCGCAGAAGAAATTGCCCTGAAATTTTTAGAGGAATGAATTTGGAGGGAAAGCTCACCTCCTTTTTTTAAGTCGCCTTTTTTCACGATTCGAAAATGTTCAATAGTGACTACGAGGTTATTGACAGTAACTATTTTTCGAAAAGTTAGGTTATTGTCTGGTGTTTAGTTGTTTTAATCAAATGGAGAAAAATGATTTCATAGCTTTTGAAAGGAGATCTTTTTTTCCATAATTTAACTCAGTTTTTAAAATTCAAGTTATTATTTTAATTAACACTGAGTCATTATTCGTCAATTTTTTAATAATGTCGAGTTTCTTCGGAGCACCATTTAATTTGCTAATATTATTATCAATATTAACGTAATAAATACTTCTTTGTAAAATATTCTTTACCCTTCAATTAAACAATAAATATATTTTTTAGAGTAATTAAACTATTTTTCAGAACAAAAAGTATTTTTCAGGAATTATTCCTCGTCAAACATTTTGCAAAAACATATACACTTCTTTCTATTATCAATAACTGCCACTTTGAAATCGGTTAACGAAAGATTTGTCACTTGGAATTCGGTTTTAAAACTGTCACTTTTTTTTAACTGTCACTTAAACCAATTTTTTGGGGTCAACAAAACCGATTTATCTCCTTTTGAGATCCGGAAAAGAAAAAGTAAAAATTGAACGGGGCGCCCTATTTGGTCACCCACATTTAATTTATACTTATTTTTTAAAAAAGGTTTAACTTATACCTATTTTTTAAACAACTTCAGCCCCCTTTCTCCTCCTCATTCTCCTCCTTCATTTTCTTCTTCTTCTACTTCTTCTTTCTTCTGCTGTTGTTGATGTTGCTATGAAACTTCAGTTCATGGGATGATTGTCATAAGTATGTTTATCAAATTATTTAAAAACAAATTATAAATAATTACGTAAGTTAGTAGACAATAATTTATGAATATTTTCACGTACGGGAAGTTTAAGGTCACACTTAGTGATTCTTTTCATGATAATTCTGTTCTTTTCACGTTTATTGTTTCCAAAATTTATGATTTAGATATTGTTGGCAATCTGATTATTTATCTAGTATGTTAGAAAGTTTTTTTAAAAACTTCAGCTTATATAGTGCCGAAGTTTTTACCAATGAACTAAATAACTTCAGCATCTTCTGCTGAACTTTTTGAAAAAACTAATCCAGGAAGAAAAAATTTCAGCTTATTTAGTGCTGAAGTTTTTATAAATGGACTAAATAATTTCAGCATCTATGTTGAAATTTTTGAAAAAGCTTTACGACAAAACTATTGAATCCATGATAAAAACTTCAGCTTATCAAGTGCTGAAGTTTTTATAAATGAACTAAATAACTTCAGCACCTTCTGCTGAAGTTTTTGAAAAAGTTTAATGACAAAACTAATGAATTCAAGATAAAAAAACTTCAGCTTATTTAGTACAATTACAAATAAAAACTTCAGCAAATAGAGAACAAAACTTCAGCTACTATGCTTAAGTTCAGCAATTACAAACAAAAACTTCAGCACATATGGTTCAGCAATTTTTGCTACTTCAGGCCCGTCTACTAGAATGCTGAAGTTTTGCGTAATTGTTTTTGCTACTTCCGCCCCGTATGCTGAAGTTACGCGAAAAAATGGGTACGTTTGCATTTTTTTTTTGCAAAGCGGGCACAAGTTAAAACGTGACCCAAAAAACGGGTATAGATGCAAATACTCCAAAGAAAAAAAGGTTTCTCGCAATCTTACATCTATAGACATGAAGTTATGAACCTTATTCATTCACTTTGAGATTCGACTTCCAAGATAACTTCCTTAGCTTGTACAACAACAACAACAATCTAGTAAAATTCCACAAGTAGGGTCTGGGAGGGTAGTGTGTACGCAGACCTTAACCCCTACCCCGAAGGGGTAGAGAGGCTATTTTCGAAAGACCTTTGGCTCAAGATAATAAAAAGACAAAGGGAGAGAATATTGGATTCACCACAGAGATCATAGGAAAAATAGGAACATAAAATGCAGGGAAAAAAATATAAAGCAAAAACGATGGCTAGTAAATGGATTCTACATCGAAAATAGAAAATAGTAAGACACGACATTACCCCTAGCTATCTTAGATAAAACCCTACCGGACTAGGCTCACAAAGGAAAATAGTAATGTTTGAACCAGCCGAGAATCGAACCCGGGTCTGTACCATGACAGGATACTATTCTACCCCTAGACCACTGGTACACTCAACTTCCTTAGCTTGTAATTTATACAATTTCCATTATTGTTTTATAACGTTATTTATATTGTTTTTAGGCAAAATACATAAGTTAGCCCCTAAACTGTAACGACCCGGCCGGTCGTTTAATGAGTCACTGCTCTGTTTCCCCCATTTCTGCTTCTTATTGTCTTGTTCAGCTGTATTATGTGTTATCGGGTTGGTTGATTCGGATTCGCATAGGTTTTGGAAATGAATGAGACACTTAGTCTCTTTTGATTAAGCTTAAGTTGGAAAAGTCAACCGATTGTTGACTTATGTAAAAAAGGGCTCGGATGTGAGTTCCGATGGTTCAGATAGCTTCGGGAGGTGATTTGGGACTTAGGAGCGTGATCGGAATGTGTTTTTGAGGTCCAGAGTAGATTTAGACTTGAATTGGCGAATTTGAAATTTTGGCGTTTTCCGGTTGATAAGGGAGATTTTGATATAGGGGTCGGAATAGAATTTCGGAAGTTGGAATAGGTCCGTCGTGTTATTTGTGACGTGTGGACAAAATTTAAAGTCATTCGGACGAGTTTTGATAGACTTTTTGATCGAAAGAGGAATTCGAAAGTTTTTAGAGTTCTTAGGCTTGAATCTGTGGTTGATTCGATGTTTCGGTGTTGTTTTAGGTGTTTCGAAGATTGGTATAAGTTTGGATAGTGGAATATTGTCACGACCCCAAACCAGACCCGGTCATGATGGCGCCTCTCGTGAAGACAAGTCCAACCGACACAATTCCCAAATCCATTTCAATAATTTTAATAGATCAATCTAGACCCTTTTAATTAATCAGATATTGCATAATATAAATTCAAATAAATAGTGCGCAAACAGATACAGCCCGACATCGGGGTGTCACAAGTCACGAGCATCTACTAAGGTCTAAAATACAACGAAAATTTTGGAAATACTAAATACAGTCTAATGACATCAAGAGGGAGTAAAGCAGTGTTGCGGACGCCGGGCAGCTACCTCGCTAAACTCCAATGACTCTGCCTCTGCTCAACCAATACTCGATACCGCGTGCAAAAATACCTGAATCTGCACACAAGGTGCAGGGAGTAAAGTGAGTACTCCAACTCAGTGAGTAATAATCATAACTAAAGACTGAGTGATAGGAAATCACGAAAAATACATTAACGTGTTGTATAGAAGTAGTACAAAACTAGTAAGAAAACAATGAAGCTATGAAATCTCTTAAAGCATCTTAGCTCAGTTTAAACTTCTTTAAAAGAATGACTTTTTCAACAGTTAAGCAATTGAATGCAAAGCAATTAGAGCAAATAAGCACAGAAAATCCGCCCCTCGGGCACAACTACACAATTAAAGGGGTATAAGGGATTTTTTCCAATTAAAGGACAATCGAAACGAGATTAATTATTTAAAATTCAGAGTCGCCACTTGGGATAATTTATGGTGTCCCAAGTCACCGGTTTAAAATCCCGAATCGAGGAAAGTTGACTCTATTTACGGTGTGCGAACACAGAAATCCGGGTAAAAAATTCTGTTAACCCGGGAGAAGGTGTTAGGCATTCCCGAGTTCCGTGGTTCTAGCACGGTCGCTTTGATCATACTTGGCTTATTAAAATTGTTTAATTACTCGTTTTAGAACCTATGCGCATTTAACTTTTACCGCTTTTTAATTAAAAAAATTATCTTGAAATGGGTTACGCGTACGTGTACCCATTTGTTTGGCGCATCAAAAATCATGTCACGCGAACGTGTCCACAATCAATAACGCTTTATTAATGTTAAGAAAGTTTAGTCAAAGTTGTGCGAACGCTACTCCGATTTTATTTTTAAAATCGTAATTATGTCACGTGAACGTGTACACAATCACGGTTATAGACTAAGTAGCGCCTAAAACATTTCTACGAATATTTATTTTTTGAAATCGTACTCGTGTCACGCGAACGTGTACACGATTAATAACATTTTATGATTTAAAGAAATGACAGAAAAGCTGGATGCATATCATTAACAGTATGATGCAACAACAGTACGATAGTATTAACTTCCTTTACTCGTTTTGCAAATTCGCCGACAACATGCTCCCTATGACTTCAGTCGACCATTTGTTTTTTAACAGAATCTATCAACATTTAGGATTTACAAAGCAAGAAAAGTTATCACTACAGTAGTACTTCATGAAACTTTGGAGCTTTTTCAAATTATATTAAACTAACAATGAACAATGAAAATTCAAGCCTTAATTATTCACGGAACTGACTTCCCTAACTACTAATACTAAAGATAACTAAATTATTTTGAGAAAAACTAGCCAAGGGCAGGAAATCAAAGAATCTGCCAACAAACTCTTTAAGGCACAATTTCACCTATGTAGATTTAACTCTAAATCTTGATTTCACTTAACTACAACTACCACAAATTTGGGGAAAATATGATAGGAACTACAAATTAATTTTAACCATTAAAACCATCCTAATATAGATTGAACAAAAACATACCAACAATAACAAAAAAAAACCGCAACCAAATACTGCTAGGGAATGAGCAAAGAAACGATATATTAAATCCAAGATTCAGATTAAAATAGAATTACACATTACATAATGCATGAAATTAAGCTAAGATAGCAAGAGAGGGGAAATAAACCTCAAGTAAACCTGAAATTTGATTGATTTACAGTTTGAAAATGCTAAGCGACGGAACGATCAGGAGCCGGAACCGGAAAAACTCGAGCGCCGGAACGGGCAGTGCCAAAACGTCTTCGTCGCTTAGATCTCGTAACGTTAAATCTTCCAATCTTCTGATTTCTTTTCCTCCGAAGCTTTCCTCAGTGATTTAAAATGATCCAAGACTTAACCAAGTAGTATGATTGGCGCTAATTTCCCCAAAATTCTCATTGAATAATGATGTCTCCAGATTTTTATGCAAATGGTACCTTTGTTGTCATCTCTAATAGTGTCGTCGGCTGGTTGTGCTAAGTGTATTTTAAGACTAGTTTTGGTTATATAGAAGGGTTTTTAGGTTAAGGGAGCATGCGTCTAGGAATTATGGGTTTAAGAATTATGGACTAGGTCCAAAATTAGGCCTAAAAATAGGTGGCTCGAGCCCAAGTTTTATTCTTTCCTTGCGAACAAGATTAAAATATGATCTCATTTATTAATTAGTCATATTTAAATAAAATAACTATTAAAATGAGACTGAATACTAAAACAAAACTTTTTTTTTCAAGATTAAAGATGACTACAAAACATTAATGAACCTATTTTTGTAATTTTCGTTTTCTTGTAATAAAATAAAGTAAAAGAGTCAAAATTACTTAAAATATCTATATTATGCCTAAATTAAATATTTACGCGCTAAAATATGAAAAATCTTGGGGATGGTCAAAAATCACATGTCTACAGCTGCCCCTCTTTGACTGGAAAGACGTAGTATTTTCAGACAAAGAACGACTAGACAGGTTTTTTGACCCGACCCTTAGTTAGAGAGACTAAAACTAAGAGAAAAGGGGAATGTGACCGAGCCCTGGTATCTGAGTTGCCTACATATCCTTGGCTATAAAGGAATCATGCCATGTGTAGTTCAGAGGTGAGTGAGATGATGGAGCATACCGAGGTGGAGAGCCGATCGAGGTGCCGTTCCGTCGAGATTCCGGTCTGTGGTCCTGTTATTACATCAAAAATCAAAACATGAAAAAGACTAGATAAGCCTGTCAACTAAGAGTTACAAGATTCATATCTATAAGTCTTCTGAAGCTTGATCTTGAGTCTTGAATGGTTCTTCATGCAGACTTTGGATTTGAACCTTGACGCTTGCTAGTTGCAGGTGTTAGCTCGTTCTTCTTCAGCTTTTCGGATCAAAATCGGGCATGCAGTGCTTGTGACCTCGGCCATGTCTTGAGCAGCCCACATCTTTCATCAACTTCTGCATCTGGATTAACTTCTTGCCTTTTTTTTCCTTTCTTTATTGTGACTAACTTCTATTGATCACCTCGGAATGTTGACTCGCATTCTTGCCGCGAGCTTCTTTCGTTGCTGACTTGAGTTGCATTCTGAAGTGAATTCTCTTATTCTCCAGGTAGGCTCCTGATTGCTGAACAGTTGCATTGCTTTTCCCTGAAACTGCTTTCCCTTGAAACTTGAACTGTCTTCCCTTGTTCTCCAGGTGGGCTCCTGATTGCTGAAGCTTGAATGTATTATCTTGTTCTCTAGGTGGGCGCCTGATTGCTAAAACTTGAATGTATTCCTTTGTTCTTCAGGTGGGCGCCTGATTTCAACAAAAATAGACAAAAACACAGAAAATTTCTGCCCCAGTTTGGCACGTTACCAAATATCAGTAAGAACTTGAAAATTGAAACTTGAACTATACTCCCTTGTTTTCCAGGTGGGCGCCTGATTGCTGAATTTGAATGTATTCCCTTGTTCTCCAGGTGAGCGCCTGATTGCTGAACTTGAAAAATGTATTCCCTTATTTTCCAGGTGGGCGCCTGATTGCTGAAACTTGAAAAATGTATTCCCTTGTTTTCCAGGTGGGTGCCTGATTGCTAAAACTTGAAATATATTCCCTTGTTCTTCAGGTGGGCGCCTGATTACCAAAACTTGAAATGTATTCCCTTGTTATCCAGGTGGGCGCCTGATTACCAAAACATGAAATGTATTCCCTTGTTCTTTAGGTGGGCGCCTGATTGCTGAACTTGAAATGTATTCCCTTATTCTCCAGATGGGCGCCTGATTGCTGAACCTGAAACGTATTCCCTTGTTCTCCAGGTGGGCGCATGATTTCTACATAATAAACAAAGAAAACTTCTATCCGAGTTTGACATATTACCAAATATCACTAAGAACTTGAAACCTGAAACTTGGACTATACTCCCTTGTTCTCCAGGTGGGTGCCTGATTACTGAACCTTGAAATGTATTCCCTTGTTCTCTAAGTGGGTGCCTGATTACTGAATCTTGAAATGTATTCCCTTGTTCTCCAGGTGGGCGCCTGATTGCTGAACTTGAAATATATTCCCTTGTTCTTCAGGTGAGCGCCTGATTGCTGAAACTTGAAAATGTATTCCCTTGTTCTCCAGGTAGGCGCCTGATTGCTGAAACTTGAAATGTATTCCCTTGTTCTTCAGGTGGGCGCCTGATTGCTGAACTTGAAATGTATTCCCTTGTTTTTCAAGTGGGCGCCTGATTACTGAACTTGAAATGTATTCCCTTGTTCTTCAGGTGGGCACCTGATTTCCACAAAATAGACAAAAACAAAGAAACTTCTGCCCCAGTTTGGCAATTGGGCACATATGTGAGTGTTAAACTGAATCATGTTACCACATACTACTAAGAATTTGAAAGTTAGGTCCCATTATCCAGGGGGGTCCTGACAACTCCTAGTTAAATGATGGCTTTAAAAATCTAAATTATATCTTCTGAAGGTGTGACTCCTGCTACATCTTGTTATCTAAGAAAGTCTTAAACTACATCCCATTATCCAGGAGGGTCCTGAAAATAAAAAACCAAGTCTTATCTTAAGAGTGACTATTCTTTTCGGCCGAATTATACTGCCCTACAACAGAACTTGTGGTACATCTTGTTATCTAATGGAAATCTTAAAGTTAGGTCCCATTAATCAGGAGGGCCCTGAAAACTCCTACTTGAATCCTATCTCAAACATGCAAACTTCGAAATCATCTTACATTCCTTGGGGTACATTTATGCTAGATTTTACTACTCATGATTGTTTTGAATTTTAAGTTAGGTCCCATTTTTCAGGAGGGTCCTGAGAATTTCAAATTAAATCCCATTATCCAGGCGGGTCCTGAAAATTTCAAATATCAAACTTGTCTGGTGCTTACCTTTCCCCTGCGGCGGATTTCCCCGGAACAACCGAAATTTTCTGCCCCTATTTCAATCAAAGAAAATCTTGTCAATTTAAAATGTGATGGTTAGTTGACGACATTCTTTGCTGAAGACCTCTCCGCTGCCATGCTTTGTTTTGATTGGCTTCCTTTGCACTGGCTAAGAACCGCTTGACTTTCTGACTGACTTTCAAACCCCCATGACTTTGGATGACCCGGGTGTTCTATGCCCGAACCGTTGTTTCACACCTCTGACCCCTTTAACTGAACCTCTGCATCTCCCATGAAATTACTAAATCATTCTGCCGATGGAACTTTTGTTGGCACTTTATCCCACTGTACACCATGCCATCTTCGGTATACTCTGGCCACACTGTGCTTTGCAATTTTTTGAAGCTGGTAGTGAGCTTTGAAATTCCTTCTTATTTGCTTAAACAGAACTGACATTGGGAACATCTTAGAGAAATAAACCCAAAAGAAATGAAATGCAATGACTTTCAGAGTTAAGGATAAGAAAATCCAAAACTGGAAGACTATCTGAAGAGGAAAAAGAAAAGAGACTTATCTGAGTGGAGCAGCTGGCACCAATGATCATGACATGCATTTCGGATTAATCGGCCCAATCTGTCCGACCAATCAACTTTCAGTTGCCATACTTTGTTGCCCCGGAGTTTCCATAACCTGATTTCTTCCCCAAAACCTTGACCTTGTTCAGCCTGCGGTGCCCTGAAGGGTTTTCTCCAACAAGCCTTTCTCATTTGTTCATCTCTCAACTCACTTTCGCCTTAAGGTGCCCGTGAGGGTTTTCACCAATAAGACTCTCTCATTTTAATTTCTCTCAGCTCCCGTCGCCTTATGGTACCCGTGAGGGTTTTCACCAATAAGACTCTCTCATTTTTAATATTTTCTACTTGGACCAGAGTGTTGCCCTTGATATGAATCACCTCCACTTGCTTGACTTGGCACCTCTTGAAGACTGATCGGAAGGTCTTTCTTTGGACCATAACGTGGGCTTTTGGATAGAGTTAGAAAGAAAGGATATCAAAGGCTCAAAACAATTCGAATGAGTTCAAAATTACAACTGTCGGAATCAGATTTCTGACAACAACCACAACTTCTGCTCCAGTTTCTTGTTTGGGGACTTTTGGATTTTTATTTCGATGAGACCGAACCGTGAGGCTGCCTACGTATTCTTAAAAGGAATCAGATCGAACGTAGTTCATGTAAACCTTTGTTTTTGTTTTTCCTTTTTGTTTTGTTTTCTCTTCCTTTCCTTTTCTTTTTCTCTCTTTTCTTCATTTTCTTTTTTTTCTTTACTCTTTTCCATTTTTCCTTCTCTTTTTCTCTTTTTTTTTTCTCTTTTCTCTCCCTTTTCTGTACCGCATTTCTAAACTCTGCTTCTGATTCTAAAAAAGGGATATGAAAGAAAATAAATAAGGCTCAAAGGGGTGACAAGGGATAAAATGTTTAGATAGCAGAACAAAATGTCTTTGTCATTTCAATATTCAAAACATGCCAAATACAAACAAGTACAATCAAACAAAGAAATCATACATAGTATCTCTTGACTGCATCAGAATTGATAGCCATTTCTACACATTTGCCTTCTACATCTGTCAAATACAATGCACCATTGGACAACACTCTAGTTACAATGAACGCCCCCTGCCAATTTGGGGCGAACTTTCGTTTTACTTCAGCTTGATGAGGCAAGACACGTTTCAATACTAACTGACCCACTTCAAACTTCCGTGGACGCACCTTCTTATTATATGCTCTTGCCATTCTCTGTTGATACAATTGGCCATGACACACTGCTGCCAGTCTCTTCTTATCGATCAAACTTAATTGCTCCAGGCGGGTTTTGGCCCACTCATCATCATCAATTTCAGCCTCGGCGACAATTCAGAGGGATGTGATTTCAATTTTTGCGGGTATTACCGCCTCAGTGCCATATACCATCAAATAAGGAGTTGCCCCTACTGAAGTACGAACAGTAGTGCGATAACCCAACAATGCAAAAGGCAGCTTCTCATGCCATTGCCTGGACCCTTCCACCACTTTCCGAAGTATCTTCTTTGTGTTTTTGTTGGCTGCCTCGACTGCTCCATCCGCCTTGGGGCGATATGGGGTGGAATTGCGATGTGTAATCTTGAACTGTTGACACACCTCTTTCATCAGATGACTATTGAGATTAGCATCATTGTCTGTAATGATCGCCTTTGGTATCCCAAATCGGCAAATGATATTTGAGTGCACGAAATCAACCACCGCCTTCTTGGTTACAGACTTGAATGTTTTAGCCTCTACCCACTTGGTGAAATAGTCTATGGCCACCAGAATGAACCTGTGCCCGTTTGATGCTAATGGCTCAATTGGCCCAATGACATCCATGCCCCAAGCGACAAAGGGCCATGGTGCGGACATTGTATGCAATTCAGATGGCGGAGAATGAATCAAGTCTCCGTGTACTTGGGATTGATGACATTTGCGCACAAAACTGATGCAATCTCGCTCCATGGTGAGCCAATAATAACCTGCTTGAAGAATCTTCTTTGCCTGAACATACCCACTCATATGCGATCCACAGACTCCAGAATGTACTTCGGTCATAATAGCCATAGCCTGCCTAGCGTCTATGCATCTCAGTAGCCCAAGATCTGGAGTCCTTTTGTACAAAACCCCTCCACTGAAGAAAAACTCGCTTGCCAACCGCCTAATTATTCTCTTTTGATCACCTGTGGCTTGTAGTGGATACACCCCTATCCTAATGTATTCCTTGATATCATGAAACCAAGGCTCCCCATCGAGCTCTTCTTCCACCACATTACAATAAGTATGCTGATCGTGGATCTGAATCTACAAAGGATCCATATAAGCCTTACCGGGATGGTGCAACATTGACGCTAGAGTAGCCAAAGCATCGCCGACCTCATTGTGAATCCTTGGAATATGACTGAAATCTATTGATTGGAACCATTGACAAAGATCCTGCAAGCACTGTCGGTACGGTATAAGTTTTAAATCTCGTGTTTTCCATTCTCCCTGAATCTGGTGCACTAGAAGGTCCGTGTCACCCAAGACCAAGACTTCCTAGACACCCATATCGACAGCCATCCTCAAACCCAGAATGCATGCCTCGTACTCAGCCATGTTGTTAGTACAATAGAACCGAAGCTGAGCCGTAACAAAGTAGTGATGCCCTGTTTCAGAAACAAGTACTGCTCCTATCCCAACGCCTTTCATGTTAGCAGCCCCATCAAAAAAAAGTTTCCATCCTGGATTTGCAATCTGTTTCAATTCATCAATGTGCATTACCTCTTCATTAGGGAAATAGGTCTTCAAAGGTTTGTATTCTTCATCCACAGGATTCTCAACCAAATGGTCGGCCAATGCTTGTGCTTTCATCGCAGTCCAAGTCACGTAGACAATGTCAAATTCTGTGAGCAAAATCTGCCACTTTGCGAGCCTCTCTGTAGGCATAGGCTTCTGAAAGATATACTTTAACGGATCCAAACAAGAGATGAGGTAAGTAGTGTAAGATGACAAATAGTGCTTCAACTTCTATGCCACCCAAGTGAGGGCGCAACACGTCCTCTCAAGATGAGTGTACTTAACCTCATAAGATGTGAACTTCTTGCTGAGATAATAGATGGCCTGCTCCTTCCTACCGATAACGTCATGCTGACCCAACACACAACCAAATGAATTGTCCAAGACCGTCAAATACGGAATTAAAGGTTTCTCTGGTTCTGGCGGGACCAACATAGGTGGGTTTGACAAGTACCCCTTTATCTTATCAAATACTTCCTGACATTCATCTGTCCACTTGACCGCAACATTTTTCTTTAACAATTTGAAGATAGGCTCACAAGTTGTCGTGAGCTGAGCAATAAACTTGCTGATGTAATTCAATCTCCCCAACAGACTTATTACCTTAGTTTTGTTCTTTGGAGTGGCAATTCCTGGATACCTTTGATCTTTGACGGGTCTAATTCAATACCTCGGCGGCTGACTATGAATCCCAACAACTTTCCAGACGGAACACCAAACGTTCATTTTGCGGGATTGAGCTTGAGATTGTACCTGCGAAGCCTTTGGAAGAACTTTCTCATATCTCTGACATGGTTAAACTGCTTTCTAGACTTTACAATCACATCATCCACATAAACCTCGATCTCCCTGTGTATCATGTCGTGGAATATGGTCGTCATTGCCCTCATGTAGGTTGCCCCAGTATTTTTCAAACCAAATGGCATGACCTGATAGCAGTACGTTCCCCATGGCATGATGAATGCCGTCTTTTCTGCGTCCTCCTCATCCATTAAGATTTGGTGGTAGCCCGCATAACAATCCACAAAAGAACCAATCTCATGTTTGGCACAATTATCGATCAATATATGGATGTTCGACAATGGGAAGTTATCCTTGGGACTCGCCTTGTTGAGATCTCGGTAATCAACACACACCCTGGTCTTGCCATCCTTCTTCGGCATAGGAACAACATTGGCTAACCAGGTGGGATACCGGGTGACCGGAATGACCTTGGCCTCAAAATGTTTGGTGACCTCTTCCTTAATCTTCACACTCATATCAGTTTTAAATTTCCTTAGCTTCTGCTTGACAGGGGGAATGCCGGGTTAGTGGGCAATTTATGAACCACCAAATCAGTGCTTAAACCTGGCATGTCATCGTATGACCATGAAAAAATATCTTTGTACTCAAGTAATGCTTTAATTATATCTTCCTTGAGTTGAGGTTCAAGATAGACACTTATCTTAGTTTCTCTAATATTATCTGGGTTCCCTAAATTGATTGCTTCTGTGTCACTCAGGTTAGACCTGGGTTTTTCTTCAAAATGACTTAGTTCTTTGTTAATCTCTTCAAAGGTCTCATCCTCATCATATTCCGATTCATCATCACACTCTATTTCCTGAATTACTATTTCAGAATTAAATTGACTTTTAAGACTGGGCCGGAGATTCCTCATACATGTCATATCATTGAAGCCAATATAAAAAGAACTATACAAGGAAGAAAAGAAAAAACAAAATAAAATTATCAGGAAGGAGAAAAAGGGAAATTGCATTTCTTTGAAATTAAAGATAACAAGGTTTATACATCCAAACGGACGGAACATAGAATCTGAATTACAACCCTGGAATAATCAGATAAACTGAAAGAAAATCAAAGCAAACTACCAAAACTCCTTCCTGGTAGGGAGAGGAGTAGCTTCCCAATTGTTAAGCTTTGCACTGGGCCCCACAAACTGCACATCCGCTTTACTTGAACCCTCTCCAGCTTCCAACATGTTCACATCGGCGAATAACCTCTCGAATTTTTCAATCAAATCTCCATCCACATTAACCACTGAACTGGGAACCGTCGTTACTGGGCACTTTCTGGTACCAGGCATGACAAATGATCTGGAAAGACGTGGGACCGGCTTTGGAAGGGCCCATGCCTTTTGTTTCATTTTTCTGGCTCTCCTTACGTCTGCGACTGTGGGCTTGAAACCCAAACCAAATGTATCCAGGTTTTTAGGAAGAGAAATCGGTTGTATGATACCTTGTAGAGATGCACCCAAACCCTTGCCCGGTACAAAACCATTTTTCAACATTTCAACGGCTACCATGACTGATGCAGCAACTACCCTTGGAGTTGGCACGCACTTCCCTTCAGGAATTTTCTCTATCGATACCGTGTCAAAAACCTGATAAACCCATGTCTCCTTGTCGTCTTCAAACTCTATGAACGGAACAATGGCATCACTAGGAACACACATATTATCTTCGCCATGCACAACAATTTCCTGTCTATCCCATTCAAACTTAATCATTTGATGCAGAGTGGACGGTACTGCTTTGGCAGCATGAATCCAGGGTCGACCTAACAGCAGATTGTAAGAAACAGCCACATCGAGCACCTGGAATTCCATAGTAAATTCAACTGGCCCTATTGTAAGCTCGAGCACTATGTCCCCGACTGAATCTTTCCCTCCACCGTCGAATCCCCGAACGCAAATACTGTTCTTGTAAATTCTTTCATCATCCACCTTCAACTTGTTCAGAGTGGAAAGAAGGCAAATATTTGCACTGGAACCATTGTCAACCAGTACCCGAGTAACCACAGAATTTTCACATTTCACCGTCAGATAGAGGGCTCTATTGTGCTCAGTACCCTCCACGGGCAACTCACCGTCAGAAAAAATGACTCTATTTACCTCAAATATCTTGTTAGCTATCTTTTCCAAGTGGTTTACTGAGATTTTGTCAGGAACGTGGGCCTCATTCAAGATCTTCATCAAAGCCTGACGGTGCTCGTCTGAATGGATCAATAATGACAATAATGAAATCTGAGCCGGTGTTTTCCTCAACTTCTCCACAATGGAATAGTCCTGCACTTTCATCTTTCTCAAGAACTCCTCTGCTTCTTCCTCGGTCACCGCTTTCTTCGCCAATACTGGGCTATCTTTAGAGGTCTTAGCTTTTCTCAACTCTTCGGGGGCAAAGCATCTCCCCGATCGAGTCAAACCGTGGGTCTCACAAATTTCTTCTTTAACCTCTTTCCCCATGTAAGTCACTGTCACTCATTCATAATTCCACGGGATTGCCTTGCTGTTGACTATTGGTAATTAAGTTACCGGCTTGATAATATTAGGATCTATGCGGGCACCCTCCACAATTACCACAGGCTTGTTCGCCACTCCTGGCACAACCACTTTTGCTCTTTCAGGTTTCCCTGCAACGTCACTTGAGGAACCCTTCTTGACCATCACAGATGGTTCACTATTTGCCCCATTCAACTTGATAGCAGACTTCTCACTTGTTGACCTTTCGAACGGCCTGGCTTCGCTAGATCGAATCATCATGACAGTTTGCGAAGGCTTCTTAGGCTCCCCTTCCTTATACACTATCTCAATCATATTCGTCTCTGATGAGCTGGCAATGGGTTCTAGTTGATATTAGGTGCCTCCGGCGCCTGGACCTCAATCCGATGAGTATCAATGAGCTCTTGAATAGCTGTTTTCAATTGCCAGCACTTCTCCGTGTCGTGCCCCGGAGCACCAGAACAATATTCACAACTCACAGGACGATCAAGTTTCCTCGGGGGAGGATTTGGCAATTTTGGCTTGATCGGACTCAGCATACCCAATTGTCTTAACCTGTGGAACAAACTGGTATAGGATTCTCCCAATGGAGTGAAAGTCTTCTTCTTCTGTAACCTCTCATTCTTGGTGTCCTGATTGGGCCTGAAACCTGTTCCAGGGGGATTTTGATAGGCTCTCAGGGGTGGATAAGTATTTTGCGGGGCTGGGTAGGGATTATGTGGAATTGGCGCATGCCATTGCGCATGGGCAGGAGGTTGAGGGTATGTTTGTTCATGATGGACGAAAAAATGGGGATCTGGTGGTAGGTAATAGTGTTGCGATGGGCTATATGGAGTGTGGGGGTAAGTTTGGTGATAGGGTCGAGGCTGGTTGTAGTAACGTGAAGGGCCCCTAGATCCGACCCAAGCTCCTGACTCAACCGTCGCAACGTCCTTTTTCTTCTTTTTCCCAAGTACACCTCCAATACCGTTTTGAATGGCCTGGGTGGTCGCTTTGATTGCTGAATAACTCATGATCTTGTTGGACTTGAGTCCCTCCTCAACCATGCCTCCCATTTTTACAACCTCATTAAAGGACTTGCCCACTGTTGACACCAAGTGACCAAAATAAGTGGGCTACAAAGCCTATAAGAAATAATCAACCATCCCACTTTCTTTCATCGGAGGGTCAACCCTCGCTGCTTGTTCCCTCCAACGGAATCCATATTCCCTGAAACTCTCACCGGACTTTTTCTCAATCTTTGTCAATGACAGACGGTCTGGGATAATTTCAAGATTGTACTGAAAATGGCAGGCGAAGGCTTGGGCCAAATCGTCCCACGTGCCACCTGCTGTGATCTTGTCTAGTATACCATTCCAATGCTGATCCACTCAGACTTTGGCTGAAATATGCCATCAATAATTCATCTCTTCGCTTGCCCCTCTCTTCTTGCTACAAAATCCTCTTAAGTGTGCTACTGGGTCACCATGCCCGTCGTACAGATCAAACTTGGGCATCTTGAACCCTGCTGGTAACTGAACATCTGGAAACAGACATAAATCGCTATAGGCCACACTTACTTGACCTCCCAGCCCCCTCATATCTCTGAGCGATTGTTCTAAATTTTTGACCTTTCTGATCATCTCCTTATGCTCAGGATTTTTGGGTGGCTTCTCGGTCTCCGTCGGGAGATCAAGATGAGGGGTGTAAGAATATGGTTCCGGAACTTTGAAGGTGGGTTCAGGGGGATAATACTGGTTGTCGTGAGTTTGGAACAGAAGTTCACTGGAAGATCGGTGTAATGCAGTAGGTAGAGGTGCCACAAAAACGAGAGTGACTGGTGGAGGAGGATATGGGACTTGTTTGGGTGGTGGAGCTTGGGAAGTATGGGAAGTGGTGCCCTAGCATTGTTGGTAGAGGGGAAAGGCTGGAGATGAGTTCACAGTGGGAGGCTCCTGAGGTTGGGCCGATGGTGGGATATAAGCTGGGTTGGCGGGATAAACCGGTGGTGGATGACCCTTTGCCCAGGCCTGGTACATTTCAGCCATTTGCTGCTTTAACTTATACATCTATTCCTTCATCGCATTAACATCCAATTCTTCCGCCTCGTTTGACGGATCAACAATACTTGTCTCCGGTTATTGGTTGGCCATGTTCAGCTTGTCTTTTGATCGGGTGTTGTAGGAGTGAGTTGCCAGAATGCCAATCAACTAACCACCTGCCTGGACTCAATATATCAACAACAACCTTGTTAGTGATTAGGGCTTTAACAGATTGGTAACCGCACATTTTGGGGAATGAATGCACCTAAGTAGTTAACCATTTCTATTATGCATTTGATCGGCTGCTTGCGTCATCCCGACTTTTCCTCATTTGCAATTTCTCTTTTTCCCCTTTTTCTCTCTTTTCATTCTGGCCTTTGCCTTTTCTTTGTTTTATCCTCTCATTTCTCTCTTGTTTTGCCATTGTTTCTTTCTCTTGGTTTTCTTATTTTTCTCTCTTTTCTTTTCTTTTTCTCTCTCGTTTTTCCTCTCTCTTTTTCTTTTTTTTTCTTTTTTTTTCTCTGTTGGTTATGGTCGAATCCTATGAAGATTGCCTACGTATCATGACCCTGCATGAATCAGACCGAGCGTAGTTCTGGGAGATAAGTGGGAAAGTAAATAATAAAACATTTTGGGATTTTCAATTTTCATAAAAAGCAAACGCTTTGATTACAAAGACTCAAAACTAACAGACTCCAAAAGAAACTAACAGACTCTGATGCAAAGACGAAATACAAACTCCAAAACAAGTTATCAACAAAAGACAGACAGACTCGAAAACAAATGACAGACTCCAGAAGAAAATACAAACTCAAATGAAAATCACGAATACATTAGTGCCTCCAACCCTGCCCTGGGAACACCAACCGGTCTTGCAGCGGGCCTACTTGCCATGTCATCTTGGAGCTGATAGAGTTCTTCCATTATCTGACGGACGTAGATTATTACAGTGGCGAAAAACATGGACCTCATCATGTCCTCACATGCACTGCACTTCATGGTAATGTAGTCAGCAATCCTTCGAACTCTCTCTCTCATAATACCCTTCTCTTGCAACAGCCGGCCAATCTGATGGGATCTAGCCTCTAAGACCTGAGTGGCAGCGTGGTTTTGTTCTTGCAAGTGCCACAAGTCCTCTTCCAACCGTGCCATTAAGGCGTAACAATGTTCTCTTTCAGCCCTTAAATTTTTGGCTTGTTTAGCCATTTCACCCTTGAGGTTGCCAATTGCCTTTTCCCAACCTGTGACCCCTCTTTCATATCCGTCTTTCATCTGTTGAACGAAAGCTGCACGCCTTTCGGCACTTTTGGCCAAATTTGCTTGTGATTTTGCTAGTTCAAACTCAGCTTTCTGCAGGTCATCTTCATAGTCACGTACCTTTTGAGTAAGGTTATAAATGAGCCTTTCATCTTTCCTGCTTCGGCCTGGGTTCTCGACTTCAATTTTCAACAGTCAAACCTGGGCTCTGAGAGCTTTATTTTCTCGCACCAATCTTCTCCTCTCACCCTCGGCCTCTTGTGCCTGTAAATCATTGTTGAAGGTGACATTTCTCAACTCTTCTCGTAGATCATGAATGGTGGCCTTATATTCCTTTTCCTTCTCCCCCAGGCTAACCTCTCCTGAATTTTATCATCAAAGGCTTGAACATGAGGCCTTTTGGCGGGCCTCTCGGGCTCTGGCTCATTATTTACACAAGGCATTTTCTCAAACCAAGCAACATAGTTTGGATCTACTTCCCCCTTGGCGATGTCTGGTACTTGGGTGCCATTTTTTAGGTACCGGCAGCTTTTCCAATTCTGTTGAACTACAGCCTCGGGCAATGCAGCTTCTGGATGTAACTCTATGGCGTGGGCACTTAGATCTTCATCTTCGGGCACAATCTGATACCTTCCCAATTGCCCCAAGACCCTCTGCGGTACATATGACTGAATACTCCTTACACCCATTAACCTCAGGTAGCCCTTGGTAGCAATCATATATATGGCTTCTATCCTCGGGAGCCATCCTATAGTCCACTCAACCTGACCTGCGTTAAGAACTTTCAAGTGGGAGACCCATGCTTCAAACCCTTCTGGTGCGTTGTAATCCTTTACCCTCTCCTCGTAGTTGGTGATGAAATTACCCGGGCTCGAACCATAACTCATGAATTTGGGGTGATGGCGAAGGTGCTCGATCAACCACATTTGCAGAAGGATGCTGCAACCTTCAAAGAACTAAGCCCCTGCTTTGCATAAAGTCAATGCTCGATAAATATCCGCCAGCACCAACGGGGCAAGTGTATGATCTTTCCTGGTAGTGAGGATTTGTGAAATTCTAGCCATACGAATGTCCACCGTCCCTTTCTCATTTGGGAAAACCATGATCCCCAAGAATGCCACAATAAATGCGAACCGACGATGAATTTGCCAAAGGCCCTTATCTTGTTTGTTGCTCAGACCCTTTACATGCGTTTCAAAACTAGCAGAGTGCCCAAACCTGAAGTATAAGAAATGGAAAGCACAACACCCGTTGCTCACACGCTCTTTATTCGTCTATTTACTAATATTCAGGAGGTCAAAGAACTTATGCACCGATGGAGCCCTTGGAAATATAAGTTGTTGCTTCCTCAAATCCCGTCCAAATTCAATGTACCCGGCCATTTCCTCCAAAGTAGGGGTGATCTCAAAATCCGAGAAACGAAAGACATTGTGGACAGGATCCCAGAAAGTTACCAAAGCCTTGATTAGATCTTCCCGGTGTTTGATCTCAAAAATGTTTATAAGAGCACCCAATTGCTTTTTCACCCATTTCTGACCATTTCGTCTAGATCATTTCACCACATACGCAAGTGCAACTGAGCCTGTTCTCTGACCACTTCTGGCGAATCCTGGATGGGATTCATTTGTTCCTGTGGAAGGTTAAGGTTAGGGTTGACTCTAATGGACCCTTTTGTAAACATGTTTTTGAAGATAAAAAAAAAATCAAAGGACCATGATTTCTTCCCCTATATGCCAATTTTAGCCAAGTGATTGTTTTTGCAAATGTGGTCCCTTCCCAATTTCACATGAATTTTGAGGCCGAGGAGGATTATTTTATGACCCTGCACAAACTTGTCCGTTCTTTTACGAAAATAGCCTTTCGACAATTGAAAAATACTCTAAGGCTATCTCGGCAAGAACAGTTTAAGACATTGCTAAAGCTGGATCGGCTTATTTTGACCAAAATCCAAACTATATTCACTTGACCACTGACTCTCTTTTCTTTTTTTTTTCTTTTTCTTTTTTCAAAAATAAGGCCGAACCTTATGTGGGTTGACTACGTATCCCACGTCCAGTAAGAATTAGACCTGCGTGGTCAGTTTTGACACATTTGGAAGAACACAGTGTTTGACTCTTTTGAAATAACTTTTTTTTCGAAATTTTTTGGCAGAGTTTCGTTTTTCAAATACAGGGGTTTTCTTTAGAACCGGGCTTTATTTCCTTCCCTACATCACTCTTGATTTTTTTTTTGCTTTATTTTCCTTAGTCGGTCATCATGCAAGCCAAAACAAATAAATGTCCACATAGCACATAGAATGCATCAAGATGATCTATTATTTTGGGCACACCCGTCCTAGACGGACCCAATCCCTGTGTTGAGTCCCCTAAGCCAAATGCACATGATACAAACAAACGTTCCTACTAGGGATCCGACATGAAGCTGTGTTATTCTAGGTTTAAATCCTGGGGTTTTGGTCTAGACTTGGGGTACTCGAGCGGTCAACTGGGGCCGAAGAGGGGGCAACGTACCGAGAGCACTAAAGTCTACCCGACCTTGTCGCTTGCCCAACCTCGTTCTATTTGGTATAATTTCTACAGAAAAAGCGGGCCACGCGAACGTGTGCACCATTTTCAGAAGACTCAGAGGGGTGGCGTAAGAAGATAGCTATATATAATTCAAATAATATCAAAGCAGTAAATAGACGACAATTAGCACAAAAGGTTCACAAAATACAGTAATATCAACAATAAATAAAGCCAAGAAAAATCATATCAACAAGCTCGAATTTTTGAACCCTGAACCAGAGATTTTGGGTTCGATTCCCCAGCAGAGTCGCCAGAGCTGTCACACATCCTTTTTACCTACACCCCCAGAAGGGGTATAAGAGAGTTTTTCCAATTAAAGGACAATCGAAACAGGATTAATTATTTAAAATTCAGAGTCGCCACTTGGGATAATTTATGGTGTCCCAAGTCACCGGTTTAAAATCCCGAATCGAGGAAAGTTGACTCTATTTACGGTCTGCGAACACAGAAATCCGGGTAAGAAATTCTGTTAACCCAGGAGAAGGTGTTAGGCATTCCCGAGTTCCGTGGTTCTAGCACGGTCGCTTTGATCATAATTGGCTTATTAAAATTGTTTAATTACTCGTTTTGGAATCTATGTGCATTTAACTTTTACCGCTTTTTAATTAAAAAAATTATCTTGAAACGGGTCACGCGTACGTGTACCCACTTGTTTGGCGCATCAAAAATCATGTCACGCGAACATGTCCACAATCAATAACGCTTTATTAATATTAAGAAAGTTTAGTCAAAGTTGCGCGAACGCATACTCCGATTTTGTTTTCAAAATCGTAATTATATCACGCGAACGTGTACATAATCACGGTTATAGACTAAGTAGCGCTTAAAGCATTTCTACGAATATTTATTTTTTGAAATCTTACTCGTGTCACGCGAATGTGTAGACGATTAATAACATTTTATGATTTAAAGAAATGACAGAAAAGCTGGATGCATATCATAACAGTATGATGCAACAACAGTACGATAGTATTAACTTCCTTTACTCGTTTTGCAAATTCGCCGACAACATGCTCCCTATGACTTCAGTCGACCATTTGTTTTTAACAGAATCTATCAACATTTAGGATTTACAAAGCAAGAAAAGTTATCACTACAGTAGTACTTCATGAAACTTTGGAGCTTTTTCAAATTATATTAAACTAACAATGAACAATGAAAATTCAAGCCTTAATTATTCACGGAACTGACTTCCCTAACTACTAATACTGAAGATAACTAAATTATTTTGAGAAAAACTAGCCAAGAGCAGGAAATCAAAGAATCTGCCAACAGCACAATTTCACCTATGTAGATATAACTCTAAATCTTGATTTCACTTAACTACAACTACCACAAATTTGGGGAAAATATGACATGAACTACAAATCAATTTTAACCATTAAAACCATCCTAATATAGATTGAACAAAAACAGACCAACAATAACAAAAAAAGACAACAACCAAATACTGCTAGGGAATGAGCAAAGAGCAAAGAAATGAAATATTAAATCCAAGATTCAGATTAAAATAGAATTACATATTACATAATGCATGAAATTAAGCTAAGATAGCAAGAGAGGGGAAATAAACCTCAAGTAAACCTGAAATTTGATTGATTTACAGTTTGAAAATGCTAAGCGATGGAACGATCAGGAGCCGGAACCGGAAAAACTCGAGCGCCGGAACGGGCAGTGCCGAGGCGTCTTCGTCGCTTAGATCTCGTTAACGTTAAATCTTCCAATCTTCTGATTTCTTTTCCTCCGAAGCTTTCCTCAGTGATTTAAAATGATCCAAGACTTAACCAAGTAGTATGATTGGCGCTAATTTCCCCAAAATTCTCATTGAATAATGATGTCTCCAGATTTTTGTGCAAATGGTACCTTTGTTGTCATCTTTAATAGTGTCATCGACTGGTTGTGCTAAGTGTGGTCTAGGGTTATTTTAACACTAGTTTTGGTTATATAGAAGGGTTTTTAGGTTAAGGGGTATGAGCCTAGGAATTATGGGTTTGAGAATTTTGAACTAGGTCTAAAATTAGGCATAAAAATGGGTGGCTCGAGCCCAAGTTTTATTCTTTCCTTGCGAACGAGATTAAAATACGATCTCATTTATTAATTAGTCCTACTTAAGTAAAATAACTATTAAAATGAGACAGAATACTAAAACAATTTTTTTTTTCAAGATTAAAAATGACTACAAAACATTAATGAACCTATTTTTGTAATTTTGTTTTCTTGTAATAAAATAAACTAAAAGAGTCAAAATTACTTAAAATATCTATATTATGCCTAAATTAAATATTTACGTGCTAAAAAATGAAAAATCTTGGGGAGAATCAAAAATCACATGTCTACAATAAGGGTTCGCCCCTCGGGCACAATGTCAACAAATCCGCCCCTCGGGCAATATCTCAGAACAATACCAGCCCCTCGGGCTATATCTCACATCACAATGGATACCCGCGCTCACTGGGGGTGTGCAAACTCCTGGAAGGGCCCCTTACGGCCCAAACGTAATATCAAGCCATCTCGTGACATCATCACTAGGCTCTCGGCCTCATATCATCAAGCCACCTCGTGGCGTACATATCTCAGGTCCTCGGCCTCATAATCATAATCAGTGTATCACCGCTGCGGCGTGAGACCCGACCCAAAAGTATCCTCACTGCACAGACTCTCGGCCTTACTCAGTCAAAATTACATAAGCCATTCAGGCAATAGTAAAACATGATGCTCAGCCCAAAATATTATTTAAAATATTATTTGATATATGAAAATAGTGAAATATAACATGACTGAGTTCAAGTATAAAGTCAAAACAGTGAGGAAATATCAATAAAATCCCCCTAAGGGTTCAAATAATTGGCACGAAGCCCAAATATGGCATTCAACCCAAAACATGATGATAGCAAATAGTTTCCAGTCAAATACGCAATAAAATAGTCATTCGGGACGGACTAAGTCACAATCCCCAACAGTGCACGACCACATGCTCATCATATAGCGTGTGCGTCACTTCAATATAGCACAACGATGTGCAAATCTGGGGTTTCCTACCTCAGAACATCATTTACAATCATTACTCACCTCGATCCGGTTCAAACTCTTGTTCGCGATGCCTTTGCCCTCACGAATCGACCTCCGGATGCTCCAAATCTAGCCACAATCAGTACATAACCATTAAAATATGCTAAAGGAACAAAGCCCACTCGAAAATATCCAATTTATATCAAAAATCCCAAAATTTCTCAAACCCGACCCTCGGGCCTACGCCTCGGAATTTGATAAAAGTCACATCAATAGAATCCTCATCCTCTCACCAATCTATACCTACCAAGAACATCAAAATCGGACCTCAATTGCCCCTTTAAATTTCCAATTTACACTTTCCAAAGCCAAGCCCTAATTTCCCAATTTTTGGCTTTAATTTTCCACATATTTCATGATTAAACAAGTAAAAATCAACATAGGATCGCGTATTGAGTTCAAAAATCTTACTTCCAAATCCCTTCGATTCCCTCGTCAATCTTTCTCAAATGTTCCAAAAATTGCTCAACAATGGAGAAAATAGACCAAAATTCGCGAACTCACTTTTTAAACATTTTGCCCCAGGCCTGAAATCCTTCATCGCGATCACGGGACTTCCTTCGCGATCTCGAAGCACAATCTACTAGGCAGTCAATTTTACTCTACGCGAAAGCGGTGAGGTCCACACGAACGCGATGCTCAGAACTTTAAACCTACGCGAATGCGGATAGATCCACGTGAACGCGATGCACCACTTGCCCAACTCGCACAATCATGACTCGTTGCGATCGCGAAGAACAACCTGACCTACCCTCATCACAGCCCTATGCGATCGCGAGACTCCCTACGCGATCGCGAGACTCCATACGTGATCACGAAGGAGAAATCTCTGCAACAGTTGAAACTTAAAACCTGCAACTCCAAACAACATGGAATGGTTCGATTGACCACCCGAAACTCACCCGAGGCCCTCGGTATCTCAACCAAACATGCCAACATATCCCATAACATCATTCAAACTTGTTCCAACATTCGGAATGATCAAAACAACATCAAACACACCAAAATCACATCGGATTCAAGCCTAAGAATTTCAAGAACTTCCAAATTCCGCTTTTAATCAAAAACCCAACCAAACCACGTCCGAATAACCTGAAATTTTGCACAAACGTCACAAATGATACAACGAGGCTACTGCAACTTCCGGAATTCCATTCCGACCCCTATATCAAAATCTTACCTATCAACCGGAAAACGCCAAAATCTCAATTTCGCCAATTTAGGCCTAAACCTTCCACGGACTTTCAAAATGCATTCCGATCACTCCTAAGTCCCAAATCACCTAACGGAGCTAACCAAATCATAAAAAATTCGATCCGAGATCATATACTAACAAGTCAAATCTTGGTCAAACTTTTCAAATTTCAAGCTTCAAACTGGGCTGAAAACCAAAACCAATGATTTACATAAGTCATAATCCATCACACGGGGAAAGTCATGCCCGAGAACCGACAAGCAAGGTGCAAAAGCTCAAAATGACCGGTCGGGTCGTTACATCCTCCCCCACTTAAACATACGTTTGTCCTCGAACGTGCTTAGAGTTACTCCAAAAGCCAACCAATCACTGGATAACCTTACTATGCACATACCCGGGGGTGATCCCTCGTCACCCTATCTCATATAGGTCCGATAACACATTATAACTGAAATTTCATAATCCAACCTAGCCCATAAGCCTTAGAACCACATTTTCACTTCCGAAATCATCCACAAGATCAAAACTCACACCTATACTCTAAATAAGCCCGAACAAGTTGTAATAACCCATACCTGCAACCTCAGGTGAAATCACATGATATACCACATAACTCAAACACTTGTAGCGATACCTTCTAATCCAAGCAGCTACACACAACAACCTAATATCGATAGTAAACTTCTTATCCACTAAAGCCTCATTCCAACACTTTCATATACTGCCAATGATAAATGAAACACACAGTAAGCCATAGCTACTTCTCAAATCAACCATTCGCGAAGCCACCTCTCATTTGGCAAAGATCATAGCAACTTTCTAAGCGAGACCTCAATATTATCCTTCCAACATGCTGAAATTGAATCCGTTTGTATTCATTAAAGACTCCAACGATCTTATCAAGTCCAACATCATCACTCTAGTGACATGACACATCAATACAGGCTAAAGCCACAACTTGTGAAATCCGCGCACCAATAAGCAACAATCCGAACATACTCAAATCATGAAAATGACTCAAATGAAAGAGCTGTACCGCAAGCTCACCAGTACCACCACAACACAATGCTGAGAACCCGTCACACATCATAGAAACAAAACACACGAATCTAACCCCGCAGGATCACACCGTCCACATAGCTTCTCTCCAATGCGCGACCTCATCCACACACTAGTCCACATGAAACACCTCAAGTCACTATGCTTAAAAATCGACAACCATGCGCAATATGGTGTCTAAAACCCAAGAAATCATCATAACCACCGCGAAGCAATTGACATAACATTACACAAACCCTAAAGGACATAACCGATACACCATCCATCGAGCAATACCCAATACTCTTTCCCGCTCGACTTTCACTATGAAACCCCAATGGAACCGCACCATCTGTGCCTATAACCAAGAAATCATAACGTCTTGCAATACAGAAAAGTAATTCATAGATCACCTCAGAACACTAATAGCTCAATAATAATCAAATCAACACATCCCTCACCAATAGCGACTCGAAGTCAACAAAACCGTGTCGGTGTAAAACATACATTCATATAGGTCTACCAATGAACCCCTTATCAAGGAGTTCCGGAAGCTACTCCTTCAACTCCTCTCACTCTATCGGTGCCATACGATATGGTGCCCAACACTAAATCAATACCAAAATCAACAACCCCGCCCGGTGACATGCTCGGCCATAAGAAACACATCCGAAAAGTCCCTCACCACCGGAACTAAATCAATGGTAGGAGTCTCTGCACTAACATCCATCACGAAAGCCCGAATAAGAAAGACAATCCTTCCTAGCCATCTGCTGGGTCTTAGAATATAAAACCACCCGACTAGGACATGAAATTCGTCGAACCTCACCACTCAATCTGTGGCATTCCCAGCATAGCCAACAATGCCGCCTTAGCGCAATAGTCCAGAATAACACGACACGAAGACAACCAGTCTATACCCAATATTACATCAGAATCTAACATACCAAGCAGCACAAGATCCACTCGGGTCTCCAAACCCCGATAGTCACTAAGCGGCGCTGATTCACACAACACACATCCACAACATAGCGTGAATATAAGAACTCCCAGTCTCCAACTCCATATAGCACACGAATGACCATACCTGATCCCAGTTCTGCCGTCCGACTACATACCACACCTCTAATACCCAATCATCCCACGAGAGATACTCTAAAATTCTCCTGTGCCACCAAGCAAACTCGAATATTAACAGGCGATCTAATAAGAGAGTGCCACAATACTACTGAAGTACAATTAACTTAATCACATTGCCTTTTTATGAAACATATACCCTCATCAAATCACCCCAATTAGCATTACCGTTTCCTTAATCATCTGAAGATCATTTCCCAAATCATCTGAAACTCATTTCTCTAATTATCTGAAACTGCCCGTGCTGCCTAAGAATTGTGACCTTCCTTTCAGAACTGATCCAACCTTACACATGCAAATCTAAGTCTTGCACAATATACCGCATATACCATACCGACCTAAGGTAAACATGAGAACTTTATATCCATTCCGAGCCACACGTAACTACGTACTCAACAAGCCAAAAACTTTTCTATTGGACCTCAACTGGGAGAAAATCACTATACATCCCATGCTCTTCATGCCCATGGAAAATACACACCTCTAACCGTGGTAGAATCATCAAGAACTTCTCGAATTCCATTCGCACAAAACTAAACCGTCAGAACTGAATCCTTCTAACTCAACCAAGCTATGCAGGCCATTAAAAACCCAAGAGAATTGCCGCGAAACACTTGTAGAAACTCATTACCTCGTAATCACCCAAAATAACTAACCATATCTTTACCATGCCGATCCAGCCTACTACCAAGATATCGTATTGATCCTAGTTCCTTCTACATTACCTTCAAATTGATATTTCTCCTTGTCGTAACACCACAATTCCTTAACCCAGACTCACCATGTGATATCCAAGCATAAAACCACACCGTATAAGGCTCACAAGCTGCCGAACTCTCTCTTAAATATTCCCAACAACACCACATTCAAAATGCTTACCCTGAAGAGACTTCCTACGAATACAATGCCATTACCTTCAACTTCCTAATATTGATATATAGAATCCCATAATTAATATAGAAAATACCACAAGTCCTGACATCTTCCAATGAAAACTCAGTTTCTAGCCACATATAGAAATTGAAAATACCCAACTGTTACATATAAAATCTTGAACACATTAGAACCATTCCCAAGAGTCATTCACTTTATTCAAACTGCAATTATCCTGATCAAATGAATAGGACCACCCGTGCCTCAATAGCACTCCGACACCACAGAGTGTACCTCATCCGAGAACAACCAAGCAACTTCCTGCTCTATGCACCGAGCATCCTTTACCAATAACTACTCAAGTCATTCCGTGACTCTCATACCCCCATAAAGCATATCATAACCTTTATTGAAATTTCCTTTACTCGAGCCATCCTCGATCTCAATCTCCATAAGCCATAACTAATAAACCCGCACGCCTCAAACTGGAACCAACATAGCACATAATCGTGCAATCGACTAATTAATAGTGGACTCCCCCACTTGGCTCGAAGCCATAGACCAAAACATACACAATAACTCATAACGCATATACTTTATTACTGCCATAATACCATAGTGAGATTAAACTCAATCCTTCATAAGCTCGTGGAACATAGACCGTCTGGTACTTTGTATCTTTTGCAAATCTCGCATTCACTCTTGTAGTAATCAAGCCTACTCTCTTGAGCAACCCAAAGTCAAATTGTAAAACATATATTTCACTGGTAGAAGAGATCTTCCATCAGACCATATAAGGATTACAACTTCAGAACACTCCGCATGAGATAACCCACCTGTTTCACCTCAACTAACATTTCTTTATACCTTCTACCATCATAAACATTACGTAGTCGCTTAATCTTCCCGAGTCTAAACTCATAACACAACGTGAAATCTTCTTCACTCCCTAACTAGAAAACATGAAAAGATTCTTCACACACCCATAACGTGGGGCTATACCTCAAATCAAGATGAAAATCAAGCACCTAATAGTTCTTCTATCCTCCAGTAGACCCTTCTTGTCACTTCCAAATCGCAGGGATACATCTTGCAGCCATAACATACTCATTACATAGCCATCCAGCCATCACTTCTACCAATAGGGCACTACCGAACATATAAGTTCAAAAACACTTGCTTACACAATCAACACCTTGGTGCTCAAGCTATAGGCAAAAATTCGGCCTCGAGCCCTCCAGACTGGCCCAACATCAATACACAGAGATCACATCTTGCCCCTCGATTAGGGAATCATAAGCCATCGATGCACATCTGATACCGAGCGTTCATGCGCGCATACAAACATGTGGAAGAAATTCCAAGAGTTACTTTTCAAGCTGAATCAGGGACGCACAATAAGAATTCAAGAATGTGAAGTTTTTCCTAAAGGTTCTGTAGCCTCTTAAGGATAAATACAGACGTCTCTGTACCGATCCGCAAGACTCTACTAAACCTGCTCATGACGCGTGAGACCTATGTAACCTAGGCTCTGATACCAAATTGTCACGACCCCAAACCGGACCCGGTTGTGATGGCGCCTCTCGTGAAGACAAGTCCAGCCGACACAATCCCCAGATCCATTTCAATAATTTTAGTAGATCAATCTAGACATTTTTAATTAATCAGATATTGCATAATGTAAATTCAAATAAATAGTGTGAAAATAGATACAACACGACATCGGGGTGTCACAAGTCACAAGCATCTACTAAGGTCTAAAATACAACAATAATTCTGGAAATACTAAATACAGTCTAATGACATCAAGAGGGAGTAAAGCAGTGTTGCGGACGCCGGGTAGTTACCTTGCTAAACTCCAATGACTCTGCCTCTGCTCAACCAATACCCGATATCGGGTGCAGAAATTTCTGAATCTGCACACAAGGTGCAGGGAGTAAAGTGAGTACTCTAACTCAGTGAGTAATAATCATAACTAAAGACTGAGTGATAAGAAGTCACGAAAAATACATCAACGTGCTGTATAGAAGTAGTACAAAATCAGTAAGAAAGCAATGAAGCTGTGAAATCTCTTAAAACATCTTAGCTCAGTTTAAACTTCTTTAGAAGAATGACTTTTTCAACAGTTAAGCAATTGAATACAAAGCAATTAGAGCAAATAAGCATAGAAAATCTGCCCCTCGGGCACAACTACACAATTAAACAAGTAGATGACAGGCAAATAAGAAAGATAAACACATAAGGGTTTTCCCCTCGGGTACAATGTCAACAAATCCACCCCTCGGACAATATCTCAGAATAATACCAGCCTCTCGTGCTATATCTCACATCACAATGGGTACCTGCGCTCACTGGGGGTGTGTAGACTCCTTGAGGGGCCCCTTACGGCCCAAGTGCAATATTAAGCCATCTCGTGGCATCATCACTAGACTCTCGGCCTCATATCATTAAGCCACCTCGTGGCGTATATATCTCAGTCCCTCGGCCTCATAATCATAATCATGTATCACCACTACGGCGTGAGGCCCGACACAAAAGTATCCTCATTGCACAGGCCTTCGGCCTTACTCAGTCAAAATTACATAAGCCACTCGGGCAATAGTAAAACATGATGCTCAGCCCAAAATATTATTTGAAATATCATTTGATATATGAAAATAGAGTAGACATGGCTGAGTTATGAAAACAGTGAAATATAACATGACTGAGTTCAAGTATAAAGTCAAAACAGTGAGGAAATATCAATAAAATCCCCCTAAGGGTTCAAATAGTTGGCACGAAGCCGAAATATGGCATTCAGCCCAAAACATGATGATAGCAAATAGTTTCCAGTCAAATACACGATAAAATAGTCATTCGGGACGGACTAAGTCACAATCCCCAATAGTGCACGACCCCACGCTCGTCATCTAGCGTGTGTGTCACTTTAATATAGCACAACAATATGCAAATCTGGGGTTTCGTACCCTCAGAACATCATTTACAGTCATTACTCACCTCGATCCGGTCCAAACTCAAGCCCGTGATGCCTTTGCCCTCACGAATCGACCTCCGGATGCTCCAGATCTAGCCACAATTAGTACATAACCATTAAAATATGCTAAGGGAACAAAGCCCACTCGAAAATATCTAATTTATATAAAAAATCCCGAAATTTCTCAAATCCAGGCCCACGTCTCGGAATCTGATAAAAGTCACATCAATAGAATCCTCATCCTCTCATGAGTTTATACCTACCAAGAACATCAAAATTGGACCTCAATTGCCCCTCCAGATTCCCAATTTACACTCTATAAAGTCAAACCCTAATTTTTCAATTTTTGGCTTTAATTTTCCACATATTTCATGATTAAACAAGTAAGAATCAACATAAGATCGAGTATTGAGTTCAAAAATCCTACCTCCAAGTGTTTCCCTTCGATTGCCTCTTCAATCTTTCTCAAAAGCTCCAAATATTGCTCAGCAATGGAGAAAATAGACCAAAATTCGCGAACTCACTTTTTAAACATTCTGCCCCAGACCTGAAATCCTTCATCGCGATTGCGGGACTTCCTTCGCGTTCGCGAAGCACAATCTACCAGGCCCTCAAATTTACTCTACGTGAATACAGTAAGGTCCACGCGAATGCGATGCTCAGAACTTTAAACCTACACGAACGCGGATAGATCCATGCGAACGCGATGCACCACTTGCCCAACTCACGCGATCGCGACTCATGCTATGCGATCGCGAAGAAAAACCTAACCTTCCCTCATTGCAGCCCTACGCGATCGCGAAGAAGAAATCTCTGCAACAGCTGAAACTCAAAACCTGCAACTCCAAACAATATGGAATGGTCCGATTGACCACCCGAAACTCACCCAAGGCCCTCGGGACCTCAACCAAACATGACAACATATCCCATAACATCATTCAAACTTGTTCCAACCTTCGGAATGCTCAAAACAACATCAAAACACCAAAATCACATCTGATTCAAGCCTAAGAATTTCAAGAACTTCCAAATTCCGCTTTTGATCATAATCCCAACCAAACCACGTTCGAATGACCTAAAATTTTGCACACACGTCACAAATGACACAACAGAGCTACTGCAACTTCTGGATTTCCATTCCAACCCATATATCAAAATCTTACCTATCAATCGGAAAATGCCAAAATCTCAATTTCGCCAATTCAAGCCTAAACCTTCCACGGACTTCCAAAATGCATTCCGATCATGCTCCTAAGTCCCAAATCACCTAACGGAGTAACCAAATCATAAAAATTTCGATTCCAAGATCATATACTTACAAGTCAAATCTTGATCAAAACTTTTCAAATTTCATGCTTCAAACTGGGAACTGTTCTTCCAAATTCATCCCGATTACCCTAAAAACCAAAACCAACAATTTATATAAGTCATAGTCCATCACACGGGGCAAGTCATGCCCGAGAACCGACGAGCAAGGTGCAAAATCTCAAAAATATGGGTCGGTTCGTTACAAATATGACTTGTTCGTGCTTTTGGTTGAGGTCCCGGGGGCCTCGAGGTGATTTTAGATGGTTAACGGGAGGTTTGGAGTTGGAGAATTTGCAACTGAAATGCTAAAGCTCCTATCATAACCGCACCTATGGCTTGGGGACCGCAGGTGCGGGAACCTAGAAGCGCCAAGTGGCTTGTAGATGCAGAAATGGGCATGGGGAGCTGGAACCGTAGATGCGGATATGCGAGTGCACCTGCGATAGCGCATGTGCAGGATTTTGATCGCAGGTGCGGTCCTATAGCCGATAAGTGGATTCTATAGATGCGCACCTGGGACCACAGGTGCGGGTCTGCAGGTGAGATATTTTATATCGCAGAAGCGGTTTAGCTGGGGCAGAACATATATATTTGGCCTTTCGCGATTTTGAGTGTTTTTTCACCATATTTTATTCGGGAGAAAGCTTTGGAGAGAAAATTTAAGAGGGAACTCAAGAGGGTTTCGTAGAGGTAAGTCTTTTGGACCCTAAACTTGTTTCTATGATGAATTTTAACATTGTAAGCTTGAAATCTATGGAAAATCAATAGCAAAATTGGGGGTTTAGGGCTTGGAAATTAGAGACCTTAATCTAGGGATTTGAGGAGTCATTTGTGGTAGGATTTTGGTATTCTTGGTATATATATGAACTCGTGAGAGTGTAAGGATTCCTGTTTTGTGAATTTTATCAGGATCTGAGTCGTGGGCCCGGGGGTCGGGTTTGGCCAATTTCGGGATTTTGATGTAAATTGGTTATTTTCGAGTGGGCTTCGTTCCCTTAGCATATTTTGATGGTATAAATCTATTTTAGGTTAGATTTGGAGCATCTTGAGGCCGAGTTGAGAGGCAAAGGCATCACGGGCTAGAGTTTGGACTGGGTTGAGGTAAGTAATGATTGTAAATATTGTCCCGAGGGTATAAAATCTCGGATTTCACATCGTTTCACTACTTTGGGGTGACGCACACGCTAGATGACTAGCGTGGGGTCGTGCACCATTGGGGATTGTGACTTAGTCCATCTCGTACGACTGTTAAGTCATGTATTTGACTGAAAACTGTTTGATATCATTGTGTTTTGGAATTATTACCATGTTTTGGGCTGAATGCCATATTTGGGTCTCGTGCTAACTGTTTTGGACCCTTAGGAGATTTTAACTACTACTCCTCAATATTTTGACTTCATATTTGTACTTAGTCATGCTGTATTTTACTGTTTTTATAACTCATCATATTTACTCGTTTTTGATTTTTTTAAATGATATTTTGGGCTGAGCATCATGTTTTACTGTTGCTTGAGTGGCTTGAGAGATTTTTGACTAAGTGAGGCCGAGGGCCTGTGTTGTGAGGATACTATGGGATCAGGATACGCACCGCAACAGTGTTGTATTGATTCATGATTTTGAGGCCGATGGCCTGATTTGTTATGCCACGAGGTGGCTTGTTCTGAGGCGAGGGCCTGTTTGATTATGCCACGAGATGGCTTGTTATTGCGCTTGGGCTGTAGGAGCCCCTCTAGGAGTCTGTACACCCCCAGTGAGCACGGGTACCCAGTGTGAGATGTGATATTGCCCGAGGGGCTGTTACGAGTGATTGTGAGGTAGCTCGAGGGGCTGGTTCTGTTGGTATTTTGCCCGAGGGGCGGTTATGGTAGTTGTTTTGCCCGATGGGCTGAATTATGTTTCTATCCTTTTCCTTACTATTTGCATCACTCGTTTGAACTATTGAAAGATGTTTTAAAAAGGTTTTTGCTGAACTGAGATGTTTTTACGAGTTTTACTGCTTTACTGCATTGTTCTTAACTTATACTGTTTTGCTGTAGTGCTATGCTGTGGTTTACGTGTTTTCTTACTGCTCAGCTGCCTTTACTTTTATTACTTACTGAGTTGTCATACTCACATTACTCCCTGCACCCTGTGTGCAGATCCAGGAGTCTCGGGTCATGCTAGCGAGTGCTGATTTGTCTCCTATCAGGCTTGTTCGGAGTTGACTAGGTAGTTGCTCGGCGTTCGCAGCCCAGTGCTTCTCCTTCCTATCTTTATTTTGCTTTGTACTAGATGCGTATTAGACTATGTTGTCTTTTCATATTCCTAGACAAGTTGTAGATGCTCATGACTGGTGACACCCCAATGTTGGGTTGTGTATTGTTTTCCGCATTGTTTTAACCTACTTTATACGATGGGATTTTATCTTATTAATGTCTTTAAATGACTTATTATAACTGTTTGGTAGGTTTTGGGGTTTGTGTCGGCTGGCTTAGTTTCACGATAGGCACCATTGCGACCAAGTCCGTTTTAGGGTCGTGACAGAACTATAGACCAAATCTCTGTTACATATTTTTTACGGACAAAAATTATCTTACACACTCAATTTTTCCAAAATTTGCCCAAGACACACCATTTTTTTGTTGACCACTTTTTTAAACATATGTGATATCACACACCAATAAGATCGTGACGCGTGTTTGTCATGATCCGAATTTTTCACCCTCGGGAGTCGTGATGGTGCCTACTAATGAAAGCTAGGCAAGCCGCGTAATATAGAATCACTAACTCTTTTATTTAGCCTTTTTAAGAATTTAAATTAACATGCGATTAACAATGAAATATTAACGATAAATAAATACATGCAGAAGACTTAATCTGATAACTAGCCAAAACCAGTACGACAATACCAACATACATCTCTACCCGGAATCCAGTGTCACAACATCACAGACCACCTATGAATACTACATACAAATGTCTGGAAAGAAAGGTACAACCAATCTTTGAAGTAAATAAAAATAGAATACATATAAAGATAGAAGAGAATGCCAGGCCTGCAGATGCCTGCAGGACTACCTCGGGATCTCTAACTGGACTGAAGGCAGCCACCCAATGCTACGGTCCAAAAGCTGCCACTCCAGGATCTGCACATAGTGCAGAGTGTAGTATCAGCACAACCGATCCCATGTGCTGGTAAGTGTGTGGCCTAACCCCGGCGAAGTAGTGACGAGGCTAGGACCAGACTACCAAATAAACCTGTGCAATTATATAATATGCAGCGGAAAATAAAACAGGAATAGACAAGTAGAGATGGGAGGAGGTACATGCTAGAGGAAATATCAATACCAACAGTAAATTAAGAGAAAGACATAAGGACAATATAGAATTCATAGCAAAACAATAAGGAACTCATCACCAATCTATAAGCACTTCGTATTATCTATTGTTGCGGCGCGCAACCAAATCCAAAAATATAATAACACTGTTGCGGCGTGCAATCCGATCCATATCATTTATCACTGTTGCGGCCTTCAACCCGATCCATTTATATCATTGTTGCGGTGTGCTACCCGTTCCAAATATAATATTGTTGCGGCGTGCAACCCGATCCATTTATATCATTGTTGCGGTGTGCTACCCGTTCCAAATATAATATTGTTGCGGCGTGCAACCCGATCCACATATACAGTTCAACACCAATCACAACTAAAGTCCCGACAATGGATCAATAAAGAAACAACACTATCCCGGCAAAAGAATCGACAATATAAGTAATTACGTCCCGGCAAGGTATAACCAAACTTGTTCCAATATCTAACTACCTCAATTAGCACCAATACTCAATCATAAGTAATTCCCACAAGAATAATCATAATCCTTGCTCAATACAGAGATTCAACAACTTAGGCATTCGTAGGTTTTATTAAGAGCACAACAATTTCAATTTAAGACTCACGGTCATGCTTGACACCAACGTATAGATAGTCTTCACCATGCCTATACGTCGTACTCAATGAGTAACATGTAGTAGATAGGATACAACTCCTAATCCCTCAAGCTAAGGTTAGACCAAACACTTACCTCAAACTTCCACAACCAACTCAAGCCTCAAACACCGCTTTTCCTTTAGAATCCGCCTCCAAACAACTCGTATCTAGTCCAAATTGATTTAACAACATTAATAAATGCTAAAGAATTCATACCTAATGCATAATTATAGGTTTTCTATCATTTTTCTCAAAAAGTCAAAAATCGACCCCGGGCCCTCTTGGTCAAAACACGAGGTTCAGACCAAAACCCAATCACCCATTCACCTACGAGCCCGAATATGTAATTAGTTCCAAAATCCGACTCCAAAATGAGGTCCAAATCCCAATTATGCAAAAAGCCCTAACTCTACCCAAATCCTTAATTTTCTACCCTTAAGAACATGATTTAGGCCTAGAAATCTAATGGGTGTTAATGTAAATTGAAGAAAATGAGTGTAAGATTACATACCTATGAATTTGTGGTGAAGCTCACTTTCAAAACTGGGCAGATTTTGATCTATGCGATCGTGAAGAAAGGAATGCGATCGCATAGGGTAAGGGAGATTGATCACTGCGATCGCGTTCAAGGCCGTACGATCGCATAGAAGAAAACAGGTTCCCTTCCTAGGCGTGGTTTAATACATTGCGATTGCGGAAGAAACAATGCGATCGCATAGAACAAATTGTGACCTCCCAGAATTTACTCTACGCGATCGCGGAAGGACCTATACGATCGCATAACACAAAACATGACCCTTGAAGTTTACACTATGCGATCGCAAACCTTCTTATTCGATCGCATAGCACAAGCACCAGGGCACCAGCAGACAGTAGTTTTCTACAATATTTCCTAAGTTCAAAACCTTCCGAGACCTATCCGAAACTCACCCGAGCCCTCGGGGCTCCAAACCAAATATGTACACTACCTCAAAAACACCCTATGGACTTACTCGTACATTCAAATAACCAAAATAACATCAACAACTATAAATTTAGCATCAAAATCATGAAATCACTTAATAACTTCAAATTTTCCATTTTTCTCAAATACGGTCCGATTCACGCCATTTCAAGTCCGTTTCTTACCAAATTTCACAGACTCGACTTACACCACATAGAAGACCTATACCGGGCTCCGGAACAATAATACGGGCCCGATACCATCAAATTTTAAGCACATTTCATTTCCAAAATTCATAAATAATTCCAGAAAATAATTATCTTTAAAAATTCGTTTCCCGGGCTTGGACCTCGAAATTCAATTCTGGGCATATGCCCAAGTCCTATATTTTTCTACGGACCCTCCGGGATCGTCAAATTACGGTTCTGGGTCCGTTTACCTAAAATATTGACCGAAGTCAACTTAAATTCATTTTAAAGTCAAAATTCATCATTTTTCACAGATTTTCACATAATGGCCTTCTGGCTATGTGCGCGGACTGTGCACGCAAATCGAGGTGATACTAAAAGAGGTTTTAAGGCCTCGGAACACAGAATTTATTTTTAAAACAATTGATGACCTAAAAGGTCATCACATTCTCCACCTCTAAAACAATCGTTCGTGCTCGAACGGACATAAGAAGGAAGTACCTGAGTCGGGGAAAAGATGGGGATAACGGCTCTGCATATCAGACTCGGACTCGGACTCCCAAGTCGATGCCTCAGCAGGCTGACCTCCCCACTAAACACGAACAGAAGGAAAACTTTTCGATCTCAACTGTCGAACTTGCCGGTCTAGAATAGCTACCGGCTCCTTCTCATAGGACAAGTCCTTGTCCAACTGGACAATGCTGAAATCTAACACGTGGGATGGATCGTCGTGATACTTCCGAAGCATAGACACATGAAGCACTGGATGCACGGCTGATAAGCTTGGCGGCAACGCAAGTCTGTAAGCCACCTCTCTTACTCGATCAAGAATCTCAAACGGGCCAATGAACCTAGGGCTAAGCTTGCCCTTCTTCCCAGATCTCATCATGCCCTTCATAGGCGACACTCGAAGCAATACATGCTCACCAACCATGAAAACCAAATCTCGAACCTTGCGGTCGGCATAACTCTTTTGTCTGGACCGAGCTGTATGAAGCCTATCTTGAATAATCCTGACCTTGTCCAAGGCATCCTGAACCAGATCCGTACACAGCAACCAAGCCTCCCCCGGATCAAACCATCCAACCGACGACCGACACCGCCTACCATACAAAGCCTCATAAGGAGTCATCTGGATACTCGATTGGTAGCTGTTGTTGTAGGCAAACTCTGCTAAAGGCAAAAACTGATCCCACGAGCCTCAAAAGTCTGTGACACAAGCTCGGAGCGTATCCTCCAAAATCTGAATAGTCCGCTCGCACTTCTCGTATGTCTGAGGATGAAACGCTGTGCTCAACTCAACCCATGTGCCCAACTCTCACTGTAGTGCTCTCCATAAATGTGAGGTAAACTGCGTACCTCGATCCAAAATGATAGGCACGGGCACACCATGAAGACGAACAATCTCCCGGATATAGATCTCAGCTAACCTCTCGGAAGAATAGGAGACTGCCACAGGAATAAAATATGCTGACTTGGTCAGCCTATTAACAATAACCCACACTACGTTGAACTTCCTCTGAGTCCGTGGGAGTCCAACAACGAAGCCCATAGTGATACTCTCCCATTTCCACTCAGGAATCTCAATCTTCTGGAACAAACCATCGGGCCTCTGATGCTCGTACTTAACCTGCTGACAGTTCAAGCACCGAGCCACATATGAAAACGATATCCTTCTTCATTCTCCGCCACAAATAATGCTGCCGCAAATCCTGATACATCTTAGCGGCGCCCGAATGAATAGAGTACCGGGAACTATAGGCCTCATCTAAAATCAACTCTCGGAGTCCATCCACATTAGGCACACAAACTCGACCTTGCAATCTCAAAACTCCATCATCACCTAAGGTAACCTGCTTGGCACCTCCGTGTTGCACCGTGTCTCTAAGGACACACAAATGGGGATCATCATACTGCCGATCACGGATACGCTTTAATAAAGAAGAATTAGCGACTGTGCAAGCTAACACACGGCTGGGCTCAGAAACATCCAACCTCACGAACTGATTAGCCAAAGCCTGAACATCCAAAGCAAGCGGTCTCTCATTGACCGGAATGTAAGCAAGACTGCCCATACTGACTGACTTCCTACTCAAAGCATCGACCACCACATTTGCCTTTCCCGGATGATATAAGATGGTGATATCATAGTCTTTTAACAACTCCAACCACCTTCTCTACCTCAAATTCAACTCCTTCTGCTTGAACAAGTACTGTAGACTCTTGTGATCCATGAACACCTCACATGCCACGCCATACAGATAATGCCTCCAAATCTTCAACGCGTGAACAATGGCTGCTAACTCCAAATCATGAACTGGATAGTTCTTCTCATAAATCTTTAACTGCCGTGAAGCATAGGCAATGACCTTTCCATCCTTCATCAATACCGCACCAAGTCCAATACGAGATGTATCACAATAAACTGTATATGGCCCTGAACCTGTGGGCAAAACCAATACCGGTGCCGTAGTCAAAGCTGTCTTGAGCTTCTGGAAGCTCGCCTTACACTCGTCCGACCACCTGAACTGGGCACCTTTCTGGGTCAACCTGGTCATCGGGGCTACAATAGATGAAAACCCATCCACAAACTGACGATAGTAGCCTTCCAAACCCAAGAAACTCCGGATCTCTGTAGCTGATGCTGGTCTAGGCCAGTTCTTGACTGCCTCAATCTTCTTCGGATCTACCTAAATACCCTCTATGGATACAACATGACCCAGGAATGCAACTGAACTCAACCAGAACTCACACTTCAAAAACCTGGCATACAACTGACTATCCCTTAGAGTCTGAAGAACCACTTTAAGATGCTGCTCGTGCTCCTCCCGACTGCGGGAATAGATCAAAATATCATCAATGAAGACTATCACGAACGAATCCAAGTAAGGCCTGAACACTCGGTTCATCAGATCCATAAAAGTTGCTGGGGCATGTGTCAACCCGAATGACATCACCAAGAACTCATAATGCCTATATCAAGTGCGGAAAGCTGTCTTAGGGACATCGAATGCCTTAATCCTCAACTGATGGTAGCCAGATCTCAAGTCAATCTTCGAAAATACCTTGGCACCCTGAAGCTGATCAAACAAATCATCAATCCTCGGCAATGGATACTTATTCTTGATTGTAACCTTGTTCAACTGTTGGTAATCAATACACATTCTCATCGATCCGTCCTTTTTCTTAAGAAACAACACCGGCGCACCCCAAGGGGAAACACTAGGTCTAATGAACCCTTTTTCAAGCAAGTCCTGTAACTGCTCCTTCAACTCTTTCAACTCAGGCGGGGCCATACGATACATCGGGATAGAAATGGACTGAGTGTCTGGAGCCAAATCAATGCAGAAGTCAATATCCCTGTCGGGTGGCATACCCGGCAGGTCTGAAGGAAATACCACAGGGAACTCACGAACAACAAGCATAGAATCAACAGAAGGAACCTTGACACTAGAATCATGAACATATGCCAAATAGGCCAAACACCCCTTCTCGACCATACGCCGAGCCTTCACATAAGAGATAACACTACGGGTAGAATGACCAGGAGTCCCTCTCCACTCTAAATGAGGTAAACCCGGTAAGGCTAAGGTCACAGTCTTGGCATGACAGTCCAAGATAGCGTGGTAAGGTGATAACCAGTCCATCCCCAATATGACATCAAAATCAACTATGTCCAGGAGTAATAAATCCACACAAGTCTCAAGACCCCAGATGACAACTATACACGAGCGATGGACTCGATCTACCACAATAGAATCACCCACCGATGTAGACACAAATACAGGGACACTCAAGGAATCACTAGGCATGACCAGATACAGTGCAAAATAAGATGACAGATAGGAGTATGTAGACCCTGGATCAAATAAAACTGAAGCATCTCTGACACAAACTAGAACAATACCTGTAATAACTGCATCGGAAGCCTCAACCTTAGGCCTGGCTGGAAGAGCATAACATCGGGGTTGGGCCCCACCACCCTGGACTACATCTTTGGGACGACCTACAGCTGGCTGGCCTATACCTCTAGCGGTCTGAGCTCCACCTCTAACACCTCTACTTCCACCTCTAGCACCTATACCCCCACCCCTAGCTGGCGGAGCGGGCGGTGGAATACCTGGTGCCTGAACCATAGCACGGGAACCCTGATGCTACGACTGAGTACCCACTAATCTCGGACAAGCCCTTCGGATATAACCATATTCACTACACTCAAAGCATCCACCTGAGTGATGCGACTGAGGAAACTGAGACTGACCCTGACGACCTGAATGACCACCCTGAAAACTCTGGAGTGGTGGCGCACTGATAGGAGCTGGTGGTGCATTGTAGGGCTGCTGATCAGAATACTGCATATGAGAACCATAGCCACCTGAAGCACCGTGAGAAACCTGAAGGGCTGACTAAAAAGGCCTAGGAGGATGGCCTTTACCATACGAATCTCTGCCTCTAAATGAGGTACCACCGAATCGGCCTAAATGATGAGGCCTCTTGTCAGACCCCTGACCACCTCCCTGCGATAGAGCCATCTCAACTCTCCTGGCCACATTGGCCGCCTCCTGGAAGGAAATCTCACTCCCAGTCTCCTTGGCCATCTGAACTTGAATAGGCTGTATAAGTCCCTCAATGAACCTCTTCATCTCTCTCGGTGGGAAGTATGATAAGAGCATGACAGGCCAAGTCGATGAATCTGGTCTCATATTGAGTAACAGTCATAGAACCTTGTTAGAGATGCTCAAACTGCCTCCGATAGATCTCCCTCTGAGTACTAGGGAGAAACTTCTCCAGAAATAGCTAAGTAAACTGCTCCCGAGTCAAAGCTGGCGATCTGAATGGTCTAGCCAAACAATAATCTCTCCACCAAGTCTTGGCGGATCCAGATAAGCGAAAAATAGCAAAATCGACCCCATTGGTCTCCACTATCTCCATGTTCCTGAGAACCTCATGACAACTATCTAGAAAATCCTGGGGATCCTCAGAAGATGCACCGCTGCAAGTAGTAGGTAGGGGTGGGCATTAGGTATTTTAGTTCGGTATTTAAGAATTTCGGTTCGGTATTCGGTTTATCAATTGTGTATACCAAATACCGTACCAAATTATTTCGGTACGATTCAGTATTTTTTATTTTGGTTCGGTACGATTTCGGTACGGCTTTGATTTAATAATCGCTAAATAAATAAACTTATTTTGGTTCGATACTGTAGCACCAAACTGGAAACAACAAAATTGACAAACAAATTTTGTCGAGAAACAAAATTGACAGAAACTTGCTATGAGACATTCATCATTCATGACTTCATAATGGAAATTTGGAAATACTTAAACAGATGGAAATCTAAAAGATGTAGTATTAATTAAAAAGGAGAAGACTTTAATGTTGTAAAACTCTCTGGTAAGAACAACGCTAACTACTTTATAATATATAGTTCCATTCTATAAACTATAAGCTACAAAATCCTTAATAAGACAAAGAGGGCATTGATGAAATCAAGAACAAGAAGGGTGCAAAATATAGAAACTAATAAAATACTTATATAAAGGCTTATGAGACAGAAAGTTGAATTGACATATAGAAACATTTGAGATGGATAGAAATATTTTCCTTCTGGTGCTGTTAATGACCTGTGGCATTTCTGATGCAACGGGTGAGCTGAAGAGTAAACTCCTCTGCAGTATGTGTTCCAAATGTGAAACAAAGAAATGCCCTCCAAGTGAAGCCTATCCCCACATGACTGCATTCGACGACTCTCTCATCGCCGCTGCCTTGCAATCTGACTATGTTATCTCCGAAGATACAAAAAAGGTTGGGGCTTGGGCGCTGGGGCTGGGCAGTGAGATATAGGTCCAAGTCCAACTTAAAAAAATATCTTAAAAAATTCGGTATTTCGGTATACCGAAATTTCAAAATTCTAATACCGAGGACTGTACCGAAATACCAATTTACAATACCAAATTAGACCGAAATACCGAAAAAATCGAAACCGAAATACCGAATTAATTCGGTCCGATTCGGAATTTGATTTTTCGGATTTTATGCCCACCCCTAGTAGTAGGGAAGAGCTTGGTGAACCTATCCAATCTCCACAAAACATCGGCAGACATAGCTGCTCCCTCACTGGTCTGAGCTACCACACCCGGCTGAACTGCTCCAACTGGCTGAGCTGCTGGAGGCTGAAACTAGGGAGCCGTCTGCTTTGGAGTGCGAGTAGTAGGAGTCTGGGCTCCTCCTCCAGCCTGAGAGTCGGCTGGTGCTACAGGAAGCAAGCCTGCCCGGTGACACTTTCCATAAGGCCCACTAGACGGTCCAGAGCATCCTGGAGTACTAGCGTAGCAATAAACCCCTATGGGACCTGAGCTAGGCCCACCGAAACTGTCTGGGCCGGAACCTCATCATCAAAGTCAACCTGAGGCTCTGCCGCTGGTGTTGTTGCTCGGGGCTGAGCTTTGCCCCCACCTCGGCCTCTAGCACGGCCTCGCCCTTTACCCCTCGTGGAAGCTACTGCTGGGGGCTCGGGCTGCTGATCGGTGGATGAGAAAGTGTGGTTCTCGCTATCCGAGAAAGAACAGAGTAGAAATTCAATTAGCATTGAGAAACCAACCCGCACGACAGGAAAGAATAAATGTGAAGTTTTTTCCTAACTCTGTAGCCTCTGGGGATAAATACAGACGTCTCCGTACCGATCCTTTAGAGTCTACTAAGCTTGTCCGTGAATTGTGAGACCTATGTAACCCAGAGCTCTGATACCAACTTGTCACGACCTGGATTTTCCACCCTCGGGAGTCGTGATGGCGCCTACTCGTGAAAGCTAGGCAAACCGCGTAATATAGAATCACTAACTCTTTTATTTAGCCTTTTTAACAATTTAAATTAACATGCGATTAACAATGAAATATTAACGATAAATAAATACATGCGGAAGACTTAATCTGATAACTTAGCCAAAACCAGTACGGCAATACCAACATACATCTCTACCCGAAATACGGTGTCACAATATCATGGACCACCTACAAATACTACATACAAATGTCTGTAAAGAAAGGTACATCTGTCTCTAAAGTAAATAAGAACAAAAATACATATAAAGATAGAAGAGAATGCCGGGTCTGCGGACGCCTGCAGGACTACCTCGGGATCTCTAACTGGACTGAAGGCAGCACCCAATGCTATGGTCCAAAAGCTGCCGCTCCGGGATCTACACATAGTGCAGAGTGTAGTATCAGCACAAGCGACCCTATGTGCTAGTAAGTGCCTGGCCTAGCCCCGGCGAAGTAGTGATGAGGCTAGGACCAGACTACCAAATAAACCTGTGCAATTAATAATATGCAACAGAAAATAAAACAGGAATAGAAAAGTAGAGATGGGAGGGGGTAAATGCTGGGGAAATATCAATACCAACAGTAAATTAAGAGAAAGACATAAGGACAATTTAGAATTCATAGCAAAACAATAAGGAACTCGTCACCAATCTATAAGCACTTCGTATTATCCATTGTCGCGGCGCTTAACCCGATCCAAAAACATAATAACACTGTTGCGGCATGCAACCCAATCCATATCATTTATCACAATTGCGGCGTACAACCCGATCTATTTATATCATTATTGCGGCGTGCAACCCGATCCAAATATAATATTGTTGCGGCGTGCAACCCGATCTAAATATAATATTGTTGCGGCGTGCAACCCGATCCACATATACAGTTCAACACCAATCACAACGAAAGTCCCGGCAAGGGATCAATAAAGAAACAACACTATCCCGGCAAGGGAATCGATAGTATAAGTAATTACGTCCCGGCAAGGGAAAATCAGCTATAACCAAACTTGTTCCAACATCTAACTACCTCAATTAGCACCAATACTCAATCATAAGTAATTCCCACGAGAATAATCATAATCCTTGCTCAACACAGAGAATCAACAACTTAGGCATTCATAGGTTTTATTAAGAACATAACAATTTCAATTTAAGACTCACGATCATGCTTGACACCGACGTATAAATACTCGTCACCATGCCTATACGTCGTACTCAACAAGTAACATTGTAGCATATAGGACACAACTCCTAATCCCTCAAGCTAAGGTTAGACTAAACACTTACCTCGAACTTCCACGGCCAACTCAAGCCTCAAACACTGCTTTTCCTTTAGAATCCGCCTCCAAACAACTCATATCTAGTCCAAATTGATTTAACAACATCAATAAATGCTAAAGAATTCATACCCAATGCATAATTATAGGTTTTCCATCATTTTCCCCAAAAAGTCAAAAATTGACCCCGGACCCGCTTGGTCAAAATGCGAGGTTCGGACCAAAACCCGATCACCCGATCACCCATTCACCCACGAGCCCGAATATGTAATTAGTTCCAAAATCCGACCCAAAACGAGGTCCAAATTCCAATTATACAAAAAGCCCTAACTCTACCCAAATTCCTAATTTTCTACCCTTAAGAACATGATTTATGCCTAGAAATCTAATGGGTGTTAATGAAAATTGAAGAAAATGAGTCTAAGATTACATACCTATGAATTTGTGGTGAAGCTCCCTTTCAAAAATCGTCCAATTTGGAGTTTAGAAGAAGAAGTTATGATGTTTTTGTTAAATCTCGTATGTTCTATTACTGTTTAAATGACTGGGCAAAATTGGTCTCTGCGATCGCGAACAAGGGTATGCGATCGCATAGGGTAAGGGGGACTGGGGGTGGGGGTTGGGCATCGCGATCGTGGAGCATGGATTGCGATCGCATAGAAGAAAATGGGTTCCCTTCCCAGGTCTGATTTAACCCTTTGCGATAGCGGAAGAAACAATGCAATCACATAGAACAATTGGTAACCTCCCAAAATTTACTCTGCGCGATTGCGGAAGGACCTATGCGATCGCATAGCATAAAATAGGTCCCCCTAAAATTTACACTATGCGATCGCGAACCTTCCTATCGATCGCATAGCACAAGCACCAGGACACCAGCAGACAACAATTTTCTGCAATTTTTCCTAAGTTCAAAACCTTCCGAGACCTATCCGAAACTCACCCGAGCCCTCGGGGGCTCCAAACCAAACATGTACACTATCTCAAAAATACCCTACGGACTTACTCGTGCATTCAAATCACCAAAATAACATCAACAACTATAAATTTAGCATCAAAATCATGAAATCACTTAAGAACTTCAAAATTCCCATTTTTCTCAAATACGGTCCAATTCACGTCAGTTCAAGTCCGTTTCTTACCAAATTTTGCATACTCAACTTAAACCACATGTAAGACCTGTACCGGGCTCCGGAACCATAATACTGGTCCGATACCATCAAATTATAAGCACATTTTATTCCAAAATTCATAAATAATTCCAAAAAATAATTTTCTTTAAAAATTCATTTCTCGGGCTTGGGACCTCGGAATTCGATTCCGAGCATACGCCCAAGTCTCATATTTTCCTATGGACCCTCCGGGACCGTCAAATCACGGGTCCGGGTCCGTTTACCCAAAATATTGACCGAAGTCAACTTAAATTCATTTTAAAGTCAAAATTCGTCATTTTTCACAGATTTTCACATAATGGCCTTCCGGCTACATGCGCGGACTGCGCACACAAATCGAGGTGATACTAAAAGAGATTTTTAAGGCCTCAGAACACAGAATTTGTTTCTAAAACAAGTGATGACCTTTTAGGTCATCACAGTGTCATAACTCCAAAAAAAATACTTAATTTATTAATCTATCTATACTACTATATTAAAAGTACAAATGCTCTTAGCGAAATGTCGTTCGCCTTTTTTACCCTTCAAAGATGAATTTCACACTAGATAAAATAGTCATTTCATTATTTCCCTACTATTTAGAAATTTTAAACCAACTAAAATTTTTGCTATTAAATTTACTTCCTTATTTAAATTAGGTAAGAAATCCTAATATTTAGGAGCTTAAAATTGACAATTGTACCTTAATTTAACTTTCCAACGAAACTGCATCCAAGTAACCATAAAACTTCAATTTCCCACGCCATATGCCTATATCTATTAAGATAAGACAATTGCTTCCCCTGTCAAAATTAAGATTATAGGGTTTCTCTTTTATTAATTTTTTTGGAAAGGTTTGGAATTTATATAAACAAATAATTCTATGCACTTAGAAACCACAAAAAACAAATTCCGTGATCACCATGTAAGGAAAAAATTAAGAATAAAACTCAACCCGAGAAAAGACAAAAAAACAACAACATGTTTTTAAACTTCTAATCTCTTTTGGTATAGAAAGTAGTCTTATCTTTATTTTTCTACACAAAATATTTATTTTATAATCAAGATAATAAATCAAATTTTATTTTATTATTCTTCAGAAAAATGGTAAACTGATTTTACTTATAATCTATAGTCATAGTAAAAGTATTTACTAAACCTTCTTCTTTGAAGAATGAATAATTAGATATGTCATACGTATTCTCTATACCATATCATACGTATTCTCTATGTAGTAAATGTCCTTAAACTGGTAATCTCTTATATTATAAAAAGTAGCTTAACTTCTTTTTCTACATAAAATATTATTTTAGAATCTTAATCTACAATCATCATACTATATTATAAGTTTGAAAGACGAAAATAACCCCCAAAAAATTGAATGACCATTTTGCCCTTCACATAAAAAATGACTTCTATTAAATGATAATTTTGGCTACATTGAATCGGACTAATGGAGGATTGTTTCATCTCCTAGGGAAGTTGCAATGGTGAAATATTTTTTGGTAACGTTGTGGCCTTTTCATATTTTTGCTTTAATTGTTGTCTTTTGAGTTTCCAACGATTATAAATGTAGCCTTTTCACATTTATGTTGCACTATATAAAAGCACAATAAAGTATCACATCACTTTATCTTTTTTCTTCTTCTTGTCCCTGTGAAGTTCTCTCCCATAAATAACTCCTATGGTATATTTTGCTCAACACTATTTTGACAGGTAAATTTATTTATCTGTTAGACCAGTTCATTTTATACTGACGTGTTGTTTATGGGCTTGTATTTATGAGATAACGTATACTATGAAGTTATTCAAAACTCATCATTGACATAGTTCATGACTTCGTGATGGACATTGTGCCAACAAAAAGCTTTATTACTTCCAATTGGTACATGCCTAGAGGTTACGTTATACTAAAGATTTTCTTGATATCATCTTTATATAAGATGGTGTAGTTATTTAACTCGTGTTAAATAGGAATAATATAATTTATTATTGTATATAATACAAAAGAACTGATTCATGGATGCTTATTCAACAGATTAACAAATGAATAACATATTCTGACTTAAAATTTTTTATAATATTTCTCATTTGAATTGCTAAATAATTTTTACCCAGATTATTTGAATTAATGAATATTTGGTAGGAAAAAAAAAGAAGGTTATACTTAATTTAGTCGATTCAGCTTATACTTTATTTTCAAACTTTTAATTACTCATTGCTTACGTGTTTTAATATTATCTATATCATTCTAGAAAGTTTTTACATGTTGATATGGGACACACGTGCAACGCATGTGTCTAAAGACTAGTATATTAAAAACAAAAAATCTTTTAACTTAAAAGTTAACTTACTAAAATATCCCTATTATTTACCTAAATACCCCATTAATTAATTAATACATATTTACCTTATTAACTAAAATCCACGCCTACAATCCGACACAACCCTTCGTAGACAATCATTAACAGGTGCAAACCTCCAGACTACCAATAGACCCAAACCTTTACTTTGTTTAATCTTCAATCATCATACTATATTATAAGTGCGAAGTCCAAAGTAAAGTTTGAAAGATAAAAATAACCCTAAAAAATTGAATGACCATTTTGCCCTTCACATAAAGAATGACTTCTATTAAAGGATAATTTTGGCTACATTGAATCGAACTAATGGAGGATTGTTTCATCTCCCATGGAAGTTGCAATGGTGAAATATTTTTTAGTAACGTTGTGGCCTTTTCATATTTTTGCTTTAATTGTTGTCTTTTGAGTTTCCAACGATTATAAATGTAGCCTTTTCACATTTATGTTGCACTATATAAAAGCACAATAAAGTATCAAATAACTTTATCTTTTTTTTTCTTCTTGTCCCTGTGAAGTTCTCTCCCATAAATAACTACTATGATATATTTTGCCCAACACTATTTTGACAGGTAAATCTATTTATCTGTTAGACCAGTTCATTTTAAACTGACGTATTGTCTATGGGCTTGTATTTATGAGATAACGTATACTATGAAGTTATTCAAAACTCATCATTGACATAGTTCATGACTTCGTGGTGGACATTGTGCCAACGAAAAGTTTTATTACTTCTAATTGGTACATGCCTAGAGGTTACGTTATACTAAAGATTTTCTTGATATCATCTTTATATATGTCACGACCCGAATTACCCACCGTCGGGATTGTGATGGCGCCTAACATTGAACCCGCTAGGCAAGCCAACATTACTGATTATTTTATCCTTTTACCTTTATCTTTAATAATTTACCAAGTTAATGCAAGTGAACAACGAAAATAGAAATGCGGAAGAACAGAATTTAATAGTTTACCTAATACCAATACGAAATCCATAATAATACTTCACCCAGAACTGGTGTCACAATCTCACGGACTATATACGAATACTACAAATAGTGGTCTGAACAAAGAAAATATATGTCTATCTCCAAAATAGATAAGAACAAAAAGAAACAGGATAGAAAGGGACGCCAAGGCCTGCGGACGCCTGCAGGACTACCTCGGGTCTCCGCTGGACTGAAGGCAACAACCTCTAACTATGGTTCGTATGCTCCAGTATCGAGATCTGCACCAAAAATACAGAGTGTAGTATCAACACAACCGACCCCATGTACTGGTAAGTGTCGAGCCTAACCTCGACGAAGTAGTGACGAGGCTAGGACACAACAAACATCATAACTTGTGCAGTTTAAAAAATATCTAACAAAATAACAATAATAGAAGCTAAACAGAGATTAACGGGAAGGGGCAACATGCTATGGGGGATACCAACATAAGGAAACACAAAAATAACGGAATGAAACAATTAAGGCACTTGAACCGATATCAACAAGTAATCACAACATACAGACAATGAATGCACGGCATCACCCTTCGTGCTTTTACTCTCAATCCTCACCATGCAATCAATAATGAAAATGTGCACGACATCACCCTTCGTGCTTTATCACTCTTCCTCACTATATGAATATTAGAATGTGCATGACATCACCCTACGTGCTTTATCTCTCTTCCTTACCATATGCACCAATATCAATGTAAATGTGCACCGCATCACCCTTCGTGCTTTATCACTCTTTTCCCACCATATGCATAAGTATGAATGTGCACGGTATCATCCTTCGTGCTTTATCACTCTTTCCTCACCCAAACAGTGCTAACAACAACATGCCGGCAAGGGAATCGATAATAAGAATAAATACATCATGGCAAGGGAATCAACAATAGAAATAAATACGTCCCGGCAAGGGAATCATCTATAACCAAATCCTCTACCAACAATTATATTCACAAAATAAACCTCAACTGGAGCCAATACTTAACAATGGACAAATGCCAAGAAAAATGATCATAAGTCTTACTCAACATGGATGTGCACGGTGAAATCTGGGAGGCCGATTTCTCCCCGACTAAATACCTCGACGGGTGATCCCCGAAGCCCTAGATCTCGAGCCTGTCACGCCCCTCAAGTTAGGCCGGTATCCTGCCAAGGATAATGTCGACTAAAGCCCCGATGAACGCATGTATCTCCTGAGGAATACACCTGGGGTCGATCAGGTCTATTCAAGCGGCTCGACATCAGCCCACGCGTACATTGCAAAGTTAGACGGTTGTCCCATCCTATTTCTTTTATCACGCAACGTATCTTATACGAAGTTGGGACTTCCCCCTTTCTATAAAAGGGGAGTCGCTAATACCTTGTAAAGGCAGAGCTCCAATCATTCTACTCAAGTGAAATAATATCTCCTCTCTCTTTCTCCTCTCTAACTCGCTTGCCCTCACTGGCTCGAAGCCATTTAGCTTTATTGCCTTCTTATCTGTTCTTTGTTTATCACTTGGTATTAGCTCGAAGTCACCTTAATATCTATCGTTGTCTTACTTGCTCTTTGTTATATAACCTAGTAGTGGCCATAAAGAGCCTTGTTTAATTATATCCTCAACTGGTATCCCATCCCCGACTAACCCCGATACCTCGAACTCGACACTGTCATCGACCCCGAGGTCCCTCATCGATCAGACCTACACCCAGGCAGCAGGCCCTTCGGTTCGATTACTATCTCGTTTTAGCTTGCATTTTATCATTAAACTCTATATTATTAGCATCAACTGCTCTAGCGAGTAGCTCGGGAATAGATCATGTATTTTTAGAATCCCATAAACAAATTTAGTTCTTGGTACCATTTTCACGGTAAACAGTTTGGCGCCCACCGTGGGGCTAAAAATAATGGTGATTATTTTCTTGCTGGTTTCATTGCACAAACGCACATTATCCTTCGCTCTTTTTCTTGTCCAAGATCCTTTGATTTCAGGTCAAAATGTCCGACTCGGTAAACGGACTCGAGAACAACAACCTCGAAAACCATGGGGAAAATGGCGTGGCTGTCCCGGTCGCCGGAACACCACTACATAATCCCGATAACGCGCCTGAACCGATTCTAGCGGACGTAGACTCACAGGACGCATAGCAAGTCGACGAAACTTCTCACACCAACAGTAGCGTACGACACAACGACCAACAGAAAGCTCAAAAAACCCCGGCCTGGGAAGAACAGGAAGTCAGTCTTCATGTTATTTTTGAAATGTTGCAGGTACAGCAACTGGCCATTGCTCAGTTGCAAAGCCATCCGAGAACTCCCAGTACAGCAGCACCAGAGACAGCTCCCCCCGCCGAGCAAGTGCCCGAAAGATCAAGCAACAACGGGTTAGTGGTTGACCCCGCCATAGTAAAGATGCTTGAGGACCTCACCAAAAGGATCAAGTCAGGTGAGAAGATGATTTCAGCCAACGATAAAAAGGTCGAGACCTACAACTCTAGGGTGGATCAGATCTTGGGAGCACCCCCGGTCCTGAAAGGGTTGGATTCGAAGAAGTTCATACAGAGGCCATTCCCCAAGGAAGCGGCCCAAAGCCCATTAATAAAAAGTTCAGAATGTCGGAACTCCCTAAGTACAACGGTACCACCGATCCCAACGAACACGTTACTGCCTATACCTGCGCAGTAAAATGTAACAATATAAAGAATGATGAGATCGAGTCCGTATTGCTGAAAATATTCGGAGAAATACTTTCGAAGAGGGCCATGATGTGGTATCACAACTTGGATCCCAACTCCATAGATTCATTCGCCATGTTAGCAGACTCCTTCGTAAAGGCACATGCTGGAGCCATTAAGGTAGCAACAAGGAAGTCTGACGTTTTCAAAATTAAGCAGAGCGAGAACGAGATGCTGCGGGAATTCGTGTCCCGCTTCCAGATAAAACGTGTACTCGTGGATCTAGGTAGCTCGGCCAATATCATCAGGCCGAAGGTGATAGAACAACTCGGCCTGCTCAAACAAATCATGCCCACCACTCGGGTCCTCAATGGATTCAACATAGCGAGCGAAACGATGAAAGGAGAAATCATCCTTCCGATTACCGTGGCCGGCACTACCAGAGACACCAAATTCGATGTCATCGAAGGAGATATGAGGTATAACGCCTTATTTGGATGGCCTTGGATACACTACATGAGAGCAGTACCATCCACCCTCTACCAGGTGATAAAATTCCCGACAAAGGACGGGATCAGAACCGTCTAGGGGGAACAACACGTGGAAAGGGAAATGTTTGCTAGACACGATGTGGTACCAACGCTCCTGCCTCCACCCCCGAATAAAATAACAAGCAAACCTAGTCTCGCCCCTGGTTGAACTTGACAAAACAAAGTACATATCCCCACCGCATCTCCGCCCCCGGGCAGTGACAATAGACCAATACCAACGCATCGCCGGCATATAGCGTTTTAAGGTATGGCCATTCTTTTTTTTATTATTTCAAATTCGAAATTAATCTTCGTGTAGGCACCCAACCGAAGCTGCCAGGATGATAGTACTATTACAAGACCTCGAGGCCCCAAAGGCGCACCTGTTGCACTCTTTTCCTTCGACCGAGTTTTTATCCCAGAAGAAGGGTTTTTACCGACAAGGTTTTTATCGAGGCAACGTCTGCGAGCCACTTAAGGGGGAACTCTGCAAGAAATATTCAATATTATCCATGCAGCCGACTTTTGAATAGGCGAGGGGCATTCCCCCCGGAAAGCTGCCCGCTCGTTGGAGTTTTGAAAAATGCCAAATGAGGATTCCTATAGGAAAACTATGTATCAAACCAAACGGACAATATAATCAGGCCCCGTCGGTAAAAACATGTACTATTGTACCGAGCAATCAAAAAATACCTTTTGTCAGAAAAGGGGGGGGGGACTCCTTCTCAGAGTAGGGTAACAAGTTCTTTCACCAAAAACGTCCTGAAAACTTGGGAATGGATGCCAACGGTTCAAAACGCCCCGACGGATTCCGGGTCGAAGCTCTGAAATCACAAAACTTTTTCAGGCAAGACAAACCTCCAAGCGATTTTGACCCGATATAGGTCGACTTAACACAACGATATATATTGCGGCAATGGATTGAAGAATGTCTTTCAGCATCCCATTCTCCAAGCGAGGAAATCACAGTGTATTCCCGGCAGGAACCTCTCCACCAAACACGTCCCGAGATACTCAGAGACTTAGCATCAGCAATTCAACACCCGCAAAACCCCAGGGTCAGAACTCCGAGCTCATAAAGCCCCTACAAGGCAACTCCGAAGCTCACGAAAAGCGGACTTCATACTTAAACAAATTTGATGACTCGGAGACTGTCATTTATCGCCAATCGCCATGCGCTAGAAAACCCGAAACTGTAAGACTCCTAGCGGGCAGACTCGGCATAACCAGATTTATTCTACATTACAAAAACTGTAAGACCTCAACAGGCATGACAAACTGTAATACCTCAACAGGCATGCAAATCCCGAAGTTTAGGCTATACGTCGCATTTGTAAGAGTCCCGAAAGGGCATACCCTCGGTGTAGACGCCTAAACTATCACTCGGGATAAAAAATGGCTCCGGCCAAACATATACGACTGAGGTCAAAATGGCTGATACAACCAAATTAATGCGACTTGGGGACTCCCTAAACAAAATCGCAGGCCACTACTTCGAATATACTTCAGAAAGAACTGGTTAAAACGTGCTTCCCTCAACAGGCAAAAACGAGCTTCGACCATATCGGCTCCAAATCACAAAGGCTTCGACCTACTCAGCCTACGAGCTATGAACCTTCCGAGGTGCTTAAAACATCACCGATAATGACTTAAAATCGAGGTTCTTCTAGAACCGATGACGGGCCAGGCAAAACTATTTCAAAAGACCTTAACGAGCGGAAAACAAAGCCTACAAAAAAGCCCACATGAAAAAACAGCGTAAAAGCCATTGTCGCTAGCTAAGCAAGCATCTGGACCACATATTAAAAGGTCTCTACGACCAAACAGCATAAGAGCCATTGTCTCCAGCAAAAAAACTAACAACTTGAGGATTAAAATGAGCTCGAATCGTAACCCGATTCGGAGACCGGATCCAAAATTGTTAACTATGCAAGCCTCCGGGCCACATATTAAAAGATCTCTATGATCAAACAATGTAAGAGCCATTGTTGCCAGCTTGAAAATTGACAACTTAAGGGTCAATTAAAGCTCGAGTCGCTACGCGACTCGGAGACTGGACCCGAAATATTTAAACTGCAACATGCCTAAGGGCACGACATAAATGCCATTGTCAACCAGCCGAGTTAGCCTCCGGGCCATGCACCTGTAAGGTCACTTTGATCCGAAGCACAAAAAGCCATCGTCGCCTGCCTATGCAGGCAGGAAAGAACCTGAGGGTCAATTAAAGCTCGAATCGCAACGCAACTCAGAGACTGGACCCAAAACAAGTAAATTGCAACATGCCTAAGGGCACAACATAAATGCCACTGTCAACCAGCCGAGTGAGTCTCCGGGCCACGCACCTGTAAGGTCGCTTTGACCCAAAGCACAAAAAGCCATCGCCGTCTGCCCATGCAGGCAGGAATGAACCCGAGGGTCAATTAAAGCTCGAATCGCAACGCGACTCGGAGACTGGACCCAAAACGAGTAAAATGCAACATGTCTAAGGGCACGAGATAAATTCCACTGTCAACCAGCCGAGTGAGCCTCCGAGCCACGCGACTGTAAGGTCGCTTCATCCCGAAGCACAAAAAGCCATCGCCGTCTGCCCATGCGGGCAGGAAAGAACCTGAGGGTCAATTAAAGCTCGAATCGCAATGCGACTCGGATACTGGACCCAAAACAAGTAAACTACAATATGCCTAAGGGCACAACATAAAAGCCACCGTCGCCAGCCGCGTGAGCCTCTGAGCCACGCGCCTGTGAGGTCGCTTCGACCCGGAATATAAATGGCCATTGTCGACCGCCCGTGCAGGCAGGAAGGAGCTTGTGGGTCAATTAAAGCTCGAGTCGTAACACGACTCGGAGAATGGACCCAAAATGGCTGAAGCAATGAAATAACTAAGGACGAGAAAGGAGAACAATCACCATTCGCCCGCATGGGCAGAGGAAACCGAAGGACAGGCAAGATCAAATAAAGGCCTGACTTAGAGACTAAGCCTAAAACAGTTGGGCGAAACATAGAGGCCCCAACACCTGCTCGCGTCAAAGATCGTGCTCGAAAGCTCCCGGGACTGTCCGATCAGTTCCGAACCCATGAGGATCTCGTCAAAACACGGAAACCAGACCGCCAGATCAAAGGCGATATGGGAAAAGATACAAAGGAGGAAAAAATTCAAGATTTCTCTCATCTTATATATGCGCGAAAGGTACGCTTTCCATTTACAAGTATGCTCTATAAATAGCAAAATACAAAGTGGCAAAATCTACGCTCCACCCCTAAAAGGGTTATGACCTACCAGCCCAACCTCGTTCTTCATGGCATCGGCAATAAACAAACCGGGCATCACGCCCGACTACCTTCGCTCAAGCAAATCCTTCTAGAAGGATGGAACCCTTAGCATGGGTCTCTTCAAGCACCTGTCCCGAAGATTTACGACGAACGCATCCCTCGAAGGCCCGCTTCAGCCCGACTCGATCATCGGTGACAAGTCACCGCTCCTTCATCATCCTCGGTCTAGCTTAGTACTATGCAAGTCCAGGCACCGGTTGTTCCCAATCTAGACTCTTGAGTAACCAAGCTACAGCTTCACGAATTGTATCCACTCAGACCGAAGCTCGAAGCCTGCATTTAATACTTCAGGTATCCCTAGCTCGATCGGCTTCGCCCCTATGGTCGAAAAGGCGAAACGCTTACCACAAGAAGACTCCTGCCTCACCAAAATATGGACCCATGACGGGACAACTCAAAGCCCGGGTCTATAGGAGTCTTATGGAAGGAAAACCCTAGAAGAAAGGAAAGACCAGGGATACGGGGGAATCTTGCTGAAACTTACCACGAAGTGACGCCGGCAAACCTACTCAACGACCAAGCACCTTCCTGATGGCCCAACCCTTGTTGGCCCAAAGGAACCGCTACTCTGGAACCGAGGACTCCAGGAAAGCCAGGTTCAGATGATGCACTCTCCTCAAAGGCACGAGCCCGTCTCGCCCCTATAAAAGCTCCTTTATGATTGTGAAACACACATTTCATCTATCGCCATGCACGACCTCTGTCGTGCCCTGAATAAGCAGCTGCTAAGGGCATGACCCACCAGCATCATGAAATCATCGAACCCCGAAGACCCCTGGGAAGCGGAAGCAACCTCACGGTTACATACGAAAAGGAAAAGAACGATTCAACACCAATCAAAGGCACTGACCACCGACACCGCCTTCAGTTTTAAGGTAATGCTCAATCCCGAAGACCTCCACCGTAGCAAGACAATGCCCCAACTGACCAACAATACCTTCACCAAATTGGCATACAGCTTCAAAAAAGCCCCAGCCAAAGAAGGCTAGTTTATGAAGAAATGGGCGTCCCTAACAAACGCTCGTGCAAAATAGATTCCGGGTAATGAATAGGGCGGCCCGAAGCACGGCCAGGCCTCCATTTAGAGATTGCCTCTAGGAAGTCACCAACGTCTCGAGACCGCGAGTCTTCAGGCAAGCCTCTTCTCAAAGGCCATTATAAAGCCCAGAGATATTATCCAAGCTTTCACGCAGAGAAAGGGTCCTGGCGGCCCGAGGTTATTGGCCTAATTCGGGTACAGTTCGAGAAGTCACGAAAGGCCTCACACAAAGCTGTTTCATCAACCAAAGGCCGGGAAGAATACTCAAGGCCAGTATCACAGGCGATGAAACAGGGTCATGCACTCGAAGCTGCCAAAAATATAAAGAGATACAACAAGTGTCGAATGAAGAAATCAAGAAAATATCTTTGTATTTATACAAGTATTCACTTACAATGACCCTCGAGGGGTCCTTACATATGATTACATTACATATGGTTACAAAGGTCCACATGGGATCCTTACAAAAAAATGAAGAAGTACAAGTGATATGTATACAACAACAGCCTAAGGACCTAGCCTATTCATGTTGTGTCTCCGTCATCATCCTCCCAGGCATATGACCTCAAAGATAATATCTTCCAAGTCTGACCCTCTCGGGGGCCACATCTTCAAAAGGGAGGGTATGGAAAAGGAAGGCAGGGGATAAGAGCAAAATGATGAAGGAGAAGCCGAAAGAACACAAGAAGTGGCTGGGTGAAAAATTCGGCTAGTACGAACTCCGCCATTACTGCCGTTTTGAAGCCACTTCTTGAGACGTCGCATCGGCCTAGAAGGCAATAGCCGAGAGGAACCGCTGACACACCCCCATGGAATCCAAAAGGTGTTAACACGCCGAGCCGAGGGAGGAGGGTAAGCAGCGGTGTGTAATCCGAGCCCCCTCTTGAGCAGCAGTGCATAATCCAAAGTATCCCCGGGGTCGGAGGAAATCGGTCTTCCACCTCATCACCCCGAGCCAACATCAATGACAACAACAACAACAACAACATCACAACAACACCACTTCGCCCAATCAAAAGAGGGTCGAGAGTTGGGTCACAGTGCACATGGCGTAATATCTTGAGGCCACAGGCTCCAAGCATGGCAAGATGACATAAATTCAAGATAGCGAGAATGGAAGAAAAGATGGGTATCACAAGAAATTTGGATAAAAAGCCAACCACGAAAAGTCCCATTTATAGGCAGAGCAAAGTAACCGACGACGCCATTACCGCTCTCGAAAAGCGTAACAACAGGCGTAATCAATGCGTTCATAGAAGCTGAACCGATTGAAAGGAAGATCGAAGAATCACAACATTTTAGGTAATCCTGGAGAAGAGGAAAGGCGGGGTGCCTCGACACCTGTAAAAAGGGGACTGCACCATCAGCGCGACGTTGTTATGGGAGGTCGAGAAGTAGGGTGTCAAAATCATTTCTTATCACTTCCCTCTAAGAAACGTGGAGACTATCTGTGCACGGTGAAATCTGGGAGGCCGATTTCTCCCCGACTGAATACCTCGAAGGGTGATCTCGGAAGCCCGGGATCTCGAGCCTGTCACGCCCCTCAAGTTTTGCTGGTATCCTTCCAAGGATAATGTTGACTAAAGCCCCGATGAATGCAGGGATCTCTCGAGGAAACACCTGAGGTCGATCAGGTCTATTCATGCGGCTCGACATCAGCCCATGCGTACATCGCAAAGTTAGCCGGTTGTCCCCTCATATTTCTTTTATCACGCAACGTATCTTGTACGAAGTTGGGACTTCCCCCTTCCTATAAAAGGGGAGTCGCTAACACCTTGTAAAGGCAGAGCTCTAACCATTCTACTCAAGTTCAATAATATCTCCTCTCTCTTTCTCCTTGCCTTCGTATCTGTTCTTTGTTTATCACTTGGTATTAGCTCGAAGTCACCTTAATATCTATCGTTCTCTTACTTGCTCTTCGTCATATAACCTAGTAGTGGCCATAAAGAGCCTTGTTTAATTATATTCTCAACTTTTATCCCATCCCTGACTAACCCCGATACCTCGAACTCGACAGTGTCATCGACCCCGAGGTCCCTCATCAATCAAACCTACACCCGGGCAGCAAGCCCTTCGGTTCGATTACTATCTCAATTTAGCTTACATTTTATCATTAAACTCCGTATTATTAGCATAAACTGCTCTAGTGACTAGCTTGAGAATAGATCACGTATTTTTAGAATCCCATCAACAAATTTAATTATTGTTACCATTTTCACGGTAAACAATAGATAATCATCAATTTAGGCATTGATAGTACTTAATAAGAATCACAACGATCATAGTATAAGACTCACAGACATGCTTGACACCAACGTATAGATACTCGTCACCGCACCTATACGTCATACACAATACTAGCACATAGCAAATAAGGCACAACGCCTATTCCCTCAAGCTAAGGTTAGACCAAACATTTACCTCGATTCCATGGCCACATATCAAGCTGCAACTATCGCTTTCCCTCTAGATTTCACCTCCAGTTCACTTGTATCTAGTCATAATTAGTTTAATACCATCAATAAATGCTAAAGAACTCACACCCGATGCTTAATTATAGTTTTCCCAACATTTTCTCCAAAAAGCCAAAAATCGACCCTGGGCCCGTTTGTTCAAAACTCAAAGTTCGGACCAAAACACGATTAACCATTCACCCCCGAGCCCAGATATGTAATTGGTTTTGGGATCTGACCTCAATGGAGGTCTAAATCTCCAAATGTCACCCAAAAACACCTAATTTCCCATGATAATCCCTAGATTTGTGATGAAATCTTGTAAAAAGATGAAGTAGATTGAAAGAAATGAGTTAAAAGTTGTTTACCTATGATTTGGGTAAGAACCTTTCTTTGGAAAATCGCCTAAGAGAGCTTAGGGTTTGAGAGAATTTGAAAAATGATGAAAGTTTCATCTAAGTTATAATTTACACAGTTGCAGTTATCGCATTTACGATGACAGGTTCACAAATGCGGCCAAGGCTTCACATATGCGAAGGTTGGCCTGGCCTGCTGCCTTTGTAAATGCAAACATTGTTCGCAATTGTGGCTACTGTGCATGTCGCATTTGCGACGATGAACTTCGCATTGCAAAGGTCCCCTGCCCAGCCCAGTCTTCGCAATTGCGATGAACCTTCGCAATTGCGGTGCTCGTATTTGCGAGCCAGACTTCGCAAATGCGAAGTCTGCAGACCTGAAATCACACCAGTAATTTTTCCTAAGTTCAAAACACTCTGTGGCCTATCCAAAACTCACCCGAGCCCTCGGGGCTCCAAACCAAACATACACGCAAATCCAAAAATATCATATGGACTTGCTCGTGCGATCAAATCATCAAAATAATATCAACAACTATGAATTTAACATCAAAATCAATAAAATTCTCAAGAATACCTAAAGTTACTATTGTCACAACCGGGAGGCCGATTTATATCAAACTAAGCCCGATACCATCATATTCAAACATTATTCAATTTCAACTTCTTATATTTTTCAGTTAAACAATTTTCTTTAAAAATTCATTTCTCAGGCAAGGGACCTCGAAATTCAAGTACGGGCACACGCCCAAGTCCATATTTTCATACGTACCCTCCAAGACCGTCAAATCACGGGTCCGGGTCTGTTTTCCCAAAATGTTGACCAAAGTCAACTTAAATTCAAATTTAAATGCAAAATTGGCATCTTTCTCAAATTTTCACATAAGGGCTTTCCGAAAGTGCGCTCGGACTGTGCACGCAAATCGAGAAGAAAGAAAATGAGGTTTTGAAGGCCTTAAAACCCTGGATTGGGTTCTAAAACACGAGATGACCGTTTGGGTCATCACATTCTCCACCTCTAAAACAACCGTTCAGCCTCGAACGAACATAGAAAAGTACCTGAGTCGGGGAAAATATGTGGATATCGGTTCCGCATATCAGACTCGAACTCCCAGGTCACTGCCTCAACAGGCTGACCTCTCCACTGCACATGAACTTAAGGGAAATTCATCGATCTCAACTGATGAACCTATTGGTCTAGAATAGCTACCGGCTCCTCCTCATAGGTCAAGTTCTTGTCCAACTGGACAGTGCTGAAGTCTGACATGTGGGATGGATCGCCGTGATACTTCCGAAGCATGGACACATGAAATACGGGATGCACAACTGATAAACTTGGCGGCAATGCAAGTTTGTAAGCCACCCCTCCCACTCGGTCAAGAATATCAAAAGGACCGATGAACCTAGGGCTTAGCTTGCCCTTCTTCCCAAATCTCATCACGCCTTTCATAGGCGACACCCGAAGCCACACTCGCTCTTCGACCATGAATGCCACATCACGAACCTTACAGTAGGCATAACTCTTGTGCATGGACTGAGCTGTACGAAGCCTATCCTAAATGATCTTAACCTTGTCCAAGGCATCCTGAACTAAATCTGTACCCAACAATCGAGCTTCTCCCGGCTCAAACCACCCAAACGACGACTGACACCGCCTACCATATAATGCCTCATAGGGAGCTATCTGGATGCTTGACTGGTAACTGTTGTTGCAGGAAAACTCTGCTAATGGCAAGAACCGATCCCAAGAACCTCCAAAGTCGGTAACACATGCTCTTAGCATATCCTCCAAAATCTGAATAGTACACTCGGGCTGTCCGTCCGTCTGAGGATGAAATGTTGTGCTCAACTTGACCCGCGTACCCAACTCATGCTGCACTACCCTCCAAAATTGCGAGGTAAATTGCGTAGCTCGATCAAAAATGGTAGACACGGGCACACCATGAAGGCGAACGATCTCCTAGATATAAATCTTTGCTAACCACTTAGAAGAATAGGAAACTGCCATAGGAATGAAATGCGCTGACTTGGTTAGCCTATCCACAATAACCCATACTGCGTCGAACTTCCTTTGAGTCTGTGGAAGTCCAATAACGAAGTCCATGGTGATACGCTCCCACTTCCACTCAGAAATCTCAATCTTCTGAAACAAACCACCAGGTCTCTGATGCTCGTACTTTACATGCTGAAAATTCAAACACCGAGCTATATATGTAATAATATCTTTCTTTATCCTCCTCCACCAATAATGCTACCACAAGTCCTGATACATCTTAGCGGCACCTGGATGAAGAGTACCGGTAACTATGGGCCTCCTCTAGAATCAACTCACGAAGTCCATCCACATTAGGCACACAGACACGACCCTGCATCCTCAAAACTCCATCATCTCCGACTGTAACCTGCTTGGTATATCTGTGCCGCACTGTGTCTCAAGGACAAACAAATGAGGATCATCATACTGCCGATCTCGGATATGCTCAAATAATGAAGAACGAGCGACTGTGCAAGCTAGAACACGGCTGGGCTCAGAAACATCCAACCTAACGAACCGATTAGCTAAAGCCTGAACATCCAAAGCAAACGGCGTCTCACCGACCGGAATATACGCAAGGTTGCCCATACTGGCTGACTTCCTACTCAAAGCATTAGCCATAACATTGGCATTCCCTGGATAATACAAGATGGTGATATCATAGTCTTTCAACAACTCTAACCACCTCCTCTACCTCAAATTTAGCTCCTTCTGCTTGAACAAGTATTGCAAACTTTTGTGATCCGTGAACACCTCACATGACATGCCATATAAATAATGCCTCAGAATCTTCAGCGCGTGAACAATGGCTGCTAGCTCCAAATCATGATCTGGATAATTCTTCTCGTGAATCTTCAAGTACTGCGAAGCATATGCAATAACCTTGCCATTTTGCATCAACATCGCACCATGTCCAATACGAGATGCATCACAATATACTGTATATGGCATTGAACCTGTAGGTAATACCAACACCGACGCCGTAGTCAAAGCTGTCTTGAGCTTCTGAAAGCTCGCCTCACACTCGTCTGACCACCTGAACTGGGCACCCTTCTGGATCAACCGGGTCATCGGGGCTGCAATAGATGAAAAACCCTCCACAAATCGACGGTAATATCCCCCAAACCCAAGAAACTACGGATCCCTATAGCTAATGTGTGTCTAGGCCAGTCCTTGACCGCCGCAATCTTCTTATGATCCACCTGAATACCCTCTGCTAAAATAACGTTGTACGCGGCAAAATTAGAGGACTTGCTTTCTCACTGTCAAGTCATTTCAGAAGAACGCCTCGAGACCCCGAGGACGGGAAGCCACGACCGAGTTACCGACCTCGGGGCTCGTCGAGGCCTGACTCAGAAAAGACAGAGATCGAAGGCAAGACAGAAGGGGAAGCTCCCAAGGCACACAGCTAAGTTTGATAGGTCCGGCCTATCTAGAGCCTAAGTTGAGACATCACATCAAGCCGTCCCATCTCCATGCTTTGTAATTAATGCCCATGTGCTTGTAGCCGAGTTCCCCTCCTATATAAAGGGGACTTACGCTACATTGTAACGGACTGATGTTGCTCTATTTCTCCACAAGGGCAATAATCTCTCTCTCTCTCTATCCAACTTATTCATTCTCACTGGCCTTACTTGTTCTTCATCACATAAGCTCAGTATCGCCCGTAAAGAGCCTTGTTTAATTATATCTTTAACTGTTATCCTATTCCCGACTATCCTCAAAAGCTCAGAAGGGTTTTTACCGACAAGGTTTTTATCGAGGCAACGTCTGCGAGCCACTTAAGGGGGAACTCTGCAAGAAATATTCAATATTATCCATGCAGGATGCAAATCGAGAAGAAAGAAAATGAGGTTTTGAAGGCCTTAAAACCCTGGATTGGGTTCTAAAACACGAGATGACCGTTTGGGTCATCACATTCTCCACCTCTAAAACAACCGTTCAGCCTCGAACGAACATAGAAAAGTACCTGAGTCGGGGAAAATATGTGGATATCGGTTCCGCATATCAGACTCGAACTCCCAGGTCACTGCCTCAACAGGCTGACCTCTCCACTGCACATGAACTTAAGGGAAATTCATCGATCTCAACTGATGAACCTATTGGTCTAGAATAGCTACCGGCTCCTCCTCATAGGTCAAGTTCTTGTCCAACTGGACAGTGCTGAAGTCTGACATGTGGGATGGATCGCCGTGATACTTCCGAAGCATGGACACATGAAATACGGGATGCACAACTGATAAACTTGGCGGCAATGCAAGTCTGTAAGCCACCCCTCCCACTCGGTCAAGAATATCAAAAGGACCGATGAACCTATGGCTTAGCTTGCCCTTCTTCCCAAATCTCATCACGCCTTTCATAGGCGACACCCGAAGCCACACTCGCTCTTCGACCATGAATGCCACATCACGAACCTTACAGTAGGCATAACTCTTGTGCATGGACTGAGCTGTACGAAGCCTATCCTAAATGATCTTAACCTTGTCCAAGGCATCCTGAACTAAATCTGTACCCAACAATCGAGCTTCTCCCGGCTCAAACCACCCAAACGACGACTGACACCGCCTACCATATAATGCCTCATAGGGAGCTATCTGGATGCTTGACTGGTAACTGTTGTTGCAGGAAAACTCTGCTAATGGCAAGAACCGATCCCAAGAACCTCCAAAGTCGGTAACACATGCTCTTAGCATATCCTCCAAAATCTGAATAGTACACTCGGGCTGTCCGTCCGTCTGAGGATGAAATGTTGTGCTCAACTTGACCCGCGTACCCAACTCATGCTGCACTACCCTCCAGAATTGCGAGGTAAATTGCGTAGCTCGATCAAAAATGGTAGACACGGGCACACCATGAAGGCGAACGATCTCCCAGATATAAATCTTTGCTAACCACTTAGAAGAATAGGAAACTGCCATAGGAATGAAATGCGCTAACTTGGTTAGCCTATCCACAATAACCCATACTGCGTCGAACTTCCTTTGAGTCTGTGGAAGTCCAATAACGAAGTCCATGGTGATACGCTCCCACTTCCACTCAGGAATCTCAATCTTCTGAAACAAACCACCAGGTCTCTGATGCTCGTACTTTACATGCTGAAAATTCAAACACCGAGCTATATATGTAATAATATCTTTCTTTATCCTCCTCCACCAATAATGCTACCACAAGTCCTGATACATCTTAGCGGCACCTGGATGAAGAGTACCGGTAACTATGGGCCTCCTCTAGAATCAACTCACGAAGTCCATCCACATTAGGCACACAGACACGACCCTGCATCCTCAAAACTCCATCATCTCCGACTGTAACCTGCTTGGTATATCTGTGCCGCACTGTGTCTCAAGGACAAACAAATGAGGATCATCATACTGCCGATCTCGGATATGCTCAAATAATGAAGAACGAGCGACTGTGCAAGCTAGAACACAGCTGGGCTCAGAAACATCCAACCTAACGAACTGATTAGCTAAAGCCTGAACATCCAAAGCAAACGGCGTCTCACCGACCGGAATATACGCAAGGTTGCCCATACTGGCTGACTTCCTACTCAAAGCATTAGCCATAACATTGGCATTCCCTGGATGATACAAGATGGTGATATCATAGTCTTTCAACAACTCTAACCACCTCCTCTACCTCAAATTTAGCTCCTTCTGCTTGAACAAGTATTGCAAACTTTTGTGATCCGTGAACACCTCACATGACATGCCATATAAATAATGCCTCAGAATCTTCAGCGCGTGAACAATGGCTGCTAGCTCCAAATCATGATCTGGATAATTCTTCTCGTGAATCTTCAAGTACTGCGAAGCATATGCAATAACCTTGCCATTTTGCATCAACATCGCACCATGTCCAATACGAGATGCATCACAATATACTGTATATGGCATTGAACCTGTAGGTAATACCAACACCGACGCCGTAGTCAAAGCTGTCTTGAGCTTCTGAAAGCTCGCCTCACACTCGTCTGACCACCTGAACTGGGCACCCTTCTGGATCAACCGGGTCATCGGGGCTGCAATAGATGAAAAACCCTCCACAAACCGACGGTAATATCCCCCAAACCCAAGAAACTACGGATCCCTATAGCTAATGTGTGTCTAGGCCAGTCCTTGACCGCCGCAATCTTCTTATGATCCACCTGAATACCCTCTGCTAATATAACGTTGTACGCGGCAAAATTAGAGGACTTGATTTCTCACTGTCAAGTCATTTCAGAAGAACGCCTCGAGACCCCGAGGACGGGAAGCCACGGCCGAGTTACCGACCTCGGGGCTCGTCGAGGCCTGACTCAGAAAAGACAGAGATCGAAGGCAAGACAGAAGGGGAAGCTCCCAAGGCACACAGCTAAGTTTGATAGGTCCGGCCTATCTAGAGCCTAAGTTGAGACATCACATCAAGCCGTCCCATCTCCATGCTTTGTAATTAATGCCCATGTGCTTGTAGCCGAGTTCCCCTCCTATATAAAGGGGACTTACGCTACCTTGTAATGGACTGATGTTGCTCTATTTCTCCACAAGGGCAATAATCTCTCTCTCTCTCTATCCAACTTATTCATTCTCACTGGCCTTACTTGTTCTTCATCACATAAGCTCAGTATCGCCCGTAAAGAGCCTTGTTTAATTATATCTTTAACTGTTATCCTATTCCCTACTATCCTCAATAACTCAAATTCGACCCTGACTTTGACCTCGAGGTCCCCCATAGACCAGACCTACATCCGGGTAGCAGGCCCCCCGGTTCGATTATTATCTCATTTTAGCTTGCATTTCATCGTTAAACTCCATATTATTAGCATCAATTGCTCTAACAACTAGCTCGGGAATAGATCACATATTTTTAGAATCCCATTTACAAATTTAATTGTTGTTACCATTTTCACGATAAACAGTTTGACGCCCACCATAGGGCTAGTTTCATTGCACAAATGCACATTATCTTTCACACTTTTTCTTGCCTAAGATCCTTTGATTTCAAGTCAAAATGTCCGGCTCGGTAAACGGAGTCGAGACGACAACCTCGAAAATCACGAGGAAAATAGTGTGGCTATCCTAGCCGCCGAAGCACCACTGCGGAATCCCGATAATGCGCCCGGACCGATTCTAGCAGACGGGGACTCACAGAACGCACAGCAAGCCGGCGAAACTTCTCACACCAATAGGAGTATATGACACATCGACCAACAGGAAGCTCAAAAAATCCCGGCCCTGGAAGAATATAAAGTTAGTCTTCATGACATTTTTGAAATATTGTAGGCACATCAGCTGGATATAGCTCAGTTGTAGAGCCATCTGGGGATCCCCAGTACAGTAGCGCCGGAAATGGTTCCCTACGCCGAACGAGTACCAAAAAGATCAAACAACAACAGATCGATAACAGACCCCGCCACAACGAAGACGCTGGAGGATCTCTCCAAGAGAATCAAGTCAAGTTCATGGAGGCTCATCCAACAGTTATCTCCCGTGGAAGCGGTCCCGGAACCCGCTTCATGGAAATACAGAATGCCAAAACTCCCTAAGTGTGACAAGACCTCAGATCCCAAAGAGCACACCATCACTTACACGTGTACGGTAAATGACAGCGACCTTCAAGATGATGAGTCCGAGCACGTCCCATTGAAAAAGTTCGGGGAAACACTCTTAAGAGAAACCATGATGTGGCGCCGCAGCATAGCGCCTGATCTCACGAACTCACTTACCGCGCCAGTAGATTCCTCCGAAGAAGCGCATGCCGACACCATCAAAGTAGTAATGGAAGAGCCCGGCACATCGGAGGCCTAACAAAGAGAGAATGAAACACCACAGGGAGTCACGCCTCATTCCCTAATAGGATGAATGAGATCGCTCCCGTTTTCGGATGACTAGGCAACCCAAGCCTTCACCCAAAGTTTAAACGAAGCATGCCTGACAACTCTGGGTCATTTCAAATGAAGCTTAACTAGATATCCATCCAAGACCTGGTCGGATGCCCGTACCTGGCACCTGCCACGAATCAGGGCCACGAACAACCATCTGGGAGCCTCTACGGGCCCGGTATACCCAAGAAAGCTCCCAGCAAAGAGACTAATGCCAAAAAAATGGAGCTACCATCCATGTGTCGCGAATGGGATGGACACCAGAAGATGCAACCTACCTCGAAGCGATAGGAAAGTAGTTCGAAGGCAACGTCCTCAAGGAACCTTCAGTGGAACCGGATCTTAAGAGGCACAACCGGTAGAGGAACCCCTATCAGTGGAGTACGATTTCAATATTGCTATACCATATATCATGATCACCATAAGCGAAAACAGGGACGCCGAACGACTCAGGCCTATTCGACCAAGACCCTTTCAAAGGAACCACAACCCGGCGCGGGGACCGAAGGGCGGCGTGACCACTGGGTCAAAAATGGCCACCATCTCAGAGGGATGACAGCCGTGCTACTCAATAAAAATCACCACCGAGTACCATCAAACAGTCAGGCTCGAGTCCAGCCCCAAGGGAGGAGGGCAACCGAGGAGGATGAAGCTAACAAACCACGACGTATTACCATGACAACGAAAGAGCGATGACACCCTTCGGGGACTCATAAAATGGGAAGTAAAAATGCTCGCCGTTAGGAAAAAACGGGTCCAGAGAAATATTTCGAAGGACACCCTAACACCCAGGGAAAAGGGCATCGAGACTCCACCCCGGCGTCACACTAACGCATTGGTGACCCTCTTCCTCATTTGATTTATCTTAAATAAAACATGTGTTCGTGAATTCAAGTGGTTCGGTCACGCACAACAATGACGTCGAACCAAAGTTAGTGGGGCGGTCCGAACTAACGGACCAAATCACTCCTGCATCCCGAATCCTTGGCGAATTCCAAATGACAAATCGCCTCAAAGACCATTCTCTTAGTACAGCCCGTCTGAGCTCGTTCCGGGACATCGAGCTCTGTACCATCAGAGGAGGCGCTAAACACAGACATCTTATTTAGGCGACCGCTGGCACATCAACCGGAGATAGCGTCGGCCCCATTTCGCCAAAAGTATGAAATCCCTCGCAAAGGGCAGGACTAAAATAAGTCGACAGAAAGCAATACGCGACAAGAGGAAATTCTTCACCATCTGGCACGTCGCCAGCATCAATGCCCCCACCCTCGAAAAGATAAAAGGGTAAGAAAACCACTGTCACACCTCCTTTTTCCGCACCCGGGGGGCGCAGGGGGAGTTTTTTCCAATTAAAGGACAATCGAAACGGGATTGGTTTATTTATTTCAGAGTCGCCACTTGGGAGATTTAGGGTGTCCCGAGTCACCGATTTTAATCCCGAATCGAGGAAAATAATGACTCTATATTACAGTCTGCGTACCAGAAATCAGGATAAGGAATTCTGTTAACCCGGGAGAAGGTGTTAGGCATTCCCGAGTTCCGTGGTTCTAGCACGGTCGCTCAACTGTCGTATTCGGCTTGATTATCTGATTTTATACAAGTGTGAACTTGTGTGCAAAATTTAACTTTTAACCACTTTTATCATTTTACTGTTTTTATCAGGAATTGCAACATCGTGAAAACATATCTCGAACCACGTTACATCAATGCACCCGTGGTTGTTGACATATTTCGACTCGGTTGAGATTTGGATTTAGGTCACATGAATGTGCACCCGAATTAAGGAGAATAAATTATTAAGACGTGCCTAAAGCAACTAGCGTATTTATTTTGGGTAAGACCATGGAATTTGACTAAACGGTCCATCCTGAAGTCCAAATAATTTTTAAAGCAAACATTTACTGAGGGCCCCGCAATTTGTATTTTATCTGGCGAGGCTCATCTCATTCTTATTTTTAAAATGAATTTGCAACGTCATGGACACGCATCTCGAACCACGTCACAATCAATGTACCCGTGATTAGAAACACATTTCGACTCTGTTGAGATTTGGATTTGGGTCACATCAATGTGCACCCGAGTTTACGAAGGTAAGATTTATTAAGGCGCGTCCTAAAGAGTCTAACGTATTGTTATTTTAGGAGGATTGTGAGATTTGCTAAACAACCCGTCCTGGAAAACTAAATGCTTCAATAATATACATTTAACAAGGGCCCCGCATCTGCGCGTTTTGTTTATTTTCATCGAGGCTCATCTCGTTCTTATTTTTTAAAGGATATCCTATAGCAACTACGTTTCTTGTCGTGTTTGTCTCTATCAATTGAAAACAGTAGATAGTCCTAGTTAACTACATGTTTGCGAATTGTTTGTAGCAACATTCAGAAAAGCTTAAAAATCAGAAATGAGGCTGCATGTGCAATCAGCCGAACAAATAATCCTGGGCCTAAATCCAGCCCATGCGTGATAGGCCAGACCTGGGCCACTGCTTGTTCGATGCGGGCCTGCCTGGTCTGTTTTGACCTGGGCTCGACCTTCATGAGGTTGAGGCCCTGAATTTGTGCTCTTTATCTTAAAACATGATTTTAAGGGTTATACATGGCAATTTATTAGAAAGGAAAGAACTTATTTACAGTGTACGGATTTCATGCTTGGACTATACCACAGGCTCATACTACACCATTGAACTAAGTAGGAGATACTACCTACTGCCTTGGGCATACTCTCATCATCAACCTATATGCACATTCTAGCATTCAACTACCATGCATTGACACTTATAGGCATGAAGACTGTCTCTAGTACCCAGAACAAAATGTAAAAAACTATTACACATTACATGAATATTTAATGTAACAATCTATGTGTAAGAGTCATCCTTCAAGATCTTTCATTTGTATTCATGCTCATTTTTCAATTACATTTCTTGACAGTGCATTGGTTGTGTACCTGGTATAGAGGACAAAGAAGAAAGGGATGATCAGCTGGGCAGTATGCAGTAAACACAGCAACAGCAGATACACAGCAACAACACAGCAACAAAAATCAACCAACAATGATGAAGCTCCCGAGTAGTCGAGCAACAAACAACAATCCCAGAAACAGAGTAATGAACCAGCAGAAACAGCAGAGTATTCAATGTAAACACCCCAGCAGTTCAACAATCACAAGTAGCTCAAACAGGCAACCAACAGCAATTGGCCAAGACAACTGAACCAACATAAACTCTTATGTAATTTTCAGACAGTGTTTGGTTACAATCTATTTGGAAACTAACTTATGTTTTCCAGCTTTCTTTAAACTCAGTAAACCTTTCTTCAGACTAAAAGCTTCAGCTTTAAGACTAAAAATTCTTCCTTTTTCTGAAGACTAAAAGTCCAGCCCTCTTTTTGTTTTCGAATGGCCTATTTATAAGCCAAAGTGACCAAGTGCAGCTAAGCTGCCTGCCCTGCCAATTGGCAGAATACCCATACCCTTTAAGCCCATGCCTAGGCATCTTTGGTGCCAGCCCCTTTGTTCCCCATGCCTGGTCTTTTGTTTAATCAAGAGTTCTGGGCATTATTTATTATTCATTTCAAGCCCCATACTCTTATGTCTTGCTCCCCATTGGTATTAGTTTAATCCTAAATTAGTACCCTACTTGTCAGCTCATTTAAACTAATCTTTCTGCCCTTTTTAACACCCCAGAATGCCCTTGTTAACCCTGGATTATTACTGCCCTGCCTATTGCAGCATCAGGGCATTTTTGAACTGATGAAAGTTCAAATTCAAGGCTGCTTGGGCTGAACCTTTTCAGTCATTTTTTACAATGCAAACAAACCATTTTAAACAATGCTGGGGCATTCAGTTAGTGGCAACGTTCAATTAGTCATGCGACATTATTAGCTCGTTTGATTCATTAGTTATAGAAAACTAATCGACGACATTTATCGAGTCGACTATACTAATTATAACAGGTAATAATCAGTCGTTCAAATAAACAACACATACGGGGACCTAAAGGGCTTCGGACAACTTGGTCAGTCACTAGGAACCTATATAAGTTATTCATGCGACGACTATATTAATCGGACATGCTTATCATAGGATGCATTCAAATCATACACAAAAACCATCGACCAAATAAAAGGTCTTTACAGAGATGAAAGAAATCCGAATGAAAAATAACAACATAACAAACAAACACAACGGAATATGCTGCCAACTTAATTAGAACTAAAACGAAAGAAAGGAAAACTTACCCAAAAAGGTTTGAAATCAAAACGACCCAAATTCTGATTCAACTTCGAACTCTTGAGGCCGAACAAACTTTAATCAGGGTGTTCTCACATGAGAACACCTTGATTAAGGTCTTTTAGACCTCAAACCCTTGTCCAGACCGGCCGGATTCCCCAGGTGCATGTGTTCTAAGGTCTGGATTTCCAGATCTGATTTTTAGGAAGTTGTGGGTAGATTCAGACCAAACCAAGCTTGGTTTGGTCACGAGGAAGGTCAGGGGGGTGTCTGGTATGAAGATGGGGTAACTTGGCATAGGTCCGGGTTCGACTCAAATCTTCAAATGAAGATTCGAGACGAACGAAAGTGATTCGAGGCAAATGGATAGTAGATCCATGTTCAGGAGAGTGAGGGGGTCTTAGGGTGTTCAGGAGGTGGTCACCGGCGTTCGTGCCGCCGGCTTTAATGGCGAAGGAGACTAGGGCGGCTGCTAGGGTTCGGGGGGTTTCAGGTTTGAGTTTGGGGACGATGAAGGGTGGGGTTGGTATAGGGGGTGCGGGGTATGATAGGAGGCTTATATACGGGGAGGCTGATTGGATCTGAGCCGTTAGATCAGATGATCTCAATGGCTTAGATCTGATACTGAGAAATGAGACGGGGTCGTTTGGTAGTTAAACGGGGTCGTTTGGTTTAAGTGAGGGGTTGGGTCGGATTGGTTATTGGGTCGGGTTTGAACACGGGTTGCTGAAAATGATCCTGGACCGTTGGATTGGATTGATTGGAACGGCTGAGATGGATTGGCCTGAAACGGTGTCGTTTCAGGAGGTGTCTGGGCAACCGGATTTGGACTGGGCCTGAGTGCTGGTTGGGCCAGTTATTTTGTTTAATTTTTTGGCCCAAACCGATTTCCTTCACTTTTGTTTTTCTAATTTCATTTTTTCTTTTAAAACAAAAATAGAAATAAAAATAATAAATAACGAAATTAAAACTAAACAACAATGCAACATTTTAACACAATTACCACAAAAATTATTTAAGTAAGTTAAAAACCTAGAACAAACGATGCACACATATATATCTATTTTTTTGAATTTTCTTTTACTGACCGAATTATGGTTTAATCATCCTGACATACATATTTTGTTTGTTAATGATTAAATGCAAAAATGGACAGATCCACAAATGACTAACAACACATGTCACGAAAACTCAAACATTTGTACAGCGAAACCATTTGTTACTATTTTTATTTTCTTTTGGAGCGATTGCTCGTAAAGCAAAAATCACGTGCTTACAGCTGCCCCTCTTTGCACGAAGACACGAAGGGTTTTCGCGCAAAGATAAGCGAGCGATTTTTGCCCGTCCGAATACTCCGTGTGAAGCATTTTTTTGAAAAAGATTTGACCGAACCTTTGCTTCAGAGGTTTCCTACATATCCTGGGCTGAAACAGGAATCAGGTCAATGTAGTTCGGGAAATTTTGGTAGCTGGGACTACCGTGTGACTGTATTGCTTGCTGCTGTTGTGCGCTGTTGCATGCTGCTGTAGGATGCTACTGCTAAACCGATCTCCCTGGTACATTGCTCTAAAAGGAAAAACAAGAAGTTAAGCTAGAGTATGAGATCTCATCTATCTCCCACTTGTTCTTGTTGTCTTGCTTTCTTGTCGGCTAACGCTTTCCTCTGATGCCTTTATTTTGTGAACTTGGAGATGATGCTGGTCCTTCACCTTTTCTGAATGTCAGTTCTCATCACTTTGCTTGATTTGCTGGGAACATGGCTTTCTTCCTTAAATCTTTCAATGGTTTCTTCAGCGGTATGGCTTTTCATCAGAATTGTTATGTTGGGCATGCCATAGCGTTCCCAAACTACTTCTTTTGAGACGCATTCCCTTTTCCTTTTGAATTGCGCGCTTGACTCTGCAGTTGTCTGCTTCTTGGTGCTGGGGATTTTATTGTTTCCCGTTTGGGGATCTCTGTTGTACCCTTCCGTCTTTAGGTGGGGTGACTGATTCCAAAATCTAGCGCTAGAAGTATTCCCGCATTATACTGGTGGGCGACCTAGAACTTAAAATGTATTCCCGCATTATACTGGTGGGCGACCTAGAACTTAAATGTATTCCCGCATTATACTGGTGGGCGACCTAGAACTTAAATGTATTCCCGCATTATACTGGTGGGCGACCTAGAACTTAAAATGTATTCCCGCATTATACTGGTGGGCGACCTAGAACTTAAATGTATTCCCGCATTATACTGGTGGGCGACCTAGAACTTAAAATGTATTCCCGCATTATACTGGTGGGCGACCTAGAACTTAAATGTATTCCCGCATTATACTGGTGGGCGACCTAGAACTTAAAATGTATTCCCGCATTATACTGGTGGGCGACCTAGAACTTAAAATGTATTCCCGCATTATACTGGTGGGCGACCTAGAACTTAAAAGTATTCCCGCATTATACTGGTGGGCGACCTAGAACTTAAAATGTATTCCCGCATTATACTGGTGGGCGACCTAGAACTTAAAATGTATTCCCGCATTATACTGGTGGGCGACCTAGAACTTAAATGTATTCCCGCATTATACTGGTGGGCGACCTAGAACTTAAAATGTATTCCCGCATTATACTGGTGGGCGACCTAGAACTTAAAATGTATTCCCGCATTATACTGGTGGGCGACCTAGAACTTAAATGTATTCCCGCATTATACTGGTGGGCGACCTAGAACTTAAATGTATTCCCGCATTATACTGGTGGGCGACCTAGAACTTAAAATGTATTCCCGCATTATACTGGTGGGCGACCTAGAACTTAAATGTATTCCCGCATTATACTGGTGGGCGACCTAGAACTTAAATGTATTCCCGCATTATACTGGTGGGCGACCTAGAACTTAAAAGTATTCCCGCATTATACTGGTGGGCGACCTAGAACTTAAATGTATTCCCGCATTATACTGGTGGGCGACCTAGAACTTAAAATGTATTCCCGCATTATACTGGTGGGCGACCTAGAACTTAAAATGTATTCCCGCATTATACTGGTGGGCGACCTAGAACTTAAAAGTATTCCCGCATTATACTGGTGGGCGACCTAGAACTTAAATGTATTCCCGCATTATACTGGTGGGCGACCTAGAACTTAAAATGTATTCCCGCATTATACTGGTGGGCGACCTAGAATTTAAAATGTATTCCCGCATTATACTGGTGGGCGACCTAGAACTTAAAATGTATTGAAATTGTTTCCCCGTTCTTCCGAGAAAATTTTCGACAATCGGCTGAAAATTTTCTGCCCCGGTTTTTGGTAACTTCCATGGCGTCACATCTTGCTGCCATCATCAATCCTTTGTTTTCCTACAGCAGACAAAAGGATTTAATTAGTTTTCCTTGTGGTGGTAGAGGGTGCCTTTCTGGCGAGCCATTTTTCTCTCTTCCCCTTTCCTTGCTCTTTGCCCCCATAATTGGTTGGCGGGTAAAGTTGCCTGTTGGGGGTCTCTAGCCTGCCGGGGATTGGTTTTCAATTTATCCCCTTTTCTGCTTTCTCTTTAAACACATGATGTGGGAGTCTACTTCTAACTCCTGAAACCACTCCCTTTTGGAGCTTACTTCTTCCAAAATTTCCGGGCACAATCATTGCATTGCCTGGGACCGGCCTTTAAGACTGTTCGTATTATCCTGCATTGGGATGAATTCCCCTTCGATTTCTGGTAGTAAGCTTTGAAAAATCCTTTCAAGACACTTTTTAGAAAAAGAAAAAGCTAGAAAAAGGAGAAAATTTTTCTGAACGAATATTTTGGTGGGAGAAGAAACTCAGAAGAACTTATCTGGAGGATACGACTGGTCCCCGTGATCATGACGTGCACCATAGATTCCCGACCCAGTCTATTTGTATCAATCGCTTTGCCCGATGGTCTGACTTGCTGGGGATGATAAGGGAGTGTCCGTTTCGGATGTTGTAGCTTTTGCTGATCTGTCTTGTCGCCTCATAGTGCCCTTCGAGGGGTTTTCACTAATGAGACTCTCTCTTTTCTCTCATCTCCCGGCGCCTTATGGTGCCTGTGAAGGTTTTTACCAATAAGACTCTCTCATTTTATTTCTTTCGGGGAATCGGAGTGTTGTAGATACGACCCTCTTTTCTGGAGATTCCCTTGACCATCAATTCATTCCCAGTCTTACGATCCTCTTCTTTGCTGGGGATCGGTGTATCATTCTCGGCCTTATTTGCCGGACTTGGCATCTCTTGAACAGTGATCGGGAGGTCTTTTAGACGTTGATGTTGGTTTTGGTGTGGGGTTAAAGAAAGGCTATAAAAATGAAAATAATTTGATGGGTGATGTGCTACAACTTTTGGAATCAAACCTTTGTTGGAACTTAAAACATAACCTCTGCCCCAGTTTTCTTGCTTGGGAAATTTTATTTTTTTACCCTTATGTTGAGCTATGTGCGTTACGCACATTGTGCCTATTATGCACACTATGTACATTATGCATCCTATATTCGCTATGATGCATACTATGACCGAGCCGCGAGGCGCCTACGTATCCTCTTCGAGGAATCAGGTCAAACGTAGTTCCCACGGTTTTGTATTTCTTGTGATTTTATCTTCTTTTTTTTTCTTTTTTTCTTTTTTTTTCTTTTCTTCTTCTTTTCTTTTCTTTTCTTTTCTCTTTTTTTTTCATGTCTTCTCCATTAGTGATTCCAAAAGAGGGGTATGAAAGAATTGCTTAAGGCTCAAAGGGGGAAGCGAGGGTTAAAAGTGTTTGGATAGAAGAAAGAATTGCCTCCGTCATCTCATTATTCAACAAATGCCAAATACAAACAAATAAACCAAAAATTGCCATAATTAAAGAAGTTACGCATAATATCTCTTGACTGCATCTGAATTGATAGCCATGTCGACACATCTACCTTCGACATCTGTCAAACACAAAGCACCGTTGGACAATATTCTGGTCACGATATAAGGCCCTTGCCAATTTGGGGCGAATTTGCCTTTTGCCTCGACCTGATGTGGGAGGATCTTCTTTAATACCTGCTGCCCTACTTCAAATTTCCTAGGGCGCACCTTCTTATTATACGCTCTTGCCATTCTCTTCTGGTACAGCTGACCATGGCACACTGCTGCCAATCTTTTCTCATCTATCAGGCTCAACTGTTCCAAGCGAGCTTTGATCCATTCATCATCATCAATTCCGGCTTCAGTGACAATTCGGAGGGACGGAATTTCGACCTCCGCTGGTATCACGGCCTCAGTTCCATACACCAACAAATAAGGAGTTGTGCCTATGGAAGTCCGGACGGTAGTGCGGTAACCCAACAAGGCAAAAGGTAATTTCTCGTGCCATTGTCTGGACCCTTCCACCATTTTTCGCAGTATCTTCTTGATATTCTTATTGGCTGCTTCGACTGCTCCATTTGCCTTAGGACGATATGGGGTGGAATTGCGGTGTGTAATCTTGAATTGTTGGCATACCTCTCTCATCAAGCTGCTATTAAGATTCACACCGTTATCCGTGATGATCACTTTTGGGATCCCAAATCTGCAGATGATATGGGAGTGAACAAAGTCCACCACTGCCTTCTTAGTTACTGATTTGAAGGTTTTAGCCTCAACCCATTTGGTGAAGTAATCAATGGTCACTAGGATGAACCTATGACCGTTGGACGCTGCTGGCTCGATGGCCCCAATGACATCCATGCCCCATGCTACAAACGGCCAGGGTGCTGACATCGTATGTAATTCTGTTGGCGGAGAATGGATCAAATCTCCATGTATCTGGCACTGATGGCATTTCCTCACGAAAGTGATACAGTCGTGTTCCATGGTGAGCCAATAACACCCTGTTCGAAGGATTTTTCTTGCCAATACATATCCACTCATGTGTGGCCCACAAACTCCAGCATGTACTTCTGCCATAACCGTCGTTGCCTGCCTGGCATCTATGCATCTCAACAATCCCAGATCCGGGGTTCTTTTGTACAATACTCCTCCACTGAGGAAGAAACCATTCGACAAACGCCGAAGGGCTCTTTTTGGTCTCCAGAGGCATGTTCTGGGTATATTCCCATTCTGAGGTATTCCTTAATATCATGGAACCAGGGTTCGCCATCTGCTTCTTCTTCTATGGCATTGCAGTAGGCGTGCTGATCACGGACCTGGATGTGTAGAGGATCAACATACATTTTGTCAGGGTGGTGCAACATTGATGCTAAGGTGGCCAAAGCGTCTGCAACCTCATTGTGAACTCTCGGAATGTGTTTGAATTTCACCGATCGAAACTGCTTGCTCAGATCATGCAAGCATTGTCGGTATGGTATGAGCTTTAGATCTCGTGTTTCCCATTCACCCTGAATTTGATGTACCAAGAGGTCCGAGTCTCCCAAGACCAAGACGTCTTGGACATCCATGTCAGCAGCCAGGCGCAGACCCAGAATGCAAGCCTCATATTCGGCCATATTGTTGGTGCAATAGAAGCGTAGTTGAGCCGTAACAGGATAATGCCGTCCTGTTTCAGAAATGAGTACTGCTCCTATTCCAACCCCTTTTGCGTTTGCAGCTCCATCGAAGAAAAGCTTCCAACCCGGTTCCTCAGGTAATTCCAATTCATTCGTATGCATCACCTCTTCGTCAGGAAAATACGTTCTTAAAGGCTCGTATTTTTCATCAACGGGATTCTCTGCCAAATGGTCTGCCAGTGCCTGGGCTTTCATGGCCGTCCTTGTTACGTAGATGATATCAAACTCTGTGAGCAGAATTTGCCACTTTGCCAACCTTCCCGTGGGCATAGGTTTCTGAAAGATATACTTCAATGGGTCCAAACGGGATATGAGATAAGTAGTATATGAAGACAGGTAGTGTTTCAACTTCTGAGCTACCCAAGTTAGGGCGCAGCATGTTTTCTCGAGTTGAGTGTACTTGACCTCATGTACTGTGAATTTCTTGCTAAGATAGTAGATGGCCTGTTCCTTCCTTCCTGTGTCATCATGTTGCCCCAGTACACAACCAAATGAATTTTCCAAGACTGTCAGGTAAAGGATTAGGGGTTTCCCGGGCTTAGGCGGGACCAATACGGGTGGATTAGACAGATACCCTTTGATTTGGTCGAAGGCCTCCTGACACTCTGCTGTCCAACCTACCGCAGCATCCTTTCTCAGCAGCCGAAATATGGGCTCACAAGTTGCTGTGAGTTGAGCGATGAACCTGCTGATATAATTGAGTCTACCCAGCAAACTCATTACCTCTGTTTTGTTCCTTGGTGGTGGCAAATCTCGGATGGATTCAATTTTGGATGGGTCTAACTCAATCCCCCGTCGACTGACGATGAATCCTAGCAACTTTCCTGATGGAACCCCGAATGCGCATTTGGCCGGGTTAAGCTTGATATCATACCTCCGGAGTCTTTGAAAAAATCTCCTTAGGTCTGCTACATGGTCCTCCTGACGCCAAGATTTGATGATCACATCATCGACGTACACCTCGATTTCTTTGTGTATCATGTCATGAAACACAGCGGTCATCGCTCGCATGTATGTTGCCCCGGCGTTCTTTAATCTGAACGGCATTACCCGATAGCAGTAGGTTCCCCATGGCGTAATAAACGCTGTCTTCTCAGCATCCTCTTCGTCCATTAGGATCTGATGATAACCTGCATAGCAATCCACAAAGGATCCGATCTCGCGCCCTGCGCAATTGTCGATCAAGATATGAATGTTGGGTAGCGGAAAATTGTCCTTGGGACTTGCTTTGTTGAGGTTGCGGTAGTCAACGCACACCCTGATTTTTCCATCCTTCTTTGGGACTGGTACCACATTGGCCAACCACTCGGGATACCGAGTGACCCGAATGACCTTCGATTGCAATTGCTTAATCACTTCTTCTTTGATCTTCACGCTCATTTCTGTTTTAAATTTCCTTAGTTTTTGCTTGACCGGAGGATATGCCGGGTCAGTGGGCAATTTGTGAACCACTAAATTGGTGCTTAATCCAGGCATATCATCATATGACCAGGCAAAAACATCTTTGAATTCCCTGAGAGTTTTGATCAATTCTGTTCTGACATTCGGCTCAATGTGGATGCTAATTTTGGTCTCTTGGACGTTATCAGCGTCTCCTAGATTTACAGCCTCGGTGTCATTTAGGTTAGGCTTAGGTTTCTCTTCAAATTGGCACAGTTCTCGGTTTATTTCTTCGAAGGCTTCACCTTCGTCACATTCAGATTCATCGTCACAAACGACCTTTTGCATCATTGAGTCGGTTTCAGATTGATTTATTAGACTAGGTCGATGATCCGCTGTGCACGCCATGTCATTAGAACCAGTAAAAAGAGAACTGTTCAGAAAGAAAAAGAACAAGACAAAAATTAAAATGAGACAAAAGAAAAGAACTTTATTGAATTTGCGGGATAAAAGGGTTCACACTTTTACAAAAACGAAAGTAAAATTTGGATCACACCCTTGAATAATCCGATCAAACAAACAAACAAACAAAACATTAATCAAAGCCTACTACCAAGACTCCCCTCGGACAGGAAGAGGAGTAACCGTCCAATTGTTGGTCTTGGCCTCAGGCCCCACAAATTGTATCTCTGCTCTGCTGGAACCTTCTCCAGCTTCCACCATACCGACATCCGCGAATAGCCTCTCAAAACTCTGATTCAGGTCTTCATTTATACCGATCAAAGGTCCTCGAATCTTTGGGATCGTTGATCCCTTGGCACTTGCTTTAACAAAAGACCTTGAGAGGCGTGGCACTGGTTTAGGCAGAAACCAGACCCTTTTCCTCATTTTTCGCGCTTGCTTTCTGTCTGCTGCGGTTGGTTTGAACCCCAACCCGAAAGTTTCCAGATTCTTAGGAAGGGAGACAGGTTGGACTATCCCTTGCAGTTCAACTCCCAAGCCTCTTCCCGGCACAAATCCATTGCCCAGCATTTCTGAGACCATCATGACCGTTGCGGCAGCTACCCTAGGGTGTGGGATGATTTCTCCTTCAGAAATTTTGTTGGCCGACCCTGTATTGAAAATCTAGTAGACCCAAGGACCTTTGTCATCAGTGGTCTCTATGAAAGGAACAATGGTTCCACCCATGGTGCATGTTGTATCCTCGCCGTGCAACACGACCTCTTGTCTTTCCCACTCGAACTTCACTGTCTGATGTAGGGTGGAAGGCACCGCTTTAGCTGCATGAATCCAGGGTCGTCCTAACAGCAGGTTATAAGATACCGTGGCGTCCAACACCTGGAATTCCATGGTAAACAGGACCGGACCAATGGTCAGTTCAAGTACAACACCCCCCACAGTGGCGGTTCCGTTTCCGTCAAACCCCCGGACACATATGCTATTCTCCCGGATTCTTCCACAGTCAATCTTTAACTGGTCCAGGGTGGATAATGGACAAATATTGGTGCTTGAGCCGTTATCCACCAATACTCGGGTTACCACCGAGTCTTCACATTTGACAGCTAGGTATAGAGCTTTATTGTGCTCCGTTCCTTCCACCGGCAGGTCATCATCTAAGAATGTCACTCTGTTCACCTCGAAAATCTTGCTAGCAATGGTTTCCAGGTGGTTTACAGAAATCTCACTGGGTACATGGGCCTCGTTCAATATCTTTAACAGGGCCCGACGATGTTCCTCGGAATGGAGGAGTAATGACAATAGTGAGATCTGGGCAGGTGTTTTTCTCAGCTGCTCAACCACAGAATAGTCTTGTACTTTCATCTTCCTCAGGAATTCTTCAGCCTCTTCTTCTGATACTGGCTTCTTGGTTGCCACTGGGTTGGTTTTTCTTAACTCCACCGGAGCAAAACATCGACCTGATCGAGTCAGCCCTCGCGCTTCACAACTGACTTCTTCCACCTGTTTTCCTTGGTACGTCACCACTGCCTTTTCATATTTCCAGGGCACAACCCTGCTGTCAATCATCGGCAGTTGGACCACAGGCTTTATGGTCACCCGCTCTCTACATACCCCTTTCAACACGACTGCCGGTGTGGGCAGGATCCCTGGTATTACCAACTTGCTTGGCTCGGGTTTGCTTGCTATGACGGACGGGCTCTTCCCCAATATCACCACCGGCTTGACGCCTCTTCCCTGTGACCGTACACTCGTTCCTCCACTGGTTAAGACCTCTTTCGGGGCGGCTTGGATCATCATCACTGTTTGTGAGGGTTTTCTTAATTCTCCTCCCTCACACACCAACTCAATCATGTGAGTTTCGTGGTGCGCTGGCAGTGGGTTTTGGTTGATGTTAGGAGCCTCCGGTGTCTGGACCTCGATCTTATTGGTGTCAATAAGATCCTGTATGGCATGCCTTAACTTCCAACACTTCTCGGTATCGTGCCCGAGCATCCCTGAACAGTATTCACAACTGATTGAACGATCCAAATTCTGAGGTGGGGGATTTGGTTCCCGAGTATGGACAGGACTAACCAAACCCAATTGCCGCAGCTTGTGAAACAAAGCGGTGTAGGTTTCTCCTAGCTCTGTGAAGGTTCTTTGCTTCCGCAACCTGTCATTCCTAGCATCTGGATTTCCCCGGAAACCTGCCCCTGAAGGGTTTCTATATGCCCTTGGTGGAGGGTAGGTGTTTTGTGGTGGTGCATATATGTTCTGGGGAGCCGGTGCGCGCCATTGTGGGCGAACCGGAGGCTGAGTGTATACCTGGGCTTGGTGTACGGAACAATTTGGTTCTCGAGGTGGATAGAAATTTTGTGGTGGGTTGTATGGGTAGTTTGACCTGTGAGGCCTGGGTTGGTTGTAATGCGGCCTGCCAGCCCTGGACCAACTGCCTGCCTCGAACGTGGCAACCTCTTCTTTCTTTCTTCTCAATGCACCTCCCGTGCCGCTTTGAATAGCCTGGGTTGTGGCCTTAAGTGCCGAATAGTTCAAGATCTTGTCCGACCTCAAACCTTCTTCTATCATGACCCCTATTTTGACCACCTCGTTGAAAGATTTTCCAACCGTTGTCACCAAGTGACCAAAGTAGGTTGGATCCAATGTCTGCAAAAAATAGTCCACCATCTCTCCCTCTCTCATGGGAGGATCGACTCTAGCTGCTTGTTCTCTCCAGCGGAACCCGAACTCGCGAAAACTTTCCCCGGGTTTCTTCCCAGTTCTTAATAACGTGAGACGGTCAGGGACTATCTCTAGATTGTACTGGAAATGACCTGCAAAAGCCTGCGCCAGGTCATCCCACGTGTACCACCTGCTGAAATCTTGCCTGGTATACCATTCCAGTGCAGATCCACTCAGACTTTGGCCGAAATAAGCTATCAAAAGCTCATCCTTGCCTCCTGCCCCTCTCATTTTGCTACAGAATCCCCGCAAATGTGCCATGGGATCACCGTGCCCTTCATATAAATCAAACTTGGGCATCTTGAACCCAGCCGGGAGTTGGACATCTGGGAAAGGGCACAGATCTTTGTATGCCACGCTTACTTGATTGCCCAGCCCGTGCAAGTTCCTGAAGGATTGCTCCAGGCTTTTGAACTTTCTCAACACTTCGTCCTGTTCAGGGGCCTTAACCGGCTTCTCAACCTCTGCCGGTACTTCCAAATGGGGATTGTAAGCCTGTGGTTCGGGTGCATGGAATGTAGGCTCAGGGGGATAGTATTGTGTATCGTGAGCCTGAAACAATGGCTCACTGGTCGTTCGCTGCAAAGGGGCTGTTGCAGGTCCCACAAAAATGGGAATATTGGGTGTTGGGAGAGGTTGATGGGGTGGTGGAGCTTGGGAATCATGAGGGCTTCTTTCTTGATGATAGAGGGGATTTGGGCGGCTTGTGGAAGGGCCAGAGTGAGGGTACTCCGGCATGTGTCCCAGTGTTTCAGGACTCTTTTGTGTTTTGGCTAGGGCTAGTTGCATTACATTCATTTCTAGTCCCATCCTTTCAATCTTTTCCATCGCTTCTTTTAACAACTGGCTCATCGGCCTTTCTTCTTCATTGCTATTCTCCGAAGTAGTCATGCTTGATGCTATCGGTCCTTTGGATCTGGTTTGGTATGAATGTGTTGCCAGAATTCTTTAACAACTAACTGTCTGGTATCAGACAACAACAAACTTTGTTAGTGTTAGAGCTTAACAGATTTGATCATAACACATAGAGGATGCAATGCACCTAGGCAGTTAACCGTTTCTACATGCTTTGCTTCAAACAACATGCGTCATCCCGGTTTGCTCATTCGTCTCTTTAAAGTATTTTGCGAAACCCTGCGTTTTATTTTATTTACATTTTCTTTTCTTTATTTATTAAAAGCGGTCGAATCTTATGGGGATTGCCTACGTATCACGTCCCCACGTGAATCAGACCAGGCGTAGTTCTGCCTTAAAGTAAAGAAACACACAATTCTTGTGAAATCATTAAATTCATTCTCAAAATTTTGCTATTACAAATTACTTCAAGCAAGGAATAGCAATAGTACAGACTCCACAGTTCTTAACCCGTCTGACTAAAAGAAAGGAAAACAACATATGGAAAAACGACAAAGCCAAATAAACAGGACTCAACCAAAGATTAATTTTCCAACTTAGGGACCCGCGAGGCATCATTCGGCCTTTCCGCGGCCCTTGGTGTGAGGTCCCTCTGCAGGTTTTTCAGCTCATTCATGATTCGGTGGACGCAACCCATGATGGAAACAAGGAGGGTCTTTCGAGGCTTTTGCTCGCATGCCAGGCATCTCATGTAGATGTAATGCCCAATCTCGTCGATCTTTCCCCGAATGTTGTCCCTTTCCGCGAACAACTGCCTTATCTGTCAGTTCTTCAATCCTAGTGTTTGTGCATTGCTGGCAAGCTGGTCCTGGAACGTCTCCATTTGTCTTTCCATTCTGGTCATTGCCTCGTAACATCGCCTTCTGTCGGCTTGGGCATCTCGTGTTTGCTTGAAGATCCTCTCTTGAAGAGAGGCATTCGTTTCCCTTAATGTCCCGATGCTCAGTTCATAATCCCTTATGACTCGTTGCAGGCGCTGCCTCCGAGCTATCGCACCCTTTGCCCACTTGGTCCGCAATCTTGCTGTGCTGGCCTTGGCTCTTTCCAAATCTTCCTGACATTCCGCAACCTGATCTTTTAACCCTGCTATCAATCTTTTATCTGCCCGGCTTCTCAGCTGGCTATTAGCCTCCTTTTTCATTCTCCGGATCTGAGCTTTGAGGATTTCGCCTTCTCTGATTAATCTGTTCTTTTCTCCCTTGTGGGCGGCAGACTGTAATTGGCACTCAAACCTCATATCCTGAACTTGTTGCTTCAGTTTGCCTGTTTCGGCAAGATATTCCCGCTCTTTGGCCAACCAGCCCCACTGCTCTTGTGAAGATTTGGCAAATTCTTGCAGGTGAGGTCTTTTGGTCGGTCTTCCAGATGATGTCTCCCCTTTGTACCAGGCCTGATACCCGGGCGAAACTTCCCCTTTTGCCCGATTCATTACACAAGTATTTGCTTCTAAGTATTGACATTGGCTCCAAATTTGACGCACCCTTGCTTCGGGAAACTGATCGTCAGGACTGATCTCGATCACCTGGGTGCTTAGATCCTCATCTTTCGGCACTATCTGATACCTCCCCAGTTGCCTTAAAACCCGATGCGGCGCGTATGGTTGAATGCTCTTGAGTCCCATTAAGAGAAAATGGGGTCTGCTTGCTGGCATGTATATGACTTCGTCGATCGGTAACCATCCTAGCGCCCACTGTATTTGACTGGCGTTGAGGGTATGAAAATATGAGGTCCATGCTATGACTCCTTCTGGTAGGTATGTTTTATTAACTCTGGTATAGAACTCCTCTATGCAGGTCTTTCCAGCGGATCCATGGCTCAGAAACTGGGCTCGGTGACATAGGTGTTCGGTCATCCACATTTGCAACAACAAATTGCAACCCTCGAAAAAGCTTCCTCCGGCTTTGCAAGATGTGAGAGCCCGGAACATATCAGATACTATCATGGGCGCCAACGTACTATCACTCTGTGTGAGCAACGTACTGACGACCCCCGCGATCTTTATGTCAATATTCCCGTCTTTTCTTGGGAATACTAGTAGTCCTAAGAAAGTTATCATGAAAGCAATCCGTCTATGTTCTTCCCACTTTTGGCGATTACCTTTGCTGCACAACTGGTTTTCTGGCTTGTCGAATCCTCCTATGTGACCATATCTTTGATATATGAAACTCATGCTGCAAAAACCTTTTGCCAAGTCAGGGTTATGAATTGTTCTGACTATCTTTAAGGAGTCCAGAAACCGGTGTATTGCTACAGCTCTTGGAGCGATCAGATATTTGTGCCTCAAAGGAGTCTCAGCGCTGCCGATATACCCTGCTATTTCTTCTAAAGTTGGGGTAAGTTCAAAATCTGAGAAACGGAAGACATTGTGCGCAGGATCCCAGTGGGGAACTAGTGCCCTTATGATATCTCCTCGTGGCCTGATATCCAACAAACTCGTGAGGCCTTTCAGATACTTCTTGATTTCGTCATGCCCTTCTTTGCCTAAATCATTCCACCAGAGCCGCAATTGGAGGGGGATTTTACTCATGATTGAAAAGGGTTCATTCGGAGTCGTGCTCATTCTGCACATTTATTAATAAGATTTTAACAAACGGCACTTATTCTGATAAAAACAAAAATATATGCGATTTTTTTTTTTTTTTTGAATTTTGAATTTTCGTATATATATAAAAAACTTTCTAAAGAAGTCAACAACGGAAAACATTTTGGATTTTTGTTTCGAAAACTGGGATCCTACAAAAACTTTTCTAGACCTTTGGCAAGACAAATACTTTTGCAACAAATAAAGATATATATACATTTTTGAAGTAGAGAAAAACTTTTGAATTTTTCATATATATATACATACATATATTTGCAACAAATAATAAAAGTAAAGACAAAATAAGACTCCATTTTTTTTTGTTTTTTTTTTGTTATTATTTTCGAATTTTCATAATAATAAAAAAAAACCATCTTAAAATAAGATTCTCTCTTTTTTTTTTTAAATTTTTATGACAGGAAAAACTATATATTTCTATTTATATTTTATTTTTGAAAAACAAAACGGAACAACGACTTTTCAAAATTTCGGCAGAGTTTTGACAGTATTTGTTTTTTTTCTCTTTTTCAAAAATAAACAATCAATTCCTAACTGTTATTTCCCTTTTTTTTCACAATATTCCAAATATTCAAACACCGGTCAGCATGCGGGTATGAGACAAATAAATGCACGGAAAACAATAGGATGCATCAGAATGGTCTTTTCATATCAGGTTGCTAGTCCTAGACGGACCCAACCCCTGTGTTGAGTCCCCTAAGTCATATACAACATGATGCAAATAAGCGTTCCTACTAGGGATCCGGCATGAAGTCACGTTATTCTATGTTCAAAACCTGGGTCGGTGTTCTAGACAGTGTACCCGAGCGGACAACTCGAGTTGAGGAAGGAGCTCCTTTCCGGGAACCAAAAGGCCAGCCGGCTTAGAAACTTTCCGAGCCTCTTTTATTTAGGGTATGACACTAACAGAATAGGGAGTCTCAACCAGTGAGCACATCCCCGGAGGTAAGAAGAGAAAGGTTTCGGCACGGTTTATATACAGTTCAAATAATATCAAAGCGGTAAAAGCAGCATTTAGCACATTAGGCTCAGAACATGTAATAATCAGATAATAAATAAAGCCAAATAATAACAATTATTCTATGCTCGAATTCTTAACCCTGAACCAGTGGTTCTGGGTTTTGTAGTCCCCAGCAGAGTCGCCAGAGCTGTCACACCTCCTTTTTCCGCGCCCGGGGGGCGCAGGGAGAGTTTTTTCCAATTAAAGGACAATCGAAACGGGATTGGTTTATTTATTTCAGAGTCGCCACTTGGGAGATTTAGGGTGTCTCGAGTCACCGATTTTAATCCCGAATCGAGGAAAATAATGACTCTATATTACAGTCTGCGTACCAGAAATCCGGATAAGGAATTCTGTTAACCCGGGAGAAGGTGTTAGGCATTCCCGAGTTCCGTGGTTCTAGCACGGTCGCTCAACTGTCGTATTCGGCTTGATTATCTGATTTTATACAAGTGTGAACTTGTGTGCAAAATTTAACTTTTAACCGCTTTTATCATTTTACTGTTTTTATCAGGAATTGCAACATCGTGAAAACATATCTCGAACCACGTTACATCAATGCACCCGTGGTTGTTGACATATTTCGACTCTGTTGAGATTTGTATTTGGGTCACATGAATGTGCACCCGAATTAAGGAGAATAAATTATTAAGACGTGCCTAAAGCAACTAGCGTATTTATTTTGGGTAAGACCATGGAATTTGACTAAACGGTCCATCCTGAAGTCCAAATAATTTTTAAAGCAAACATTTACTGAGGGCCCCGCAATTTGTATTTTATCTGGCGAGGCTCATCTCATTCTTATTTTTAAAATGAATTTGCAACGTCATGGACACGCATCTCGAACCACGTCACAATCAATGTACCCGTGATTAGAAACACATTTCGACTTTTTTGAGATTTGGATTTGGGTCACATCAATGTGCACCCGAGTTTACGAAGGTAAGATTTATTAAGGCGCATCCTAAAGAGTCTAACGTATTGTTATTTTAGGAGGATTGTGAGATTTGCTAAACAACCCATCCTGGAAAACTAAATGCTTCAATAATATACATTTAACAAGGGCCCCGCATCTGCGCGTTTTGTTTATTTTCATCGAGGCTCATCTCGTTCTTATTTTTTAAAGGATATCCTATAGCAACTACGTTTCTTGTCGTGTTTGTCTCTATCAATTGAAAACAGTAGATAGTCCTAGTTAACTACATGTTTGCGAATTGTTTGTAGCAACATTCAGAAAAGCTTAAAAATCAGAAATGAGGCTGCATGTGCAATCAGCCGAACAAATAATCCTGGGCCCAAATCCAGCCCATGCGTGATAGGCCAGACCTGGGCCACTGCTTGTTCGATGCGGGTCTGCCTGGTCTGTTTTGACCTGGGCTCGACCTTCATGAGGTTGAGGCCCTGAATTTGTGCTCTTTATCTTAAAACATGATTTTAAGGGTTATACATGGCAATTTATTAGAAAGGAAAGAACTTATTTACAGTGTACGGATTTCATGCTTGGACTATACCACAGGCTCATACTACACCATTGAACTAAGTAGGAGATACTACCTACTGCCTTGGGCATACTCTCATCATCAACCTATATGCACATTCTAGCATTCAACTACCATGCATTGACACTTATAGGCATGAAGACTGTCTCTAGTACCCAGAACAAAATGTAAAAAACTATTACACATTACATGAATATTTAATGTAACAATCTATGTGTAAGAGTCATCCTTCAAGATCTTTCATTTGTATTCATGCTCATTTTTCAATTACATTTCTTGACAGTGCATTGGTTGTGTACCTGGTATAGAGGACAAAGAAGAAAGGGATGATCAGCTGGGCAGTATGCAGTAAACACAGCAACATCAGATACACAACAACAACACAACAACAAAAATCAACCAACAATGATGAAGCTCCCGAGTAGTCGAGCAACAAACAACAATCCCAGAAACAGAGTAATGAACCAGCAGAAACAGCAGAGTATTCAATGTAAACACCCTAGCAGTTCAACAATCACAAGCAGCTCAAACAGGCAACCAACAGCAATTGGCCAAGACAGCTGAACCAACATAAACTCTTATGTAATTTTCAGACAGTGTTTGGTTACAATCTATTTGGAAACTAACTTATGTTTTCCAGCTTTCTTTAAACTCAGTAAACCTTTCTTCAGACTAAAAGCTTCAGCTTTAAGACTAAAAATTCTTCCTTTTTCTGAAGACTAAAAGTCCAGCCCTCTTTTTGTTTTCGAATGGCCTATTTATAAGCCAAAGTGACCAAGTGCAGCTAAGCTGCCTGCCCTGCCAATTGGCAGAATACCCATACCCTTTAAGCCCATGCCTAGGCATCTTTGGTGCCAGCCCCTTTGTTCCCCACGCCTGGTCTTTTGTTTAATCAAGAGTTATGGGCATCATTTATTATTCATTTCAAGCCCCATACTCTTATGTCTTGCTCCCCATTGGTATTAGTTTAATCCTAAATTAGTACCCTACTTGTCAGCTCATTTAAACTAATCTTTCTGCCCTTTTTTAACACCCCAGAATGCCCTTGTTAACCCTGGATTATTACTGCCCTGCCTATTGCAGCATCAGGGCATTTTTGAACTGATGAAAGTTCAAATTCAAGGCTGCCTGGGCTGAACCTTTTCAGTCATTTTTTACAATGCAAACAAACCATTTTAAACAATGCTGGGGCATTCAGTTAGTGGTAACGTTCAATTAGTCATGCGACATTATTAGCTCGTTTGATTCATTAGTTATAGAAAACTAATCGACGACATTTATCGAGTCGACTATACTAATTATAACAGGTAATAATCAGTCGTTCAAATAAACAACACATACGGGGACCTAAAGGGCTTCGGACAACTTGGTCAGTCACTAGGAACCTATATAAGTTATTCATCCGACGACTATATTAATCGGACATGCTTATCATAGGATGCATTCAAATCATACACAAAAACCATCGACCAAATAAAAGGTCTTTACAGAGATGAAAGAAATCCGAATGAAAAATAACAACATAACAAACAAACACAACGGAATATGCTGCCAACTTAATTAGAACTAAAACGAAAGAAAGGAAAACTTACCCAAAAAGGTTTGAAATCAAAACGACCCAAATTCTGATTCAACTTCGAACTCTTGAGGCCGAACAAACTTTAATCAGGGTGTTCTCACATGAGAACACCTTGATTAAGGTCTTTTAGACCTCAAACCCTTGTCCAGACCGGCCGGATTCCCCAGGTGCATGTGTTCTAAGGTCTGGATTTCCAGATCTGATTTTTAGGAAGTTGTGGGTAAATTCGGACCAAACCAAGCTTGGTTTGGTCACGAGGAAGGTCAGGGGGGTGTCTGGTACGAAGATGGGGTAACTTGGCATAGGTCCTGGTTCGACTCAAATCTTCAAATGAAGATTCGAGACGAACGAAAGTGATTCGAGGCAAATGGATAGTAGATCCATGTTCAGGAGAGTGAGGGGGTCTTAGGGTGTTCAGGAGGTGGTCACCGGCGTTCGTGCCGCCGGCTTTAATGGCGAAGGAGACTAGGGCAGCTGCTAGGGTTCGGGGGGTTTCAGGTTTGAGTTTGGGGACGATGAAGGGTGGGGTTGGTATAGGGGGTGCGGGGTATGATAGGAGGCTTATATACGGGGAGGCTGATTGGATCTGAGCCGTTAGATCAGATGATCTCAATGGCTTAGATCTGATACTGAGAAATGAGACGGGGTCGTTTGGTAGTTAAACGGGGTCGTTTGGTTTAAGTGAGGGGTTGGGTCGGATTGGTTATTGGGTCGGGTTTGAACACGGGTTGCTGAAAATGATCCTGGACCGTTGGATTGGATTGATTGGAACGGCTGAGATGGATTGGCCTGAAACGGTGTCGTTTCAGGAGGTGTCTGGGCAACCGGATTTGGACTGGGCCTGAGTGCTGGTTGGGCCAGTTATTTTGTTTAATTTTTTAGCCCAAACCGATTTCCTTCACTTTTGTTTTTCTAATTTCATTTTTTCTTTTAAAACAAAAATAGAAATAAAAATAATAAATAACGAAATTAAAACTAAACAACAATGCAACATTTTAACACAATTACCACAAAAATTATTTAAGTAAGTTAAAAACCTAGAACAAACGATGCACACATATATATCTATTTTTTTGAATTTTCTTTTACTGACCGAATTATGGTTTAATCATCCTGACATACATATTTTGTTTGTTAATGGTTAAATGCAAAAATGGACAGATCCACAAATGACTAACAACACATGTCACGAAAACTCAAACATTTGTACAGCGAAACCATTTGTTACTATTTTTATTTTCTTTTGGAGCGATTGCTCGTAAAGCAAAAATCACGTGCTTACAACCACATCTTCGGCCAAGCCTGACAAGACACAGCGGGGGGCTATATCAAGACTCACGCCTCGAAAGAGTAGGAATATACCAAATCTTAAAACATCGCTTATGCATCCCGCGGTGAGGAAGAACTGCTTTACTCCTTTGCTATTTTTTCACTAACCTGTATGTAGACAACTTGCCAGGATATTCGGAGGTTCTAACTCTACCTGAAGATCCCCATGCCTTAAAAAAGGGCCCGCCACGCTCTTTCCCCTCAATTGGGCTTCCACCCCAAAAAGGGCCTCGTCAGCAAGATTATTAGCGGAGCGACATACCCCCCAGAGGAGGATCCGATAAGGTCGCAGGCCTTCTTATACAGTCCAACGACGGGCGATGATCTTCTTCTAAGGGAACCGTCCCCTCGGGAGGACCAGGAAACGACAAACTAAATCTCAATCGGGAATTATGTACCGGATCGAATGGTCTGAGAAGCAGCGCTCGTGCGGGCCGAGCTCACGATAATGAAACAATATATGTCTACACCAATCAATAAAAGGATATCTTTTCAGCATCTTATTCTCCAAACAAGGAAATTTCAAATATACTCCCGACAGGGGCCCCTCTACTAAATGCATCCTGAACTACTCGGAGACTCAACGTCAGCAATTCAGCACCCGCACGACCCTAGGGTCGGAACTTCGGGCTCATAAAGCCCTTACAAAGTGATTCCGAGCTCACGAAAAGCGGTCTTCAAGCTTAAACAAACTCGATGACTGTCATTAATCGCCATGCTCAGGAAAAAACCCGAAACTGTAAGACCCCTAGCAGGCAGACTCAACGTAACTAGATTTATTCTACAATCCAACAAAAAACTGTAAGACGTCTACAGGCATGACAAACTGTAAGACCTCAACAGGCATGAAAATCCCAAAGTTTAGGCTATACGTCGCATTTGTAAGAATCTCGAAAGGGCATACCCTCAGTGTAGACACCTAAACTATCACTTGAGATCAAAAATAGCTCCGTCCAAACATATACAACTATGGTCAAAATGGCTGACACAACCAAATTAACACGACTCAGGGATGCCCGACCATCGCTAAACAAAATCGCAGGCCACTACATCGAATATACTTCGGAAAGAACTGGTTAAAAAAGGCTTCCCTCAACAGGAAAAAACGAGCTTCGACCATGTCGGCTCCAAATCACAAAGGCTTCGACCTACTCAACCTACGAGCTATGAACCTTCCAAGGTGTTCGAAACATCGCCGATAATGACTTGAAATCGAGGTTCTTCTAGAACCGATGATGGGTCAGGCAAAACTATTTCAAAAGACCTTAACGAGCGAAAAACAAAGCCTACAAAAGGCCCACGGGCAAAAACAGCGTAAGAGCCATTGTTGCCAGCTAAGCAAGCCTCTGGGCCACATATTAAAAGGTCTCTATGACCAAACAACGTAATATCCATTGTCGCCAACTAAAAAATTGACTACTTGAGGATTAAAATGAGCTCGAATCGTAACTCGATTCGGAGACCGAATCCAAAATAGTTAACTATGCAAGCATCCAGGCCACATACTGAAAGGTCTAAACGGCCATCATAAGAGGCACTATCACTGATCTGAAAAAACTTGAGGGTCAATTGAACCTCGAGCCGCAATGCGACTCGAGGACTAGACCCGAAATAGTTAAATTGCAATATGCCTAAGGGCACGACATAAATGCCACTATCGCCAACCGAGTGAGCCTCTGAGCCACCAACATGTAAGGTTACTTCGACCCAAAGCACAAAAGGCCATCATCATTCGCCCATGCAGGCAGGAAAGAACCTGAAGGTCAATGGAAGCTCGAATCGCAATGCGACTCGAAGACTGGACCCGAAATGGTTAAACTACAATATGCCCAAGGTCAAGAAATAGGAACTATTACTACCTGCCCACACGGGCATAGATGATTTAAGGGCAAGAAAGCTCAAGTCAAGGCCTGACTCGGAGACTAAGCCTAAACAGCTGGGCAAAGCACAGAAGCCCCAACGCCTGCTCACGTCAAGGATCACACTTAAGAGCCTCTGGGCCTATTCGATCAGTTTCGGACCTATGAGGATCCCGCCAAACACCAAAACTAGCCCGCCTGGTCAAAAGCAATAACAGAAAAGAGATGCGGAAGAAATAAAGCCTCAAGTTTCCTCTTATCTTACATACGCAAAAAGGCACACTCTCCATCTATAGACATGCTCTACATCTATCAAATACAAAGTGACAAAACGACGAAATCTACGCTCCGCTCTAAAGGGCTACAACTTGTCGGGTTCGCTCTTCGCCTCGTCAGCAAGAAGCGACCGCGCCTCATGCTCGTTTGCCCTTGCCCGAGACAATTCCTCTGAGAGAACGAAGCCCCTCGCACCGATCTCCTCGAGTACTTCTCTTCGGGATCTGCAACGAACATATTCCTCGATCCTCTTCTCCCGGTTGAGGGCTCGCTTTAGCTTAGCTTGAGCATCCGCAACGTCTTTTATACGAATCACTATCTCCTAATCAACCTTGGTTTGGCTTAGTGCCGCTTCAGCTCGGGCATTAATTATCTCAGTCCTGATCTTCGAGAGGTCAGATTCAAGTTTCTCGATCATATTCGCTTGAACTTTGGCATTTTCCCGAGCCAAGAGGAGTTGGGCTTTGAAGGCGGGGACCTTGGCCGAGGCGCTTGTCTCCTCTAAAGCTTGAGCTTGCACTTGAGCCCTTAGCTCACCACAGGCAGTCCTGACGCGATCGATGTCGCCCTTGAGGTACTCCAAAGCCTCTATCTTTTTCTGCAGCTAATATAACAAAAAAGGGGGTTAACCTTAAGGTCCATGGGGAGCAAAGCACGAGTTGCAAAAAGTTACCTGCTCCATCAAATAGCTCTCGTAATTCGAGCTCCGGTATGCCTCATATTGCCAATGCTACAACTCAACCTATTTCTCCTTGCTAAGGAGCCTAAGGGGCTCGCCCTCGTCCAAATATTTCTGAAGCCTGGCCCCTTGACAAAGCAACTTAGACATAAGCCTATCGCAGGCCTGCATAAGAAAAGTTCAATAGAGGGAGGAGGACATGGAACATAGAAAAACTGCGCTTAAGCTCACCGTGAAGTGAAGCCGACAGACTTTCTCGATGTTAGAACACACTCCTGTTGATCTTACCTCTTCGGCCCCAGAAGAACCGACCTCGGGCAAAGCATATTCACTCAGAGGAATCGCCGCCCGGGAATAAGATATTTTGGGAGCAGCAGACTCGGACGATGCCTTCTCCTCGAAAACACGAGCTTGTTCAGCACCACTAAAAGCTCCATCACATCGCGGGTGCCGATCCCTCTTATCGCAATTGTCCCTTGGCTCGGGGGCCGACGAGTCCTTCTTCTCTTCGGAAGAGCACTATCTTACCCCAAAGAACCGCCCGATATCTACAAGCAGCGAATCCAATACACACGACAGGGGAAAATGTTACCTCAAATATACAAAAGCCAAAGCAAAGGCAGCATGCGCACATACCTTGGTATTTTGCTCCCCATCTGATACGAAGCATAGCTCGCCACCGACGCTCATCATAGGTCAAATGGGTCACCAGCCTCCGAACCCAGCAAGGCAGGTCAAAAACTTCGCCCGACGGCCATGAAGTTGCTGCAACAAGGAAAAAAAAATTATTATTCAACTGATTTTCGCTATAGGCAAAACCTGAAAAAGCACCAGACGCTCCATTCACATGCATAATTCCACCCTTTGGGAAATGGCAGAAGTTCCACGGGGATAATGTCGACCGTCCGGACCCGGATAAACCAACCAGCCCACTCTCGATCCCCGTCCTCTTCGTCGTCAACTACAAAAGGCGTGGACGAATAGTACCTCAGGGTCAGCAGGCCCTGGTGATGAAAGGGCCGGTATAGCCTGACGAGATGATTAAGCGAGAATTCAAGACCAACCTTCTCCGCAAAGAACCTCATCATCAGCACCACCCGCCAAAATGACTGATGTATCTGCGCCAAAGTAACCCGATACTTCAAGTAAAATTCAAGCACAACCCTATCAATGGGACCAAACGCGAAAGGATATAGGTATACGCTCAAGAATCCATCAGCATAGCCCGTAATACTCTCATCCGGGGGAAGCACCTGCATCGCTATCCCCTTTATCCATCCACAATATTTTCTCACCATCTCCAGATGTTCCCCTCTTATCAAAGATGCCGTCTTCAGAGCGAACTCCCGCGGTTCCTAAACGCCGAGAGCAGTACTCGCCACTCCCTGCCGGGCCAACCCCGAAGTGGTTTCCATGACTATGATAAAACTAACAAATCAGAGCAAGGTCCCCACCACTCTGAACTGCATCCCCAGGGTGGCCTCCACCTCTAGTTGTCTGACCTCCACCTCTAATAGCCTGACCTCCACCTCTAACACCTCGACCCCTACGTCTAGCTGGCTGAGCGGGCGGTGGAATACTCGGGGTTGGAACCATAACACGAGAACCCTAATGTTGATAACTGCTCAAGGCTCGAGGGCATAACCTAGTAATATGCATACGTATTGCCACAAGTATAGCATAACTTCGGCTGCTAAGGCTGCTGACCCTGAAACTGACCCTGGCGGCCTAAATAACCACCCTGAAAACTCTGGAGCAGAGGTGCACTAATAGGAGTTGGTGGTGCACCGTAGGGAAACTGATCAGAATACTGCATATGAGAACCACAACCACTTGGAGCACCGTGACAAGCCTGAAGTGCTGGCTGAAACGGCCTTAGAAGATGGCCTCTAGCAAAAGAATCCTTGCCTCTAGATAAGGCATTACTAAATCTGCCAGAATAACGAGGCCTCTTATTAGACCCTTGACCACTCCCCAGAGCTAGAACCATCTCAACCCGCCTAGCCACATTGGCCGCATCCTGGAAAAAATCTCGCTTCCTGTCTCCTTAGCCATCTGCAGTCTAATAGGCTGAGCGAGTCCCTCAATAAACCTCCTCACCCTTTCTCTCTCTCTCTCTCGATGGGGAGTATCAGAAGAGCATGACGAGCCAAATCAATAAACCTTGTCTCGTATTGGGTGGCAATCATAGAACCTTGTTGAAGATGTTCGAACCGCCTGCGGTACTCCTGTCTCTGAGTGACGGGAAGTAACTTCTCGATAAATAGCTGCGAGAACTGGTCCCAAGTGCGAGCTGGTGACCCAGCTGGTCTGGCCAAACAATAATCTCTCTACCATTTCTTGGCGGAACCTGACAGACAAAAAGCAGCAAAGTAGACCCCATTGGTCTCCACTATCCCCATGTTATGAAGAACCTCACGAGAGCTGTCTAAATAATCATGGGGATCCTCTGAAGATGTACCGCCATAGGTAGTAGTGAAGAGCTTGGTGAACCTGTCCAACGTCCACAAAGCATCGACAGACATAGCTACTCCATCACCGGTCTGAGCTACTACACCCGACTGAACTACTCCAACTGGCTGAGCTGTTGGAGTCTGAAACTGGGGAGCCATCTGCTCCGGAGTGCGGGTAGCGGGAGTCTGTGCTCCTCCCCCAGCTTGAGAGACGACAGGTGCTACAATAAGTAAGCCTGCCTGGGTGACACTCTCCATAAGGCCCACTAGACAGACCAGAGCAATGTGGAGTATCGGGGTAGCGATGAATCCCTCTGGGACGTGAGCTGGGATCACTGGAACTATCTGGGCTGGAACCTCATCATCAAACTCTACCTGAGGCTCCGGCACTGGTTCTGCTGCTCTGGGCTGAGCTCTTCCCCTACCTCGGCCCCTAGCACGACCTCGACCTCATCCTATGCCCCTCGTGGGAGCTGCTGCTTGAGGCTCTGGCTGCTAGTCAGCAGATGAAGAAGCGCGTGTTCTCACCATCTGCGAAAGAACAAAGTAGAAGTTCCATTAACATTCAGAAACGAAATCACATGACAGAGAAGAATAGAAGTGAAACTGTTCCTAACTCTGTAGCCTCTAGGGGATACGCACAGACGTCTCCGTACCAATCCCTCAGACTCTACCAAGCTTGTCCATGAATTGTGCCTAAGCAACCTAGAGCTCTGATACCAAGTTGTCACGATGCGAATTATCCACCGTCGGGACCGTGATAGCGCCTAACATTGAACCCGCTAGGCAAGCCAACGTTACATTTTATCTTTTTACCTTTATCTTTAACAATTTACCAAGTTAATTCAAGTGAACGGTGGAAATAAAAATGCAGAAGAACAGAATTTAACAATTTAGCTAATACCAATACGAAATCCATAATAATACTTCACCCAGAACTGGTGTCACAATCTCATGGACTATCTACAAATATTACAAATAGTGATCTAAACAAAGAAAATACATGTCTGTCTCCAAAATAGATGGGAACATAAAGAAACATGATAGAAGGGGACGCCAAGGCCCGCGGATGCCTGCAGGACTACCTCGGGTCTCCGCTGGACTGAAGGCAGCAACCTCTAACTATGGTCTGTATGCTCCAGTACCTGGATCTGCACAAAAATGCAGAGTGTAGTATCAGTACAACCGACCTCATGTACTGGTAAGTGTCGAGCCTAACCTCGACAAAGTAGTGACGAGGCTAGGACACAACAAACATCATAACCTGTGCAGTTTAAACATTATCTAACAGAATAACAATAATAGAAGCTAAACAGAGATTAACGGGAAGGGGAAACATGCTATGGGGGATACCAACATAAGGAAATACAGAAATAACGGAATGAAACAATTAAGTCACTTGAACCGATAACAACAAGTAATCACAACAAACAGACAATGGATGTACGACATCACCATTCGTGCGTTTACTCTCAATCCTCACCATACAATCAATAATGAAAATGTGCACGACATCACACTTCATGCTTTATCACTTTTCCTCACCATATGAATATTAGATATGTGCACGACATCACCCTTCGTGATCTATCTCTCTTCCTCACCATATGGATCAATATCAATGTAAATATGCACCGCATCACCCTTCGTGCTTTATCACTCTTTCCTCACCATATGCATAAGCATGAATGTGCACGGCATCACCCTTCGTGCTTTATCATTCTTTCCTCACCCAAACAGTGGTAACAACATCCCGACAAGGGAATCAACAATAAGAATAAATACATCCCGGCAAGGGAATCAACAATAGAAATAAATACGTCCTAGCAAGGGAATCAGCTATAACCAAATCTTGTTCCAACAATTAAGTTCACAAAATAAACCTCAATTGGAGCTAATACTCAACAATGGACAAATGCCAAGAAAAATGATCATAAGTCTTACTCAACATGGATAATCATCAATTTAGGCATTGATAGTACTTAATAAGAATCACAACGATCACAGTATAAGACTCACGGGCATGCTTGACACCAACGTATAAATACCCGTCACCACACCTATACGTCATACACAACACTAGCACATAACAAATAAGACAAAACACTTATTCCCTAAAGCTAAGGTTAGACCAAACACTTACCTCGATTCCACGGCCACAAATCAAGCCTCAACTATCGCTTTCCCTCTAGAATTCTCCTCCAATTCACTTATATGTAGTCATAATTAGTTTAATAACATCAATAAATGCTAAAAAACTCACACCCGATGCTTAATTATAGTTTTCCCAACATTTTCCCCAAAAGGCTAAAAATCGACCCCAGGCCCGCGTGGTCAAAACCCGAAATTCGGACCAAAACCCGATTACCCATTCACCCCCGAGCCCGAATATGCAATTGGTTTTGGGTTCGACCTCAATTGAGGTCTAAATTCCCAAATTTCACCCAAAACATCCAATTTCCCATCAAAATCGCTAGATTTGTGATGAAATCTTGTAAAAAGATGAAGTAGATTGAAATAAATAAGTTAAAAGTTGTTTACCTATGATTTGGGGAAGAACCTTTCTTTGGAAAATCGCCCATGAGAGCTTAGGGTTTGAGAGAATTTGAAAAATGATGAAAATTCCGTCTAAGTTATAATTTACACAGTCGCAGTTATCGCATTTGCGATGACAGGTTCGCAAATGCGAACTCGCAAATGCAGCCAAGGCTTCTCAAATGCGAAGGTTGGCCTGGCCTGCATCCTTCGCAAATGCGAATATTGTTCGCAATTGCGGCTGCTGTGCATGTCGCATTTGCGATGATGAACTTCGCATTTGCGAAGGTCCCCTGCCCAGCCCAGTCTTCACAATTGCGATGAACCTTCGCAATTGCGGTGCTCGCATTTGCGATGCGAAGTTTGCAGACCTGCAATCACAGTATCACACCAGCAATTTTTCCTAAGTTCAAAACACTCTGCAGCCTATCCAAAACTCACTCGAGCCCTCGGGGCTCCAAACCAAACATACACACAAGTCCAAAAACATCATACGGACATGATCGTGCGATCAAATTATCAAAATAACATCAACAACTATGAATTTAGCATCAAAATCAATAAAATTCTCAAGAACACCTAAAGTTACTAATATCACAACCGATGGTCCGATTTATATCAAATCAAGTCCGATTCCTACCAAATTTCATAAATTCGACTTAAATATTATTTTAACCTGTACCGGGCTCTGGAACCAACATACGGGCCCGATACCTTCATATTCAAACATTATTCAATTTTCAAACTTCTTATATTTTTCAGTTAAATAATTTTCTTCAAAAGTTCATTTCTCGGGCTAGGGACCTCAGAATTCAATTCCGGGCATACACCCAAGTCCCATATTTTCCTACGGACACTCCGGGACCGTCAAATCACGGTACCGGGTCTGTTTATCCAAAATATTGACCAAAGTCAACTTAAATTCAAATTTAAAGGTAAAATTAGCATTTTTCTCAAATTTTACATAAGGGATTTATGTAAGTGCGCCCGGACTGCGCACACAAATTTAGGAGAAAGAAAATGAGGTTTTGAAGACCTCGGAACCCCAGATTAGATTCTAAAACACGAAATGACCTTTTGGGTCATCACAATATAAGATGGTGTAGTTATATAACTCATGTTAAATAGGAATGATATAATTTATTATTGCATATAATACAAAAGAACTGATTCATGGATGCTTATTCAATAGATTAACAAATGAATAATATATTCTGACATAAAATAAATTATAATATTTCTCATTTGTATTGTTAAATAATTTTTATCCAGATTATTTGAATTAATGAATATTTAGTAATAAAAAAGAAGAAGGTTATACTTAATTTAGTCGGTTCAGCTTATACTTTATTTTCAAACTTTTAATTACTCATTACTTACATGTTTTAATATTATCTCTATCATTCTAGAAAGTTTGTACATGTTGATATGAGACACACGTGCAACACATGTGTCTAAAGATTAGTATATTAAAAATAGGAAACCTTTTAATTTAAAAGCTAAATTACTAAAATATCCCTATTATTTACCTAAATACCCCACTGATTAATTAATAGCTATTTACCTTATTAACTAAAATCCACGCCTACAAACCGACACAATCCTTTGTAGACAATCATTAACGGCCACAAACCTTCAGACTACCAATAGACGCAAACCTTTACTCTGTTTAAAAAGCCCCTGCTTCTAACGTTGTTTTGGCCTCTTACAAACTCCTTTCACAAACTTGGCTGGAAATTCTACGGTGGATAAGATGATATATATGGCTTTTGGTATTTTTTTTACATGGAATCAATTTTTGGAATCAAAATTTCTTAAGTTAGCTCCTCAAGAATTGTGTATTGACTATTTGAACGAAATGTTAATTATTATTAGTGGTTGAAGAGATTTTTATGTTATTGAATGGGTTGGAATTGTGAGACATCAGACATGGGTTAGAATTGAACGGAGTGTTAATTCAAAGGTCATGTGTGGCCTCTTTTTCTTTTTCCAAACTCTAATAATTAAGATAGTGCCGTGCATGAACGTGCCACCCAATCGTTTGTTAAGAGTATCGACCATTTTAGAAAGGTCAAATAGTTTCGTGGCCACTTAAATTTGTATCTGTTTGTAAAATCGATACATAAACTTATATTATTCTTATTTGAACACTTCAACTTGATGGAATGGATATTAACAAACATATTTGACCGTTGACCATGGCTACATAAAAGTAACATGACTGACATGGCTAAATTGTGTGCAAATCACATTGCCAAGACGTGTGAATAATTTTGTTTTTATTAAAAAAAATATTTGAATCAGAATAAAACATAAATGAGAAAGAAAAACGAAAAAGAAAAAAGATTTTTCCCTCTCCCTTCTCTTTTCACCTCCCCTCCCATCTCTCTCATATTCCCTAGCAAACTCCCACCCCCTTTCTGTAAAAGAAAAAATCATTTTTTATTTTACTTTCTCTCCCATTCCCTTTCCCCGTTCTTTTTCCCTTCCTCTTCCCCTTTCAATAATATTTTCTTTTATTTGTTAGTGTCCACCAATCTTTCTCGTCCCAACCTCCCTCAATCCCGCTATAACTAGCACCTTCGCCTATTATTCGTTGCCATCAACCCCCTTCTCTTCGTCTTCCTTTTCCATTTTTCTTCTTTCTTCCATAGTACACTTAGTAGATTGTAGCTTATAGATTGCAAATGTGAATTGAGAAAAAATTCGGTTGCTTTGTGTCACTATCCGGATTTTCCACCCTCGGGAGTCGTGATGGCGTCTACTAGTGAAAGTTAGGCAAGCCAACTATTCCGATTAATTTATCCTTTTTATTTTTAACCTCTTAACAATTTCAAGTCAATATATCATAAACAACGGAAAATAATAATGTGGAAGAAAGAAATTTAACAATTTAAGCTAATACCAATGTGAATCCATAAACATAACCACTCAGAACTGGTGTCACAATCTCACGGACTATCTAAGAATACTACAAATGGTCCGAACAAAGTAAATACATATCTGTCTCTGAAATAGTAAAGAACAGAAGAAAACTAGATAGGAAGGGGACGCCAAGGCCTGTAGACGCCTGCAGGCCTACCTCGGGTCTCCTGATGGACTAAAAGCAGCAACCCTAGCTAAGGTCCGTATGCTCCAGTACCGGGATCTGCACAAAAGAGCGCAAAGTGTAGTATTAGCAAAACCGACCCCATGTGCTAGTAAGTGTCGAACCTAACCTCGGCGAAATAGTGACGAGGCTAGGACACAACAATTAACATAACCTGCATTTAATAGTACCTAGCAGAATAACATTAATAGAGGCAATTCAAAAGTAACGTGTGATGGGTAACATGCTATGGGGGAAAAATACCAACGTAAAGAATCACAGTACTAGTGGAATAAGACAATTAAGGTAATTGAACCGAAAACAACAAGAAATCATAACGAACAGGCAATAAGTGCACGACATCACCCTTCGTGCTTTTACTCTCAATCCTCACCAATGCAATCAAGTAATGAAAATGTGTACGGCATCACCCTTCGTGCTTTATCTCTCTTCCTCACCATGTAAATATTAGAAAATGTGCACGGCATCACCCTTCGTGCTTTATCTCTCTTCCTCACCATATGCATCAATATCAATGAAAATGTACACGGCATCACCCTTCGTGCTTTATCACTCTTTCCTCACGATATGCATAAATATGAATGTGCACGACATCGTCGTTCGTTCTTTATCTCTCTTTCCTCACCCAAACAATAGCAACAACAACATCCCGGCAAGGGAATCAACAACAAGAATAAATACATCTCGGCAAGGGAATCAACAGTAAGAAATAAATATGTCTCGGCAAGGGAATCAACTATAACCAAACTTGTACCAACAATTAACTTCACAAACAAAACCTCAACTAGAGCCAATGCTCAACAATAAACAAATACCACAAGATAATCATAAGTCTTGCTCAACACGGAGAATCAACAATTTAGGCATTTGTAGTACTTATTAAGAAACACAACGGTCACAATTTAAGACTCACGGGCATGCTTGACACTGACGTATAGATACTCGTCACCACACCTATACGTCATACACTACACTAGCACTTAACGAATAAAGCACAATACCTATTCCGTCAAGCTAGGGTTCGACCAAACACTTACCTCGAACTTCCACGACCAACTTAAGCCTCAAACACCGCTTTTCATTTAGATTTTGCCTCCAATTTACTTGTATATAGCCCAAATTAATTTAACAATATCAATAAATGCTAAAGAATTCATACCCAATGCTTAATTATAGGTTTTCTATTATTTTTTTCCAAAAATTCAAAAATTGACCCCGGGCCCGCTTTGTCAAAACTCGAGGTTCGAACCAAAACCCGATCAACCATTTACCCACGAGCCTGAATATGCAATTAGTTTTGAAATCCGACCCCAAAACGAGGTCCAAATTCCAAATATTCAAAAAGCCCTAATTCTACCTTGGAAGAACAATTTTTAGGCCTAGAAATCTAATGGGCGTTGATGGAAAATGAAGGAGATGGGTTTAGGAACACATACCTATGATTTGGTGTTGCTTTTGCTCATCAAAAATCGCCTAGATTCTGATTTTGGGGAAGGAGGTGTGAAAATATGGCTTATTCCCGTTTCTGTAACTATTTTAAGTGCTGGGCAACAATGTTCACCGTGTTCGTGTGAGCACTGTCGCATACACGAAGAGCTGCCAGTGGTGGACTTACGCGATCGCGGGAGAAGCTTCACATTCGCGAAGGCTTAGCCCAGACTTGCCTTTGCGTTTGCGATAGAGGGGTTGCGTTCACGTAGTTCTCCCTAGGTTCCCAGACCAGCTCCCTCCTAAAGCTACGCGTTCGCGGTTGACCGGTTGCGTTCGCATAGAGCAAACCCCCCAATGCGCTGCGTTCGCGACCTGGGTCTCGTGTTTGCATAGGGCGAATTCCACCCCCATCCCAATTCCCTTTCGCAATCGCGAGAGTCACTACGCGATCGCGATGCACAAAATGTCTGTGAAACCAAACATGCAACTTTCCTAAGTGAAAAAAACATCCAGTGGCCTATCCAAAACTCACCCGAGCCTTCGGGGCTCCAAACTAAACGTGCGCACAACCCTAAAAATATTATACGGACTTACTCGTGTGATCAAATCGCCAAATAATGCCTCGAACTATGAGTTTAGCATCAAAATCAAAGAAAAATCTCCATAACTCTTAAGTTCAAATTTTAACAACCGAGGGTCCGATTCACGTCATATTAAGTCCATTTCTTACCAAATTTTACAGGCACAACTTAAACACCATATAAGACCTGTACAGAACTCCGAAACCAAAATACGAGCCCGATACCATCAAATTCAAACACATTTAAGTTTCCAAAATCTCTTATAATTTCAACTAAATAATTTTCTTCAAAAATTCATTTCTCAGGCTTGGGACCTCGGAATTCAATTCCAAGCACACGCCCGAGTCCCATATTTTTCTACGGACCCTCCGGGACCATCAATTCACAGGTCTGGTTCCGTTTACCCTAAATGTTGACCGAAGTCAAATCCAATTTTAAAGGCAAAATTAGCATTTTTAATCAAATTTTCACAAAAGGGTTCCGGATATATGCCCTGACCATGCACGCAAACTGAGGTAATGTAAAAGGAGATTTTAAGGCCTCGAATGTCACGACCCTAAACCCGAACCCGGTCATGATGGCGCCTATCGTGAAACAAGGCAAGCCAACACAAACTTCTTATCCATTTTTAACAGTTATAATAATTCAATTGAAATCATTAACATAAGATAAATCCCAAAATAAGGTGAAATAGAATAACACAAAAATAAACACAGCCCGACATCAGGGTGTCACTAGTCGTGAGCATCTATCATAAGTTTATGAGTATGGAAAAGGACTTACACAGTCTATTACAGGAACCAGTACAAGGAAAAATAAAGATAGGAGGGAGAAACACTGAACTGCGAACGCCGAGCAGCTACCTAGTGAACTCCGAATAGCTCGCTGGAAGCAATCAACCCTCGCTAGATGGACCCGAGGCTCCTGTATCTACACACAAGGTTCAGGGAGTAATGTGAGTACGCCAACTCAGTGAGTAATAAAAGTAAAGGCAACTGAGCGATAAGAAAATACGTAAAACATAGCAACATGCTATAAAGAGGCAATATTAGTTCAGTAAAAACCTCTTTAAATATCTTTTAACAGTTAAACAAGTGAATGAAAAACAATGAGAAAAGGTAAACACATAAAATTAGCCCCTCAGGAACAATATCAACAGAAATCAGTCCCTCGGGCGATAACATGGAACAACATCAGCCCCTCGGGATATATCACATATCAAACTGGGTACCCGCGCTCAATGGGGGTATACAGACTCAGGGGCCCCTTACGGCCCAAGCGCAATATCAAGCCATCTCGTGGAATAATCAATAGGCTCTCGGCCTCATATCAAGCTACCTTGTGGCATATAACTCAGGCCCTCGACCTCATAATCATGAATCAACTCAATACCGCTGCGGTGCACAGCCCGATCCCATAATAACCTCACAACACAAGCCCTCGGCCCTACTTAGTCAGAAATCTCTAAAAGCCACTCGAGCATAGTAAAATATGATGCTCAGCTCAAAATATCATTTAAGATGTCAAAACAGTATAAACATGGCTAAGTTATAAAAATAGTAGAATATAGCATGACTCAGTACAAGTATAAAGTCAAAATAGCGCGGAATAGTAGTAAAAATCCCCTAAGGGTCCAAAACAGTTGGCACGAGGCCCAAATATGGCATTCAGCCCAAAACATGATGATAGCAAACGGGTTTCAATCAAATATGCAGTAAAATAGTCATTCGGGATGGACTAAGTCACAATCCCCAACGGTGCACGACCCCACGCTCGTCATCTAGCGTCTGTGTCACCTCAACATAGCATAACGATGTGAAATCCAGGGTTTCATACAATCAGGACAACATTTACAATCATTACTCACTTCTGTCCGGTCCAAACTCTAGCGCGATGCCTTTGCCTCTCGAATCGGTCTCCGGATGCTCCAAATCTAAACAAAATTAGTGCAAAACTATCAAAATATGCTAAGGGAACGAAGCCCACTTGAAAGAAATCAAATTACAGCAAAAATCCCGAAATTGGCAAAACCCGACCTCCGGGCCCATGTCTCAAAATCCGATAAAAATTACATAAATGGACTCCTTATCTCTCCCCGAGTTCATTTATATCAAAAGCACCCAAATCCAACCACAAACGACCCCTCAAATCCCTAATTTAAGGTCTCCAATTACAAGCCCTAGTTCTTCAATATTTAGGCTTAAATTCTATAAATTCTATGATTAATTAGGTAGAAAACACATTAGGATTGAGTATTGAGTCCATAAATCTTACCTCCAAGTGTTCCCCCTTGATTCCCTCTTCAATCCTCTTCAGAAAGCTCAAATATCACCCAAAAATGGAGGAACTTAGACCCAAAATCGTGAAATTGGTCTTTTAAAACATTCTGCCCAACACTTAAAAATCCTTCATCGCGAACGCGGTCAACACATCGTGTTCGCGAATCACAACCTGGCGTTGACCACTTTCTCCTACTTCGTGAATGTGACCCCTTGTACGCGAATGCGAAGACTCAGCTTTACAACCCATCGTGAATGCAGCTTCCCTCTCGTGAACGCGTAGCTCACTGACCCCAACCCTTCGCAAATGCGGGACCTCCATCGCGAACACGAAGGCCAAACCTCCAGCCTCTCATCCTAACCCTTCGCAAACGTGAGGGCCCACTCACGAACGTGAAGGCCAAAGCTCTGCAACACTCACATCAGATTTTTCTGCAATTTGTTTCAACTTAAAATGATCCGTTCAATCACTCGAAACTCACCCGAGGCCCTCGGGACCTCAACCAAACACACCAACATATCCCACAACATCATTCAAACATTTTTCCAACCTTCAGAACTCTCAAAACAACATCAAAATATCAAATTTGCATCGGATTCAAGCCTAAGAATTCCAAAATCTTCCAAATTCCGTTTTCGATCAAAAAGTCTATCAAACCACGTCCGAATGACCTGAAATTTTGCACACACATCTCTAATGACACAACGGACCTACTGCAACTCTCGGAATTCCTTGCAACCCCTATATCAAAATCTCACCTACCAATCGGAAAATGCCAAAAATTTTAATTTTGCCAATTCAAGCCTAAATTTACTTGGTACCTCTAAAACACTCTGCTCACGCTCCTAAGTCCCAAATCACTTACCGAAGCTATCCGAACCATCGGAACTCGCATACGATCCCTTTTTCACATAAGTCAATATTCGGTTGACTTTTTCAACTTAAGCTTAGCTGAACAAGACAATACAAAGCAGAAATGGGGGAAATAGAGCGGTAACTCATGAAACAATCGGCCGGGTCGTTACATCCTCCCCTCTTAAACAAATATTCGTCCTCGAACGGGTCAAGAAACATACCTGAAGCCTCAAATAGGTGAGGATATCTGCTCCGCATCTCCCGCTCGGTCTCCCAAGTAGCCTCCTCCACGGGCCAACCTCTCCACTACACCTTCACTGAAGCTATATCTTTTGACCTCAACTTTCGAACCTGATGCTCCAAAATAGCTACTAGCTCTACATCATAAGTCAAATCATCATCTAACTGAACCATGCTGAAATCCAAAACATGAGACGGATCGCCAATATACTTCCGGATCATAGAAACATGAAATATCGGATGCACACTCAACAAGCTGGGTGGCAAAGCAAGCTCATAAGCCACCTCCCCAATCCTCCGAAGCACCTCAAAAGGCCCAATGAACCGAGGACTCAATTTACCCTTCCCAAATCTCATAACACCCTTCATGGGTGAAACCTTCAACAGAACTTTCTCACCAACCATGTAGGACACATCCCGAACCTTCCTATCAGCATAAATCTTTTGTCTTGACTGCGATGTACGAAGCCTCTCCTGAATCACCTTCACATTGTCTAAAGCATCCTACACCAAGTCTGTACCAATAGCCTAGCCTCATCCGGCTCAAACCAACCAATCGGAGATCTACACTGCCTCCCATACAAAGCCTTATATGGAGCCATCTGAATACTCGACTGGTAGCTATTGTTATAAGCAAACTCTGCGAGAAGTAGAAACTGATCCCATGACCCTCCAAAATCAATGACACAAGCACACAACATGTCCTCCAATATCTGAATAGTGCGTTCGGACTGGCCGTCTATCTGAGGGTGAAAACCTATGCTCAACTCAACTTGAGTACCCAACTCTCGCTGCACAGACCTCTAAAATTACAAAGTAAACTGAGTGCCCCTATCTGAAATGATGGAAACTGGGACACCATGCAAACAAACAATCTCCCGGATATAGATCTCTACCAACTGCTCTGAAAAATAGGTAGTACACACAGGAATGAAGTGCGCAGACTTGGTCAGCCGATCCATAATCACCCAAATAGCATCGAACTTCTTCAAAGTCCGTGGAAGCCCAACTACAAAGTCCATGGTGATCCGCTCCCACATCAACTCTGGAATATCCATCTACTGAAGCAACCACCCGGTCTCTGATGCTCATATTTCACCTGTTGACAATTGAGACACCGAGCTACAAATCCCACAATGTTCTTCTTCATTCTCCTCCACCAATAATGCTGTCTCAGATCCTGATATATCTTCGTGAAACCCAGATGAATGGAATACCGCGAGCTGTGGGCCTCTTCCATCAACTCCCGAAGCCCATCTACATTAGTCACATATATCTTGCTCTGCATCCTCAACACCCCATCATCACCAATGGTCACATCTCTAGCATTATCCTGCTGAACTCTGTCCTTTAGGACAAACAAATGAGGATTATCATACTTGCGCTCTCTGATGCGATCAAATAATGAAGACCAAGAAATCACACAAGCCAATACCCGACTGGGCTCCGAAATATCTAACCTGACAAACTGATTGGACAAGGCCTAAACATCAACTACAAGAGGTCTCTCCCCAACAGGAATATATGCCAAACTCCCCATACTCACCACTTTTCGGCTCAAAGCATCGGCCACCATATTGGCCTTCCCCGGATGGTACAGAATAGTAATATCATAATCTTTTAGCAACTCTGACCATCTCCGTTGCCTCAAATTGAGATCCCTTTGCTTGAACAAGTGCTGGAGTCTACGATGATCAGTAAACACCTCACAAGACACACCATACAAATAATGCCTCCAAATCTTCGACGCGTAAACAATGGCAGTCAACTCCAAATCATGAATAGGGTAGTTCTTCTCATGGGGCTTCAATTGACGAGAAGCATAGGCAATAACTCTACCCTCCTACATCAATACACACCCAATACCAACTCTCGAAGCATCATAATACACAGTATATGAACCTGAAGTTGATGGCAAAACTAACACTGGAGCTGTGGTCAAGGCAGTTTTGAGTTTCTGAAAGCTCTCCTCACACTCATCCGACCACTTTAATAGAGCACCTTTTTGAGTCAACTTGGTCAGGGGCGATGCGCTAGATGAGAATATCTGAACAAACCGATGCTAATAACCCACCAAACCAAGAAAGCTGTGAATCTCTATGGCTGAGGACGGTCTAGGGCAACTCTGAACCACCTCTATCTTTTCGGATCAACCTGAATACCCTCGCTGGACACCATGTGCCCCAAGAAAGCCACTGAACTGAGCCAAAACTCGCACTTGGAGAACTTTGCACAAAGCTTCTCCTCCCTCAATCTCTGTAACACAACTCTCAAATGCTCCGCGTGCTCCTCCTTACTATGCGAATACACCAGAATATCATCAATGAAAACTATGACAAACGAGTCGAGATAGGGACAAAACACGTTGTTCATCAAATGCATGAACGGTGCTGGGGCATTAGTCAGCCCAAAAGACATCACCAAGAACTCATAATGACCATATCGGGTCCTGAAAGCCGTCTTAAGAATATCCGAGTCCCTGATCTTCAACTGGTGATAACCTGAACGAAGATCAATCTTGGAGAACACTCTCGCTCCCTGAATCTGGTCAAATAAATCATCAATTCGTGGCAAAGGATACTTGTTCTTAATTGTAACCTTGTTCAACTGCCTAGAATCAATGCACATCCTCATAGTGCCATCTTTCTTCTTCACAAATAGAACAGGCGCACCCCAAGGCGACACACTAGTCCTAATGAACCCTTTATTAAGGAGTTCCTGAAGCTGCTCCTTTAACTCATTCAACTCCGCTGGTGCCATACGATACGGTGGAATAAAAATGGGCTGAGTGCCCGACACCAAATCAATATCGAAATCAATATCCCTGTCTGGTGGCATGCCCGGTAGGTCTGCAGGAAATACATCGGGAAAATCTCTCACAACAGGAACAAAATCAATACTAGGAGTTTCTCCGTCGACATCCCTCACAAAGGCTAAGTAAGAAAGACAACCCTTCCCAACCATACGCTGGGCCTTCAAGAATGAAATTACCCTACTGGGAACATAATCAATCGAACCTCGCCACTCAATCTGTGGCACACCCGGCACAGCCAATGTCGTTGTCTTAGCATGACAGCCCAAAATAGTGCGACACGAAGATAGCCAATCCATGCCCAATATAACATCGAACTTTATCATACATAACAACAAAAGATCCACTCGGGTCTCCAGACACCCAATAGTCACCACACATGACCGATACAAACGGTCTACAATAATAGTATCGCCCACCGGAGTAGATACACGAATAAATAAGACAAGAGACTCACGGGGCGTATCCAAATAACGAGAAAAGTATGATGACACATAAGAATAAGTGGAACCGGGATCAAATAATACAGAGGCATCTCTATGGCAGACTAAGACAATACATGTGATCACGACGTCTGAAGCAATAACATCGGGTCTAGCTGGGAGTGCATAGAAACTGGCCTGACCGCCACCTGATCGACCTCCCCCTCTAGGGCGACCCCTAGTTGACTGACCTCCACCCCTAACTGACTGGGTGGGTGGTGGTGAAGTAACTGGCGCTGAAGCAGATGGCTGACTCCTTTGCTGAGATGAACCCCCAAGACAATGAGGACACTGCCTCCACATATGACCCATCTCTCCACACTCATAGCAACTCCCGGGTGCTGGAGACGGGGACTGAAGTGAACCCCTAGCACCAGAATGACTAGCAGATGCACTTGGCCTAGAAGAGCCCTGAACTAATGGAGCACGGGATGAACTCTGGACTGGAAGGGCACTGAGTGATGACTAGCCCTGATGAGAATTGTGAGAACCATAACCCGATGATGCCCCACGATAACCTAGGCGAGCTGGCTAAGCATGCCTAAATCGATGGCCTCTGCCGTGCTAAAACTGACCCCTCGAAGGAGCACCATCATAACTACCAGATCCTCGAGGCCTCTTGGCCTCTATCTCATCTCGCTCCTGGCGACGAACTGACTCGATCTCACGAGCAATGTCTACCACCTCCTCAAAAGTAGCACCAGATACCCTTTCACTGGTCATGAGAATACGAAGCTGATAAGTGAGGCCATCAACAAACCTCCTAATCCTCTCTCTATCTGTCTGAACCAACCAAATAGCATGACGAGCTAACTCTGAGAACTTCGTCTCATACTATGTCACAGTCAAATCTTCCTGACGCTACCACTCAAACTGCCTCTACAGCTCCTCTCTGCGAGACTGTGGCACATACTTCTCCAAAAAGAGAATGGAGAACTGCTGCCGGGTAAGGGGTGCTGCACCAACATGCCTATGCCTCTCATAAGCCTCTTACCAAGTGAAGGCGGCTCCAGAAAACTGAAAAGTAGTGAAAGCGACCTTGCTGGTGTCCAGAATACCCGTTGTACGAAGAATCCTTTGACACTTGTCCAAGAAACCCTGGGCATCCTCGCCCTTTGCACCACTGGAAGTTAGAGGCTGAAGTCTACAAACCTCTCTAACCTGCACTGATCATCCTCTGGCATGGCAGGAGCTACATAGTCCTGAGCAGCTGCAACCGGCTAGGCTGGATGTGCCCCCGGTGTTTGAAGTCCCTGCACGACCTGCTCAGGTGTGCGAGCGGCGGGAGTTTGAGTGCCTCCCTCGGCCTAAGAAGTAGCTGCGGTTGTAGTAATTGAGACCGCTTGAGCTAGGCCAGTGCATACTGATAGAATCTGAGCTAGGGCCTCCTAAAGACCCGGGCACAACTGGTGATTGAGCTGGTGCTGCTGGAGCATCCACAACTGGAACTTGATCGTGAACTGGGGCGGCTGGTGGATCTGTAGGTGCTGCCCTAGCTGCTGTGCGGGATACACCCCTGCCCCTACCACAACCTCGATCGCGTCCTTGACCTCTAGTGGCCACAGCTAGTGGTATTGGTGGTCGTCCATCCTGACCGGTAGCATGTGTTCTAACCATATGTGAGAGAATAGAATAACAAAAGTTTAGTACTTGGATCAACAAATTCACACGATAAGAATTTCAAGAATATGAAGTTTTTCCTAAAGGTTCTGCAGCCTCTCGAGGATAAATACAGACGTCTCCATACCAATCCGTGAGACTCTACTAAACCTACTCATGACTCGTGAGACCTATGTAACCTAGACTCTGATACCAACTTATCACGACCCTAAAACTGGACCCGGTCATGATGGCGCCTATCGTGAAATAAGGCCAGCCGACACAAACTCCCAATCCATTTTTAATAGTTATATTCATTCAATTTAAATCATTAACAGATGATAAATCCCAAAATAAGGTGAAATAGAACAACACGGAAATAAACACAGCCCGACATCGGGGTGTCACCAGTTATGAGCATCTAACATAAGTCTAAGAGTATGGAAAAGGACTATACAGTCTATTACAGAATCCAGTACAAGGAAAAATAAAGAGAGAAGGGAGAAACACTGGGCTGCGAATGCCGAGCAACTACCTAGTGAACTCCGAATAGCCCATTGGAAGCAATCAGCCTCGCAAGCAGGACCCGAGGCTCCTGTATGTACACACAGGGTGCAGAGAGTAATGTGAGTATGCCAACTCAGTGAGTAATAAATGTAAAGGCAGCTGAGCGATAAGAAAACACGTAAAACGCAGCAACATGCTACAAAGAGGCAGTATAAAATCAATACAATGCAATAGAACAGTGAAAACTTGTAAAAACACCTCAGTTCAGTAAAACCCTCTTTAAAACATCTTTTAACAGTTAAACAAGTGAACGAAAAACAACGAGAAAAGTTAAACACCTAAAATCAGCCCCTCAGACACAATATCAACAAAAATTAGCCCCTCGGGCGATAAAATGGAACAACATCAGCCCCTTGGGCTATATCACATATCACACTGGGTACCCGCGCTCACTTGGGTATACAGACTCCGGGAGGGGCCCCTTACGGACCAAGCACAATATCAAGCCATCTTGTGGCATAATCAATAGGCTCTCGGCCTCATATCAAGCCACCTTGTTGCGTACAACTCAGGCCCTCAGCCTCATAGTCATGAATCAGCTCAATACCGCTGCGGCGCGCAGCCCGATCCCATAATAACCTCACAATACAGGCCCTCGGCCCTACTTAGTCAGAAATCTCTAAAAGCCACTCGGACACAGTAAAATATGATGCTCATCTCAAAATATCATTTAAGATGTCAAAACAGTATAAACATGGTTGAGTTATAAAACAATAGAATATAGCATGACTGAGTACAAGTATAAAGTCAAAATAGGGAGGAATAGTAGTAAAAATCCCCTAAAGGTCCAAAACAGTTGGCACGAGGCCCAAATATGACATTCAACCCAAAACATGATGATAATAAACAATTTTCAATCAAATACGCAGTAAAACATTCATTCGGGATGGACTAAGTCACAATCCCCAGTGGTGCACGACCCCACGCTCGTCATCTAGCTTGTGCGTCACCTCAACATAGCACAACGATGTGAAATCATGGGTTTCATACCCTCAGGATAACATTTACAATCATTACTCACCTCTTTCCGGTCAAAACTCTATCCCGGAATGCCTTTGCCTCTTGAATCGGCCTCCGGATGCTCCAAATCTAACCAAAATCAGTGCAAAGCCATCAAAATATGCTAAGGGAACGAAGTCCACTCGAAAGAAATCAAATTACAGCACTAATTCCGAAATAGGCCAAACCCGACCCCCGAGCCCACGTCTCAGAATCCGATTAAAATTACATAAATGGACTCCTTATCATTCCCCGAGTTCATTCATATCAAAAGCACCAAAATCCAACCACAAGCGACCCCTCAGATCCCTAAATCATACCTCCAAGTGTTCCCCCTTGATTCCCTCTTCAATCCTCTTCAAATAGCTCAAAAATCGCCCAAAAATGGAGGAACTTAGACCCAAAATCACGAAATTGGTCTTTTAAAACGTTCTTACCAGAACTTAAAAATCCTTCCTCGCGAACGCAGTCAACGCCTCACGTTCGCGAAGCACAACCTGTGTTGACCACTTACTCCTTCTTTGCGAACGCGACCCCTTGTATGCGAACGCGAAGACTCAGCTTCACAACCCTTCGCGAACGCGGATTCCCTCTCGTGAACGCGTAGTTCACTGATCCCAACCCTTCGTGAACGCGAAGGCCAAACCTCCAGCCTCTCATCCTAACCCTTCGCGAATGCGATGGCCAAAGGTCTGCAACACTCATAACAGATTTTTCTGCAATCTTTTTCAACTTGAAATGATCCGTTCAACCGCCCGAAACTCACCTGAGGCCCTCGAGACCTCAACCAAACACACCAACATATCCCATAATATCATTCAAACTTGTTCCAACCTCCAGAACGCTCAAAACAACATCAAAACACCAAATTTGCATCGGATTCAAGCCTAAGAATTCCAGAATCTTCCAAATTCCGTTTCGATCAAAAAGTCTATTAAACCACGTCCGAATGACATGAAATTTTGCACACACATCCCAAATGACACAACGGACTTACTGAAACTTCCGTAATTCCATTCCAACCCCTATATCAAAATATCACCTACCAACCGGAAATACCAAAATTCCAATTTCGCCAATTCAAGTCTAAATCTACTCCGTACCTCCAAAACACATTCCGATCATGCTTATATGTCCCAAATCACTTCCCGAAGCTATCCAAACCATCGAAACTCACATTCGATCCCTTTTTCACATAAGTCCACATCCAGTTGACTTTTCCAACTTAAGCTTCCTCAAAAGAGACTAAGTATCTCAAACCTTACCAAAACCTCTCCGAACCCGAGCCAACCAACCCGATAACACATAATACATCTGAACAAGACAATAAGAAGCAGAAATAGGGGAAACGAAGTGGTAACTCATGAAATGACCGGCCAGGTCATTATATCAGAACACAAAATTGACTTGTAAATCAAGTGATGACCTTTTGGGTCATCACATCCTCCACCTCTAAAACACCCATTCGCCCACGAATGGACATAGAAAAGAAGTACCTGAGTCGAGGAAAAGATGGGGATATCGGCTCCACATATCAGACTCAGACTCCCAGGTAGCTGCCTCGGCAGGATGACCTCTCCACTGAACACGAACTAAATGGAACTTCTTCGATCTCAACTGAGGAACCTACCGGTCTAGAATAGCTACCGGCTGCTCCTTATAGGTGAATCCTTATCCAACTAAACAGTGCTGAAGTCTAACACGTGGGATGGATCGCCGTGATACTTCCGAAGCATGGACACATGAAACACTATGTGCAAAGCTGATAAACTCAGTGGCAACATAAGTCTGTAAGCCACTTCTCCCACTCGATCAAGAATCTCAAAAGGACCAATGAACCTAGGGCTTAGCTTGCCCTTCTTCCTAAATCTCATCACGCCCTTCATAGGCAACACTCAGAGCAACACTCGCTCTCCGACCATAAATGCCACATCACGAACCTTGCGGTCGGCATAACGCTTGTGCCTGGACTGAGCGATATGAAGCCTATCCTAAATGATCTTTACCTTGTCCAAGGCATCCTGTACTAGATCCGTACCCAACAACTGAGCCTCTCCTGACTCAAACCATCCAACTGGTGACCAACACTGCCTACCGTATAAAGCCTCATAGGGAGCCATCTGGATGCTCGACTGGTAACTGTTGTTGTAGGAGAATTCCACTAAAGGCAAGAACTGATCCCACGAGCCTCCAAAGTCGATAACACATGCTCGAAGCATATCCTCCAAAATCTAAATAGTACGCTCGGACTACCCATTCCTCTGAGGATGAAATGCTATGCTAAACTTGACCCACGTACCCAACTCATGTTGTACTACCCTCCAAAAATGCGAGGTAAACTGCATATCCCGATCAGAAATAATAGACACGGGCACGCCATGAAGACGAACAATCTCCCGGATATAGATCTCAACTAACCTCTTGGAAGAATAGGAGACTGCCACAAGAATGAAATGTGCTGACTTGGTCAGCCTGTCAATAATAACCCATACTGCATCGAACTTCCTCTGAGTCCGTGGGAGTCCAACAACGAAGTTCATCGTGATTCGCTCCCACTTCCACTCAAGAATATTGATCTTCTGAAACAAGTCACCAGGTCTCTAATGCTCGTACTTTACCTGCTGACAATTCAAACACCGAGCTACATAAGCAATAATGTCCTTCTTCATCCTCCTCCATCAATAATGCTGCCGCAAATCCTAATACATTTTAGCGGCACCCGGATGAATAGAATACCGGGAACTATGGGCCTCCTGTAGAATTAACTCACGAAGCCCATCCACGTTAGGCACACAAATACGACCCTACATCCTCAAAACTCCATCATCTCCAACTATAACATGCTTGGCACCTCCCTGCCGCATTGTGTCTCTAAGGACAAGCAAATGAGGGTCATCATACTGCCGATCTCGGATATGCTCAAAAAATGAAGAACGAGGGACTGTGCAAGCTAGAACACGGCTGGGATCAGAAACATCCAACCTCATGAACTGATTGGCTAAAGGCTAAACATCCAAAGCAAGGGGCCTCTCACCGACCGGAATATATGCAAGACCGCCCCTACTGGCTGACTTCCTACTCAAAGCATCGGCCACTACGTTGGCCTTCCCCAGATGATACAAGATGGTGATATCATAGTCTTTCAATAGCTCCAACCACCTCCTCTACCTAAAATTTAGCTCCTTCTGCTTGAACAAGTATTGCAAACTCTTATGATCCGTGAACACCTCACATGAGACGCCATATAAATAATGTCTCCAAATCTTGAGTGCGTGAACAATGGCTGCTAGCTCCAAATCATGAACTGGATAATTCTTCTCGTGAATCTTCAACTGTCACGAAGCATATGCAACAACCTTGCCATTCTGCATCAACATTGGACCAAGTCCAATACGCGATGCATCACAATATACTGTATATGGCCCTGAACCTGTAGGCAAAACCAACACTGGCGCCGTAGTCAAAACTATCTTGAGATTCTGAAAGCTCGCCTCACACTCATCCGAACACCTGAATTTGGCACCCTTCTAGGTCAACCTAGTCATCGGGGCGGCAATAGATGAAAACCCCTCCATAAACCGATGGTAATAGCCCGCCAAACCCAAAAAACTCCGAATCTCTACAACTGATGTAGGTCTAGGCCAGTCCTTGACTGATGCAATCTTCTTAGGATCCACCTGAATACCCTCTGTTGATACAACATGACCCAAGAATGCAACCGAACTCAACCAAAACTAACACTTCGAAAACTTAGCATATAACTGACTATCCCTTAGAGTTTGAAGAACGACTCGGAGATGCTGCTCGTGCTCCTCCCGACTCCCGGAATATATCAAAATATCATTAATGAAGACAATCACGAAGGAATCCAAATAAGGCTTGAACACTTGATTCATCAAATCCATGAAAGCTGCTGGGGCATTTGTCAACCCGAATGATATCACTAAGAACTCATAATGCCCGTACCGAGTGCGAAAAGCTGTCTTAGGGGCGTCAAATGCCTTAATCCTCAACTGATGTTAGCCAGATCTCAGATCAATCTTCGAAAATTCTTTGACACCTTGAAGCTGATCAAACAATCATCAATTCTCGGCAATAGATACTTGTTCTTGATGGTGACTTTGTTCAACTGTCGATAATCTATACATATCCTCATCAACCCATCCTTCTTCTTAACAAACAACACCGACACACCCCAAGGCGAGACACTCGGTATAATAAAGCCTTTATCCAGCAAGTCCTACAACTGTTCTTTCAATTCTTTCAACTCTAGCAGGGCCATACGATATGGCGGAATAGAAATGGGCTGAGTGCCCGGAGCCAAATCAATGCAAAATTCAATATCTCTGTCGGGTGGCATCCCCAGCAGGTCTGAAGGAAATACCTCTGGAAACTCACGAACAATGGGCACAAAATCCATAGAAGGAACCTCACCACTAGAATCACAAGCATACGCCAAATAGGCCAAACATCCCTTATCAACCATGCCGAGCCTTCATATATGAGATAACCCTGATGGTAGAATGACCAGGAGTCCCTCTCCACTCCAAACGAGGAAACCCTGGTAATGCTAAGGTCACGATCTTGGCATGACAATCCAATATAGCATGATATGGGGATAGCCAATCCATACCTAGAATGACATCGAAATCTACCATGTCGAGAAGTAGGAGATCTACATGGGTCTCAAGACCCCCAATAATGACCACGCAAGCACGATAAACACGATCTACCATAATAAAATCACCCATCGGTGTAGACACATATACAAGAGCACTCAAAAAATCACGAGGCACAACCAGATTAGGGGCAAAATAAGATGATATATAAGAATACGTAGACCCTGGATAAAATAGAAATGAGGCATCTCTACTGCACACTGAAACCATACCTGTGATAACTACATCGGAGGCCTCAGCCTCAGGTCTTCCTGGCATAACATAACATCAGGGCTGGGTCCCACCACTCTGAACTGCATCCCTAGGGTGTCCCCCTGCTGGCTGGCCTCCACCTCTAGCTGCCTGGCCTCTACCTCAAACGGCCTGACCTCCACCTCTAACACCTCTACCCCTACCTCTAGCTGGCTGAGCAGGCGGTGGAACACCCGATGCTGGAACCATAGCACGAGAATCCTGGTGCTGAGAACTGCTCGAGGCTCAAGGGCAAAACCTAGCAATGTGCCTCGTATCACCATAAGTATAGCAAGTCTTGGGCTGCTGAGACAGTTGACCCTGAAACTAACCCTGACGACTTGGATAGCCACCTTGAAAACTCTGGAGCGGAGGTGCACTGATAGGATCTGGCGGTGCACTATAGGGCAACTGATCAAAATACTGCATATGAGAACCACAGCCACCTAGAGCACCGTGAAAAACCTGAAGTGTTGACCGAAAAGGCCTAGGAGGATGGCCTCTACCAAAAGAATCTCTGCCTCTAGACGAGGCACCACTGAATCTGCCAGAATGACGAGACCTCTTATCAGACCCCTGACCGCTCCCCTGAGCTAAAACCATCTCGACCCGTCTGGCCATATTGGCTGCATCTTGAAAAGGAATTTCGCTACCTGTCTCCTTAGCCATCTACAGTCTAATAGGCTGAACGAATCCCTCAATAAACCTCCTCACCACCTCTCTCTCTCTAGGTAGGGAGTATAAGAAGAGCATGACGAGCCAAACCAATAAGCCTCATCTCGTACTAGGTGACAATCATAGAACCCTGCTGGAGACACTCGAACCGCATGCGGTACTCCTCTCTCTGAGTGACGGGAAAAAACTTCTTAAGAAATAGCTGCGAGAACTGGTCCCAAGTGAGAGCTGGTGATCTAACTAGTTTGGCCAAACAATAATCTCTCCACCATTTCTGGGCGGAACCTGACAGATGGAAAGAAGCAAAGTCGACCCCATTGGTTCCCACTATCCCCATATTCCGAAGAACCTCATGACAGCTGTCTAAGTAATCCTGGGGATCCTCTGAAGATATACCACCATAAGTAGTAGTAAACAACTTGGTGAACCTGTCCAACCTCCACAAAGCATCGACAGATATAGCTGCTCCATTACCGGTCTGAGCCACCACACCCAGCTGAATTGCTCCAACTGGCTGAGCTGCTGGAGTCTGAAACTGGGGAGCCATCTGCTCCGAAGTGCGGGTAGCGAGAGTGTGTGCTCCTCCCCCATCCTGAGAGATAGTTGGTGCTATAAGAAGTAAGCTTGTCTAAGTGACACTCTCCATAAGGCCCACTAGATGGACCAGAGCATCCTGGAGTACTAGGGTAGCAATGAAGTCCTCTAGGACCTGAGTTGGGCCCACCAGAACTGTCTGGGACGGAACCTTATCATCAAACTCTACCTGAGGCTCCGCTGCTGGTTCTGCTACTCTGGGCTGAGCTCTGCCTCTGCCTTGCCCCCTAGCACAACCTCGACCTAGTCCTCTGCCCCTCGTGGGAGTTGCTGCTGGACGCTCAAGCTGCTGGTTAGCGAATGAAGAAACGCGTGTTCTCGCCAGCTGCGAAAGAACAGAGTAGAAGTTCCATTAGCATTGAGAAACCAAATCGCACGATAGAGAAAAATAGAAGTGAAACTGTTCCTAACTCTGTAGCCTCTGGGGAATAAGCACAGACATATCCGTACCGATCCCTCAGACGCTACAAAGCTTGTTGGTGAATTGTGAGACCTAAGCAACCTTAAGCTCTGATACCAACTTGTCACGTCCTGGATTTTTCACCCTCGGGAGTCGTGATGACGCCTACTAGTGAAAGCTAGACAAACCAACTATTTCGATTAATTTACCCTTTTTATTTTTAACCTCTTAACAATTTCAAGTCAATATATCATAAACAACGGAAAATAATAATGCGGAAGAAAGGAATTTAACAATTTAAGCTAATACCAATGTGGCTCCACAAACATAACCACCCAGAACTGGTTTCACAATCTTATGGACTATCTAAGAATACTACAAATAGGGTCTAAACAAAGTAAATACATGTCTGTCTCTGAAATAGTAAAGAACAGAAGAAAACTAGATAGGAAGGGGACGCCAAGGCCTGCAGACGCCTACAGGGCTATCTCCGGTCTCTTGATGGACTGAAGGCAACAACCCCTAGCTAAGGTCCGTATGCTCCAGTACCAGGATCTACACAAAAGAGCGCAGAGTGTAGTAGCAAAACCGACCCCATGTGCTAGTAAGTGTCGAACCTAACCTCGGCGAAATAGTGACGAGGCTAGGACACAACAATTAACATAACCTGCATTTAATAGTACCTAGCAGAATAACATTAATAGAGGCAATTCAAAAGTAACGTGTGATGGGTAACATGCTATGGGGGAAAAATACCAACGTAAAGAATCACAGTACTAGTGGAATAAGACAATTAAGGTAATTGAACCGAAAACAACAAGAAATCATAACGAACAGGCAATAAGTGCACGACATCACCCTTCGTGCTTTTACTCTCAATCCTCACCAATGCAATCAAGTAATGAAAATGTGCATGACATCAACCTTCGTGCTTTTTCTCTCTTTCTCACTATGTAAATATTAGAAAATGTGCACGACATCACCCTTCGTGCTTTATCTCTCTTCCTCACCATATGCATCAATATCAATGAAAATGTACACGGCATCACCCTTCGTGCTTTATCACTCTTTCCTCACCAAATGCATGAGTATGAATGTGCACGACATCACCCTTCATGCTTTATCTCTCTTTCCTCACCCAAATAATAGCAACAACAACATCCCGGCAAGGAAATCAACAACAAAAATAAATACATTCCGGCAAGAAAATCAACAGTAAGAAATAAATACGTTCCGGCAAGGGAATCAGCTATAACCAAACTTGTACCAACAATTAACTTAACAACAAAACCTCAACTGGAGCCAATGCTCCACAATAAACAAATACCACAAGATAATCATAAGTTTTGCTCAACACAGAGAATCAACAATTTATGCATTTGTAGTACTTATTAAGAAACACAACAGTCACAATTTAAGACTCATGTGCATGCTTGACACCGACGTATTGATACTCGTCACCACACCTATACGCCGTACACTACACTAGCACATAGCAGAATAAAATACAATACCTATTCCCCAAAGCTAAGGTTAGACCAAACACTTACCTCGAACTTCCATGGCCAACTCAAGCCTCAAACATCGCTTTTCCTTTAGAATTCGCCTCCAATTTACTTGTATCTAGCCCAAATTAATTTAACAACATCAATAAATTCTAAAGAATTCATATCCAATGCTTAATTATAGGTTTTCTATCATTTTTCCCAAAAAGTCAAAAATCGACCCCGGGCCCGCTTGGTCAAAACTCGAGGTTCGGACCAAAACCCTATCATCCATTCACCCACGAGCCCGAATATGCAATTAGTTTTGAAATCCGACCCCAAAACGAGGTCTAAATTCCAATTATTCAAAAAGCCTTAATTATACCCAAAATCCCTAATTCTACCATGAAATAACAATATTTAGACCTAGAAATCTAATGGGTGTTGATGAAAAATGAAGGAGATGGGTTTAGGAACACATACCTATAATTTGGTATTAATTTTGCTGTTCAAAAATCGCCTAGGTTCTGATTTTGGGGAAGGAGATGTGAAAATATGGCTTATTCCCATTTCTGCTACTGTTTTAAGTGCTGGGCGACAATATTCATCGCGTTCGCGAAGAGCTGCCAGTGGTGGACTTACGCGATCGTGGGAGAAGCTTCGCGTTCGCGAAGGGTTAGCCCAGCCTTGCCTTCGCGTTCGTGATAGATGGGTCGCGTTCGCGTAGTTCTCCTTAGGTTCCCAGACCAACCCCCTCCTAAAGCTACGCGTTCGCGGTTGACCGGTCGCGTTCGCGTAGAGCAAACCCCCCAATGCTCCACGTTAGTGACATGGGTCTCGCGTTCGCATAGGGAAAATTCCACTCCCAGCCCAGTTCCCTTGCGCAATCGCGAGAGTCACTATGCGATCGCGATGCACAAAATATCTGTGAAACCAAACATGCAACTTTCCTAAGTGAAACAAAATCCCGTGGCCTATCGAAAACTCACCCGAGCCCTCGGAGCTCCAAACCAAACATGCACACAACCCCAAAAATATCATACGAACTTACTTATGCGTTCAAATCGCCAAAATAATGCCTCGAACTACGAGTTTAGCATCAAAATCAAAGAAAAATCTCAATAACTCTTAAGTTCAAATTTTTACAACCGAGGGTCCGATTCACGTCATATTAAGTCCGTTTCTTACCAAATTTTACAGGCACAACTTAAACACCATATAAGACTTGTACCGGGCTCCAAAACTAAAATACGGGCCTGATACCATCAAATTCAAACACATTTATGTTTTTAAAAACTCTTATAATTTAGTTTTCTTTAAAAATTTATTTCTCGGGCTTGGGACCTCGAAATTCAATTTCGGGAACACGCCCGAGTCCCATATTTTTCTACGGATCCTCCGGGACTGTCAAATCACGGGTCCGGGTCCGTTTACCCAAAATATTGACCGAAGTCAACTTAAATTCAATTTTAAAGGCAGAATTAGTATTTTTATCAAATTTTCACATAAAAGCATTCCGGATATATGCCGGACCGTGCACACAAATCGAGATAAGGTAAAAGGAGATTTTTAAGGCCTCAAAACACATAATTGACTTGTAAGGTCATCACAATTTGATATATAGAAGAACAAGAAAATGAAGTGTAATTTTTTGTCTTCAAGGAAATTTACTGATGGCATTTAGTAAAAATACTTTTAAAATAAATGTTTCTTAGGCTTTTAGTTGATTTAGGTTGGTGGAACAAAATATATTTTTACTGGAAAAAGATGGGTGAGGGAGGGGGGGGGGTGATTAGGTTGTAGCTGATTATGAGAGGAAGAAGATGATAGTTGTTAAAAATGGCTTAGGCTTTGTGTTGTTGGTGGAGAAAAAGAGTACGAAAAAGAAATTAAAATCTTAAAGATAACTTTTTTTTTTTGAAATGGAGGACCCACAAATCCACATGTCATATAATAAAGATCAAACATGTGTTATGACATTCATGTTAGAGCAATTGACAAACACGTTCAACAGAAAGGGTTTATTAGTACCAATTCCGTCAATTTGAAATATTCAAATGGGAAAAGTATAAGTTTATGTATCGAGTTTGCAAACTAATACAAATTTAAATGGCTAGGAAACCATTTAACCTTTTAAAAAAGAAAGTCATCCAACCTTCAAATTATGTTTATATGAACAAGGCAAAACAATAGATCTGTCTCCACTTATTCCATTTCCAATTGAATTTTTTTGTTCCTTCAGACGAACATTTTTTCTTATGTATGCACACTGCTGCATATAATTAATTTTGCAATTCATCTATCAACCTTCATGTATATTAATCTTTTCGGGCTTTTTAGAAATTATTGTGTTTCTTCTTTCATTACTGGTTTAATTAGTAGTTGCCCTAGTAATTCTGAATCAATAAAATTATATTTTTTGTGTGTTAACGAAGAAAAACAAGGAGGACTTGGGGTTAAAAAATTGAGCGTTTATTATGGAATGAAAGATAGTTTTTGCATGACAGATTGTTCATTATTGGATAGAAGTATTTAACATTGAAGAGAGCTAGGAAGAAGAAATCAGCCACATTTTGATTTCAGTAGGTGCAAAATTTGAAAGAAAATGTCTGCTATTTCACTGAACAACATGAGAAAGACGAATTTATTTTGGAAGAATTCTTAAATTTTTGAACAAATTGCGAATCATTATCATTACTTAATTACTGCCAAGGGGTAAAAGAACCAATGAGTTGAGAAGGCATTCTATCATCTCTTAAACAGGAAAAGAAGAGAAATATTTGACAAAGAATGAGAAGAAAAATTATGGACGAGAAGGCGATGGTAAGTGAAGAAGTAAAAAGATTAGAGCATATAGTCATGAATATGTTACTTTTATTGATGTCTTGAGGGAATATTTTTCCCAGAGTTTCTGTTCTTGAGCCCCTTAATTTTATAATTTTCCATATTCTTTGCCTTGAAAAGGACCATCATTTTATGTCATTTAGAAGCTAAAGATGATACAATCCAACTTATATGAGGCAATGACAAGGTCAGGAATTTCTTTAAGGATACTCAAACTATTGAAATAAAATTAAAAAAATTCTCGACAAAGAGTATTTAATGTATGTTATATATCTCTAAAACCTAATATTTTACCTATATATACAGTGTAATTTTTCGACGAAGGTTCAACTGACACCCTTACAAAAGTGCAGCTTCACCCCTGATATGAGTGTGAGGTAGCTTATTACATAATTATTTATTATCATAGTCTTATAAGTTGTGTTAGGAACTTCATTTCTTAGGTCATATTTTTTACAGCATTAACACTAATTATATTTATAGAGCCATCTGTCTATGGATGTGTTAGTGGGAACAATATGTAGTAGTTGTCTAACTGTGGTGCTTATCTTAGTTTACATGTATTTATTTTTTATCTTCGTAGTATTAGATGATTATAATGGTCTTTATTGATCATTCGCTTGTGCTTTATTTTTTTTTTATGTATAATCATTTATTCAAAATTTTGCTTTAAGACATTATATGCAAACATGTATTATGTGACTCATAATACACATGCAATGCACTAGAGAGACTAGTAAATTAAAATAAGCACGACAATTAGAAGAAGAAAAAATTATACTCCATTTTATAACAACTAAAAGTGTGTGCTCTTAGTTGTGTCAAAAAGAGAAATTGTCAAAAGTTTACACGTTGTGTTAAAATCGTCACTATTTCCTTATCTTCATTACTTGCCTTTTTTTAATTAATAAAAAAATCATTATTTTCTTGTATAATGGCATTATAATTGTAGTAAAGCCTCAATTAATTTTAGAGCTTCATTATTTATTTGTATTCACTATTTGACATTTTTAATTAATAAATTCTCATGTCTTTTTAAAATTTTAAATTATTATTATATTTTCCAAGCTTTTAACTTATTAAGAAAACTAATACTAACTTATTAATTAGCATGATTGGATGGAGATATAATAAAATTTATTCGAAGGACAACTTCATCAAGACCAACCCGACTTGATAACTAAAGTTTTATGTAAATTGCATTACTTAATAGATTGGGGTTTGAAGAAATAAATAAATATTTGGGGACGTCGGAGCGCATCTACCGAATAAATAATGAGGTAAAAGATTTATATTCAATAGTTAAAATTTTATAATATTTTTATGAAATACCATTAAACAAACTATAACGTAATATCAATACTTAGTAGTAGAGAGGTTGTTTCCAAAAGACCCTCGGCTTAAGAAGACGAAAAGAGATAAATACATTAGTACCATCAACAGAAATAATAACAGCGACATAAGAACCAAAAAATAGATGAAAAGCAATAATAATTGTCACACCTCCTTTTTGCGCGCCCGCCCCGAAGGGTTAAATGCGCGAGGGAGTTTTTCCAATTTAAGTGACAATATTCGAAATAGGATTATTTATTTAATTCAGAGTTGCCACTTGGGAAAGGTTTGACTTTTGGTGTCCCAAGTCACCGGTTTATCTTGAATCCCAAATCGAGGAAAAATATTCGACTTTTCCAAATGAAGTCTGCGAACCAGAAATTCTAAGTAAGGAATTCTGTTGACCCGAGGGAAGGTGTTAGGCACCCTCGAATCCCGTGGTTCTAGCACGGTCGCTTAAATTGTTATAATGGCTAAATATCTGATTTAAATATATGTTATGACTTACGTGCTTTTATTAAGTTTAAACCGCTTTTATTATTATCATTTATTTTTATAGAATTGCAACGTCGTGAAAATGCATCTCGAACCACGTCACAATCAATGCACCCGTGGTCGTCGACACATTTTGACTCCGTTGAGATTTGGATTTGGGTCACATCAATGTGCACCCGTGTTTAAGAAGGTCAAATTATTAAGCCGCGCCTAAAGAGTCTAGCGCGTTATTATTTTTGTAGAAGGCCATGAAATTCAATAAACGGCCTATCCCGAATTCTAAAAAAAATTATTATGGTTATTTATTGAGGGCCCCGCAATTTTGCGTTTTATTTGGCGAGGCTCGTCTCTATTTTTAGAAAGGATATTCTAAAGTGGCTACATTTCTAATGCTTTTGTCTCTAAAACTAGAAGAGAAAGGTACATGCTAATTTAATTATATGCTTTGGCCTAATCCGGATTCTTATGGTTAATTATTTACAAAGTTGAGAAAACATTATACTTCAATGGAAAAAATGCTTTAATTTGACAAAAGAAATCCGTTTATTCTAACGAAATACAACACTTAATCCGAACAAACATCTTTAGGTCGAATTTAGATTAACTTGCTTAAACAGGGTTAATAGAATTCCTTATTAAAGAATACTACCGATGATATTCAAAACTAGTCCTATAAACTGCCTAAAGAAATCGAAAACTGGACGATTCAAAAACTGTATTATATTTGGCTAGGTTTAATAGCCATTTGCCCCTACTTACTCAAAACATGCTGAAAGAGTGAATTTAACTTTAACAATCGCACTAAATAGTTTCACATTCCATGTGTTACATTTACATCCTGTATGCTACTAAACGAATCAAACACCACAGTTTCAAATCAACATAAACATTAATTAAGTACAAGCTTACTAATGTATTCTCTCTCAGGCTAAAAGTTAAAGGATTTATACATCTTTAACAATATTCGCAAAGCTATAAGTAAGACAACAAATGATTAAAAATTTTTTGGATCTTTCGATCCAACTTTCATTGCGACATCAGTTACATCAGACAGATTCGAAGTGTGTACCTGAGGAGATGCTTACAATGAGGCAAGCAAGAGAGTCAATTGAGCAATAGTGCAAGCGAAACAGCAGTAACAGATGAACAAACAACAAGACAAATTCCCAGTGCAAGGTTCAGTTTAGAACCAATGAAAAATGGCAGAATGTAGCAAATTCCCAGCAGAGTGAATCAGAATTTGGGCAGAATAGATCCAGAAATGAACTGATGCTACACACAACTAGTAATCTCAAACAAGCCTCAGAAGAAATCAATATGGAACAAGGAAATCCAGACCAGTGAGAATCAAGACAAAGATGAAGATGCAGTCCCTCTTTTCTGTGTTATGCCTCTCTCTATCTATTTCTGTCTGTGTGTGTTAATATGTGTGTGTCTCTATGTCTATGTGTGTATATCTTCAGCCCCCCTTCTATCTGATCTCCTGATCTTCTCCCTATTGTTATCCTCTCAATTTACTCTCTCTTCTCAATGTCTGTCCCTCTGTGTGTATATCAAAAATCTCCCCCTTAAAACTGATGGAAGTTCCTCCTTTTATCCACCTAAAATCAAACCTTTTACAGCCTGTTTAGATCCTCTAACACCCCTCCCATGTGCTCTCCTACTTTCAGATTCCACTTAACTAATTAAGTATAAACAAACCCCATGATATTCCCTGGCAGACTTACTTTGAGTAATGTTTATTATTTCTGAAACTAAAGTAGAGTATGGGCAGCAGAATGTAGTCTGACAGCATATGCTGTCAAACTATTTAATTCAAAAGCCCTTATGCAGGAACAACAGGCTGTGCACAAATGCACATGTGGTGCACAAATGCACATGTTGTGCACAAGTGCACATGCCCTCCAATTTCAGAACTGTAACTAAACAAAACATTGATTTTACATTTCTGATTCAAATTAACAATTATAAGCACTAAACTCAGTTCCTAATTGATTCAGGCAATGCTTAACAGAAGCAAATCGATTTGTTATTGTTCAGGCAGTTAAAACTAATTGACGACACATGTCGACTTGACTATATTAATCATAACATGCACAATCGTAGCCAAAATCAGACATTTAACAGTATCACACAAGGGGTTCAGATTGTAATGTTAATAAAGAATGGCCCTAGGAACTAAATGAACGAACCAATTCAAATTCATTTGATTGTACAGCTTACACATACACATTATCAGTGAACAGAAGAGGGACTTAATCAAACACGTAGGTTCAGGCAAAGTGGACAGGACATAGTTGATAAAATTCAAAACACAAATTTCACAAAACATGAACAGCCCCTTAAACAACACATGGACTAAAAATAAAGAAAAAGGAAAACAAAAACTCACCTTAAATCCGAAAAATCAAAAGCCTTAGCTTGGATTCGAACAGACCTTTCTTAAGGCTGAACGGACTTTAATCGAAGTGTTTCTCAGATGAGAAACACTTCGATTAAGGTCCATTAGACCTTAATCTCTTCAGATTGAACAGATACGGAACAGGAACGGAGAAACCTAGGGTTCAAAAAATTAGATCTGGGATTCGTGTTTCCCTGGTTAGATTCGGACCAAACCAAGCATGGTTTGGTCACGAGGGGGGTCTGGGGATTATTTGGTGTGAAGTTGAGGTCGATTGGTGTAAGTCAGGTTCCGACTCGAATCTTCAAATGAAGATTCGAGACGGTGGGAGGGGATTTGAGCTAAGTGGTTAACAGATCCATGTTCAGGATGGCAAGGGGGTTCTATAGTGTTAAGGGTGGGGTCACCGGCGTCCATGCCGCCGGCTTTCATGGTGAAGAATACAGGGGCGGCTAGGGTTTGGAGGGGAAGGGGATGAGGACGAAAGGCTGGGGTCTTGGATAGGGGGGGCAGGGTATGATAGGGACCTTTTATATGGGATGGGTGGATTGATTTCAACCGTTGGATGAGGCGAGATGGATGGCTTGGATCTGCAGGCTTAAAAGAAACGTCGTCGTTTGGCTTAGTAGGGGTCAGAATTGGTTCGGGTAACGGGTCAGGTAATGGGGTTATGGGTGAGAGATCCAGACCGATGGATCAGCTTGGTTTGAACGGTCGTGATGGATTAGTATTGAAACGACGTAGTCTTGGTGTTAAGCTACGTCGTTTTGTGGCTTGGGGTGGGCTGTTCGGACCGGTGGCTTGGGTCGTTCATTTGGGCTTCAGGTTTTGAAATGGGAACGACCCAAATTCATTTAAAACAAATTTTTACCCCTTTTTTTTATTTCTAATTTCCTAAATACACAACCTAATTAAATAAAACCAAACACCATTAATTAACATATTTATTTCACGCATATAAAATGTTAAAAGTAGGTAAAATTAAACAAGGCAACAAATCGGGACAAAAAAATGCGTATTTTGTGATTTTTCATTTAACAATCGGATTACGGTTCACATTACGCATGACACATACATTTTCGTATTTTGTTTTAATAAAAATGGGCAAAAATCATAAAATAATTAACATAGTGCCATGTAAAATCCAAAATTTGTACAGCAGGACCATTTGTTATTATTATTTTTTTTTAATTCTTTTGGAGCGATTGTTGCGTAAAACAAAAATCACGTGCTCACAGCTGCCCCTCTTTGTTCGGAAACACGAAGAGTTTTCGTGCAAAGATAAAGTGAGCAGATATGAGCGATTTTTGCCTATGAACTACTCCGTGTGAAGCATGTTTTTGAAAGATTTGACCGAATCTTTGCTTCGAAGATTTCCTACATATCCTGGGCTAAACAGGAATCAGGTCAATGTAGTTCGGGAAGTTTCGGCAGCTGGGGCTACCATAGGATTGCAATGCTTGTTGTTACTGCTGTTGCTGTTGTCACCGTTGCTTTACTGACCGCCTTATTACAACCAGAGAAAAAATTGAAACTGAACTAAATACTTATATGCATGTCAACTGCTAGTTACAAGATCCCTATCTATGATTCTTTTACGACTTGATCTTGGGTCCTAGCTGATTGTGCTTGGAGACTTCGATCCGAATCTTGATGCTTGCGAGTTGCGGCGACTTGTTTAATCTCTGGGATACTGAGTGAGATGCGATTGGCAGGGTTCAGGACCTTAATCAAATGTTGGAGTCAATCTGCCTTCCATTTACTCCGATATCTCGGGACATCTTCTTTTTTTTTCTTTTTCTTCTTTGATTCTGAGCTGAGACTCATCTCGTGGGTCATTTCAATCCGTGTGGCTCGAGGTTAGACCTGCGGGAGAAAACAAACAAACGAACGAAATTTTCTGCCCCAGTTTCACTAGGAAAATTTTGTTAATTATTCGCCAGGAAGTTCATAAAATTGATGAAGGAAGATAAAAATGCTCAGTTCAGGATTGGAGCCCTAATACCGACTAGCTGGGGAGAAGTTCAGTTTTAGAGTTTGAAACTCTAATACTGACCAACTGGGAAAAAGTTCAGTTTAGGGTTTAAAACCCCAATGCTGACCAAAGAAAAAATTCAGTTTAGGGTTTAAAACCCTAATGCTGATTGCATGAAAAAACTCAGTTTAGGGCTTGAAACCCTAATGCTGGCTGAATGGAAAAAATTCAGTTTAGGGTTTAAAACCCTAATGCTGACTAAAGGAAAAATTCAGTTTAGGGTTTAAAACCCTAATGCTGACTAAAGGAAAAATTCAGTTTAGGGTTTAAAACCCTAATGCTGATTGCATGGAAAAGCTCAGTTTAGGGTTTAAAACCCTAATGCTGGCTGAATGGAAAAAGTTCAGTTTAGGGTTTAAAACCCTAATGCTGACTAAAGGAAAAATTCAGTTTAGGGTTTAAAACCCTAATGCTGATTGCATGGAAAAACTCAGTTTAGGGTTTAAAACCCTAATGCTGGCTGAATGGAAAAAGTTCAGTTTAGGGTTTAAAACCCTAATGCTGACTAAAGGAAAAATTTAGTTTAGGGTTTAAAACCCTAATGCTGATTGCATGGAAAAGCTCAGTTTAGGGTTTAAAACCCTAATGCTGGCTGAATGGAAAAAAGTTCAGTTTAGGGTTTAAAACCCTAATGCTGACTAAAGGAAAAATTCAGTTTAGGGTTTAAAACCCTAATGCTGATTGCATGGAAAAGATCAGTTTAGGGTTTAAAACCCTAATGCTGGCTGAATGGAAAAAAGTTCAGTTTAGGGTTTAAAACCCTAATGCTGATTGCATGGAAAAGCTTAGTTTAGGGTTTAAAACCCTAATGCTGATTGCATGGAAAAGCTCAGTTTAGGGTTTAAAACCCTAATGCTGGCTGAATGGGAAGAGTTCAATTTAGGGTTTAAAACCCTAATGCTGACTAAAGGAAAAATTCAGTTTAGGGTTTAAAACCCTAATACTGATTGCATGGAAAAGCTCAGTTTAGGGTTTAAAACCCTAATGCTGACTGAATGGGAAAAGTTCAGTTTAGGGTTTAAAACCCTAATGCTGACTAAAGAAAAAATTCAGTTTAGGGTTTAAAACCCTAATGCTGATTGCATGGAAAAGCTCAGTTTAGGGTTTAAAACCCTAATGTTGGCTGAATGGGAAAAGTTCAGTTTAGGGTTTAAAACCCTAATGCCGACTAAAGGAAAAATTCAGTTTAGGGTTTAAAACCCTAATGCTGATTGCATGGAAAAGCTCAGTTTAGGGTTTAAAACCCTAATGCTGGCTGAATGTAAAAAGTTCAGTTTAGGATTTTAAAACCCTAATGCTGACTAAAGGAAAAATTCAGTTTAGGGTTTAAAACCCTAATGCTGGCTGAATGGAAAAAAGTTCAATTTAGGGTTTAAAACCCTAATGCTGACTAAAGGAAAAAATTCAGTTCAGGGTTTAAAACCCTAATGCTGACTGAAAGGAAAAATTCAGTTTAGGGTTTAAAACCCTAATGCTGACTGGAAGGAAAAGCTCAGTTTAGGGTTTAAAACCCTAATGCTGGCTGAATGGAAAAAGTTCAGTTTAGGGTTTAAAACCCTAAGGCTGATTAAAGGAAAAAGTTCAGTTCAGGGTTTAAAACCCTAATGCTGACTGCATGGGAAAGCTCAGTTTAGGGTTTAAAACCCTAATGTTGGCTGAAGGGAAAAAGCTCAGTTTAGGGTTTAAAACCCTAATGCTGACTGAAAGGGAAAATTCAGTTTAGGGTTTAAGACTCTAATGCTGACTGGCTGGGAACAAAATTCGAGAACAACAACTGACCTCTTTTTTTGAATTTTCTTGTTTTAGTAGAAGATAAAAGGGAGTTTCGTGGAAACTTACCTTTCGAGTGAATTCCTTATTGCCAAAATATTTCTTGTACCCATGTACCTTCTTCTTTGGGCGACACCTGCTTCTTGCATGGTTGTCTTGGATTAAACATGTTTCAACTTTTCAAACAAAGAACAATTGTTAGTTCGGAAATGACGGTCGGTTTGGTGACCTTGATCGTTCCCGGTTGCTTTGTTGCATCTTCATTTCTGTTGCGAAGTCCCGCCATTAATTTGATTCATATGTCGAAACCCTTTAGACTGCTCAGGCTTGTATTTCCAGATTCTGTGATGATTTGCCTCGTAAGGCTCTTTTTTCTTTTCTCTTTTTTTGTCCCGTTTTGCTTGGAGGTTCTCAACGGGGATTTTATTGGAGGTATTCTGTGGGGATTTGTACAAAAGGAAGCCCTGTGGGGGAATATTTACAAAGTGGATTCTTTGTGTGGATTTTTGTACAATGGGGCATGCTGGGGATTTGTTTCGAAGCGGGCTTTCTAGGATTTGTTGGGGTAAGCTTGTTGGGGAATATTTACAAAGGGACTCGCTGGGGATGTGCTGGGGAAATTCCAACGGGGATTTTTTTTTTTTTTATGTATTGGGGAGATTCTGCGGGGGGACTCTGTGGGGGATTGTACAAGGGGAAACTCTGTGGGGATTCGTCCGAAGGCGGACTTGCTGGGGGAAATTTCTCTTTTTCCTCTTTACTTTGAACACCATCAAACGTCACGATTCATCAGGCTTAGACAAACGTACCAACGAAACGAGGTGTTTTCCTTCATGAAACGGAATTCCGTGCAACCAAACCTGCCACCTGTCCTTTCCGGTACATCTAGAACTTGGGCTTAAACATAAAAGAGATTCGAAGAAAAACAAAGAAAAGATAAAACGAATTTCAGAAAAGGAGTGCCCCCTTCGGGACGAGAAAGACTTATCTGAGGAAGATAATGCTGGCTTTAAATGACATGACATGCTCTTTGGACTGGACGCCTGACTTTCCATGGGCTTGCGTTTCCCTGAAACAGAACGGATCTGTGATTCCAAACCTGGTGGAACTTTGCCGAAACCTCCTTGGGTGGAGTCACTCTTTCGGCCAACAACGCCCTTTGCGAGTTTTCGCTGGCTGACCTCTCTCATTTCTCTTCCTGTCATCGCTTGATAGCACTCTTTGTGAGTTTTTGCTAAACAAGCTCTCTCATTTTGGTCTCTCTACTCCCGTCGCCTCGCGGTGCCCGAAGGTTTTCACCGACGAGACTCTCTCATTTTATTTCTCTCAACTCAGAGTGTGCCGGTCTCCATTTGTGACGCTTATTGGTTTCCCACTATCTTTGGTAATTGATTTGAAGGCTTGTGCTTGGTAAAGAGAGGTAGATGATACTAACTTCTAAACTGCTCGACGTGCCCCGGTTTCAATTTCAGGGTGAATGGGATTTTATTGTTGGTGTGACTGAACCTCAGGGAGAGGCTGCCTATGTATCCTTTCGGAATCAAGTCAAACGTAGTTCAGGCCTCAATCAATGTTTTTTTTTTGTTTTTTGTTTTTGTAGCGGCTCAAGGCTTGTAGAGAGAATTGGGTAGTGTTTGGGGAGTAGTGGGGAATAAAACCTCCTTCATTTCAAATGTGTCAAGACTACTGGAGTATAATTCAGACGTAGTATCGCTTGACTGCATCTGCATTTACTGCTGTTTCGGGGTCATTTCCTTCGATATCACCTAAATACAATGCTCCTCTCGGCAATATCTTTCTTATGATGTATGGGCCTTTCCAATTTGGAGCAAATTTCCCTTTTGCTTCCTCATGATGCGGCAGAATACGCCTCAGTACCAGTTGACCTACTTCGAAATTCCTGGGTCGGACCTTCTTGTTGTAAGCACGGGCCATTCTTCGTTGGTACAACTGTCCATGACAAACTGCGGCCATTCGCTTTTCATCAATCAAAGTCAATTGCTCTAACCGAGTCTTGACCCACTCGCTGTCTTCGATTTCTGCTTCGACAATGGTTCGAAGCGAAGGAATTTCTACCTCTGCCGGTATTACAGCCTCGGTCCCATAAACCAAAAGATAAGGAGTCGCTCCTACTGATGTGCGTACCGTAGTGCGATACCCCAGCAATGCAAATGGTAACTGCTCATGCCACTGTCGGGAACTTTGGATGGTTTTCCTCAAAATCTTCTTGATGTTTTTATTCGCTGCTTCTACAGCACCATTGGCCTTTGGCCGATAAGGAGTAGAATTCCTATGCGTTATTTTGAATTGCTCGCATACATCTCCCATCAAGTGACTGTTCAAGTTTGCTGCGTTATCTGTAATGATAGTCGCAGGAATACCGAAACGACAGATAAGATTTGAGTGTACGAAGTCCACTACAGCTTTTTTAGTGACCGACTTGAGAGTGACAGCCTCTACCCATTTTGTGAAGTAATCGATGGCAACCAGTATGAATCTGTGTCCATTCGAAGCCTTTGGTTCGATTGGTCCAATGACATCCATGCCCCAGGCGACAAATGGCCAAGGTGCAGACATGGGATGCAGCTCCGTGGGAGATGCATGAATCAAATCACCGTGCACCTGACACTGATGACACTTCCGAACGAAGCTAAAGCAATCCTTTTCCATGGTCATCCAGTAATAACCTGCTCGAAGGATTTTCTTCGCTAAGACATACCCGTTCATGTGAGGTCCGCACACACCTGCGTGTACTTCGTGCATGATCTTTCCCGCTTCCTCGGCGTCGACACATCTTAGGAGATTGAGGTCCGGGGTCCTCTTATATAACAATTCCCTTCTCAGAAAGAAACCACTTGCATGTCGCCTAATGGTCCTCTTTTGATCTCCAGTAGCATGCTCGGGGTATTCTTGTGTCTTCAGGAACCTCTTGATGTCATGGTACCAAGGCTGCGTATTTGATCCCGCCTCGATTACGTTGCAGTAACCGTGTCTTTCCTTGATTTGGATTTCCAAAGGATCGACGTGGGCGTTGCCCGGGTAGGGTAGCATTGAAGCCAAAGTAGCAAGTGCATCTGCCAGTTCATTGTGACACCTCGGGATATACCTGAACTCTATTGATGTAAAGCGCTTGCCGAGGTCCTCCACATGCTGTCGGTAAGGGATAAGTTTGACATCCCGAGTTTCCCACTCGCCTTGGGCTTGCCGGATAATCAAGTTAGAATCTCCCATAATCAGTAAGTCTTCGACATCCTGATCGATTGCCATATGCATGCCCATGATGCAGGCTTCATACTCAGCTGTATTATTTGTGCAAAAGAAATGAAGTCTAGCTGTGGCGGGATAATGCTGACCAGAAGGCGAGATCAGAATTGCCCCAATCCCTACACCTTTGGCATTCACGGCTCCGTCAAAGAACATCTTCCAAACATGAGCGTCCTCCGAGACCACTTCTACGGTGTTCACTCCTTCATCTGGAAAGTAGGTACTCAATGGCTGTTATTCCTCATCGACCGAATTTTCGGCCAAATGATCTGCTAGCGCCTGGGCTTTCATTGCCGTGCGAGTGACATAGACTATGTCGAATTCAGTAAGCAGGATTTGCCACTTGGCCAGTCTTCCAGTAGGCATCGGTTTCTGAAATATATACTTCAAAGGATCCAACCTGCTTATGAGGAACGTAGTGTGGGCTTGGAGATAATGTCTCAGCTTTTGAGCAACCCACGTGAGAGCGCAACATGTCCTTTCCAGCAGAGTGTATTTGGCCTCGTAGCCGGTGAATTTCTTGCTCAAGTAGTAGATTGCTTGCTCTTTCTTTCCGGTTATGTCGTGTTGCCCTAGGATGCAACCGAAAGAGTTCTCTAAGACTGTCAGATACAAGAAAATTGGCCTCCCTGGTTCTGGATGGACCAAGACTGGGGGATTCGAAAGGTATTCTTTGACTTTATCAAAGGCTTCTTGACACTCAGTTGTCCATTTGATCGCCGCATCTTTCCTTAACAGCTTGAATATGGGCTCACACGTGCTTGTCAGCTGGGCAATAAACCGACTGATGTAGTTCAACTTGCCCAACAAACTCATCACGTCTTTCTTCGTTCTCGGGGGAGGCAAATCTCTAATAGATTTTATCTTAGTTGGATCTAGTTCGATACCTCTCCTGCTTACGATGAAGCCCAAAAGTTTGCCCGACGGAACTCCGAAAGCACATTTGGCTGGGTTCAGCTTCAAGTCATACTTCCTTAATCTCTCGAAGAACTTCCTCAAATCTTGGATGTGATTATCCTGCGTCCTGGACTTGACTATCACGTCGTCCACGTACACCTCTATTTCCTGATGCATCATGTCATGAAAGATGGCAGTCATGGCCCTCATGTAAGTAGCCCCAGCATTCTTCAAACCAAATGGCATGACCCGATAACAGTAGGTGCCCCAAGGCGTGGTGAAGGCAGTTTTCTTGGCGTCCTCTTCATCCATCAATACCTGATGATACCCAGCGTAACAATCTACGAAAGACTGTATTTCATGTTTGGCGCAATTATCAACGAGGATGTGGATGTTGGGCAGTGGGAAATTATCTTTGGGACTTGCTCTATTCAAATCTCGGTAATCTACACATACACGAGTCTTCCCGTCCTTTTTCGGTACTGGAACCACATTCGCCAACCATGTTGTATATTGGACTACCCGAATCACTCCCGTTTTCAGTTGTTTAGTGATCTTTTCTTTAATCTTGTCGTTGACCTCAGTTTTGAACTTTCGTTGCTTTTGTTGAACTGGAGGACAATCAGGATGAATCGACAATTTATGAACCACTAGATCAATACCTAGTACTGGCATGTCATCATATGACCAAGCAAACACGTCTTTAAATTCAAAAAGAAGTTGAATTATCGCATCTCGCGTTTTCTTGTCCGTGTGAATGCTTATCTTGGTCTCCCGGATTTCTTCCGGGGTTCCTAAATTTACCGGTTCAGTGTCATTCAGATTTGGCTTAGGTTTATTCTCGAAATGTTCCAACTCTCGGTTTATTTCCCTAAAAGCCTCTTCTTCGTCATATTCTAGTTTTGAGTTCATTAATTCACAGTTAAATAGCTCGTTGTGATCTGGGCGTGAAGTCCGCAAGCATGTCATATTTAAAGCCGCATTATTATAACTGAAAGGAAAGATAAAAGGAAAAATAACAAAAATCAGAACAAAAGAAAGAATGGGAAAGCAATGATTGATTTTTTTTTCTATTTTCTTTGGAAAGTTGGAAGACGACTTTGGAAAGTTGGAAGACAACAATGTTTATAACTTAGGAATTCAAAACAACAATTGAAAGGAAGAAAACGTTCAAGTTATGTCCTGGAGACAACTTGTGACACAGGAAAGGTGGCAGGATAGGTCTACCCGGACTTCCGTCTAGTCGGGAATGGCGTGGCCTCCCAGTTCTGAAGTTTGGCGTTCGGCCCCACGTACAGCATCTCGGCAGTGCTTGTGCCTTCACTTGGTTGAACCATGTGAGTCTCGTAGAGCATTTCCCTCATTTCCCCACATATCTCCTCAATTTCCTCAGCCGTGAAGACCTCGTCATCCTTTTCTTCGGTGTATCTTGGCCTGATGAAGGTTTCGTACAAATCCGGAAATGGTCAAGGTAACTTCCAACCCTCATTTTTCCTTTTCTTTGCCCACTCTTCATCTGCTGGAGTAGGTTTAAAACCTAGTCCAAAAGGTTTCTTGGTGACTGGCAAGGTACTGGGTTCTGTTATTCCCTGAAGGGTTCGTCCAAGCCCTTTCCCTGGCCTAAATCCGTGCCGGATCATCTCTTTGGCCACCATGACCGAGGCGTTAGACAAGAAAGGCTGAGGGCAAGGTATCCCCTCTTCATGCTGCTCTGCTAGTACAATCTCGAAAGCTTGATAGACCGTATGTTTGCTCCCTTCTCTTGGTTCAAGATATGGGATGGATGGGTCCCGATAAATAGCATGCTCATCTTCCCCATGGACCACGATCTCTCGGTCTTCGTACTCGAACTTCACCATCTGGTGAAGAGTGGAAGGCACATCTCCTACCGCATGGATCCAAGGTCTGCCGAGGAGAAAATTGTAGGATGTATCCATGTCGAGCACCTGGAAGGTTACTCCAAACTCGACTGTTCCTATGGCCAACAACAGGTCTATTTCCCCCATGGTGTCTCTCTTGATTCCGTCAAAAGCCCTTACGCAGACATTGTTGGGTCAGATTCTTCCGGTCCCAATTTCCATTCTTTGTAGCGTGGAGAGCGGGCAAATGTCAACACCTGAGCCCCCATCCAACATTACCCGCTTGACATAGTAGTCCTCGCATTTAACTGTTAGATGCAAGGCCTTATTGTGTGCTGCTCCTTCTGGGGGTAAATCGTTCTTGCTGAAAGAGATTTGGTTGACGGCGAAGAATCTTTCTGTCATCCGCTCCAGTTGTTCAACTGAGGTTTCAACTGGCATGTATGCTTCATTTAAGGTCTTCAGCAAGATCTTTGATGTTCGGACGACCTTATCAACAATGACAGCATGGACACTTGCTCGGGGCACTTGCGCAGTTGATCTATCACTTCGTAATCCGGCATTTTCATTTGTTGGAAGAACACTTCCGCTTCCTCAACGCTTACGGGCTTCTTTGGCGGGAAGCGCCTTTGTGTGGCGTTGTTCAGCTCTTGGGTATTTGAATACCTTCTAATGAAAGTGTTTTCTGGAAGTTCTCCCATGACCTCTTTACCTCTGTACATTACCAAAGTCTTTTGATAATTCCACGGCACTGTGGACGGGTTGGTCATTGGCTTTTGTGGCACGCGTCCGATAACCACTGGCTCATTCAGCCGAGGTGGTTGAATCGTCCCCCGGGCCACATAGGCCCTTTTTGGCACGTACATAGGTTTTGCTTTTCTGATCCCGAAGTTCTGCGTCTTCTCAGCTCGACCTCGTGGTATGTAGAGAATTCCCATCTTTTACCGGTACCACTTTCTTCTCCACCTTCTTTTCAGGCTCTTTCTTTATAGCTTTGGCCTCCTCCCCTTTTTCTGGTTTCTGGTCCGTCTCAGGCTTTTTCCCCGTGTCGACAATGGCGATTATAGCTTTCAGAGCCGGGTCGAATTCTTTATCTTCGCAAATCATTCCGATCAGCGGCCCATTATTGTGAGCAGGCAATGGATTGTTAGTCACATTTGGGATCTCCTCATCCCGTAGCACTATTTTCCCTTGCTCTATCAAATTCTCGACCACTCTTTTCAACGACCAGCAGTCATTTGTATCATGTCCCTCGGCCCCTGAATGATAGGCGCACCTGACTCCAGCTTTGTAAGAAGGTGACGTCGGGTTTTGCCTCGTTTGAGGGATTGGTTGTAAGAAACCCAACTGGACTAGCTTCGGGAACAAAGTAGAGTATGGTTCACCGATGGGCGTGAAAGTCCGCCTTCGAGGTGTCTCCTGAGGGCGGAAGTTATTCTGGGGAGGTTGCGGGTTATAGTGGTTGCGGTAAGGAGGCTGATTTCTGGGAGGTGGAGCTTGGCCTCGGTTGGCTTGTTGCGGCGGATGGGCATAAGGCTGGGCATTCATGACCATATAGGGTTGATGAGCATATGCCAGATTTGAGTGGGGGTAGTAGTGTTGTGGGGTCCTTTCCGGAAAATGGGGCCTGGGATGACGATACTCCCTTGCTTCCGAGGCTGCCATGTTCGTTTCTTCCTTCTTCTTCCCTCTTGCCATTCCTCCGGACCCGCTTTGGACGGCTTGGGAGGTTGCTTATGGCTGCTTGACTCAGAATCCTACCTATTTTCAGACCATTCTCCACCATCTCTCCAATCTTGATTGCTTCTGCAAATGGCTTTCCCATGGCTGACATCATGTTTTGGAAGTAGTCAGACTCTTGAGCCTAGAGAAAAGTAGTGACCATTTCCACTTCATCCATGGGAGGCTTCACCCTTGACGCCTGCTCACGCCACTTAATAGCACATTCTCTGAAGCTTTCTGAAGGTCTCTTCTTTAAATTCGACAGAGAATTTCGGTCTGGCGCAATGTCGATGTTATACTGGAATTGTTTCACAAAATCTCGGGCGAGATCATCCCATATATGCCATCGGGACATTTCCTGGTCCATATACCATACCGAGGCTATCCCTACTAGACTTTCCCCAAAATATGCCATTAGCAGTTCTTCTTTTCCGCCGGCTCCCCGCAATTGGTTGCAGTATTTCTTAAGATGTGCAATGGGGTCACCGTGCCCATCGTATTTCTCAAACTTTGGGGTTTTGAAACCTACTGGCAGGTGCACGTGAGGGAACATGCATAGGTCGGCATAAGAGACACTCTTCTGTCTGCTCAAACCTTGCATATTCTTCAAGCTCTGTTCAAGGCTTCTCATTCTTTTGGCTATCTCATTTTGTTCCGCAATTCTGGGGGTCTGATCCTGCCCGGGTGCAAGCTCGCACTGAGGCGGTGGAGGATTAGCGCTGGTAGCGAACCTAGTTGGTTCAATTGAGAATGAGGGTGCTTGGAATGTAAAAGAAGATGAGTCAAAGCTTGGCTTGTACGTAGCAGGCTGTGCCGTAATCGGGCAGGGCGGTGCAGTAAAGATGTTCATGCTTGCATCGGTGGCTGACATTCGGGGATGAGGCTCAGAAGGCGATCCAGCAGAGAAGGCTGAGGTGGCTGGGTACCCGAATGGAGTAGCAGGATAATTTATGGGGACATTAGAAGTCCCGCTTGATCTGGAGAATAACTCAGGGAATCCGGGGACGACACTTGGCGGCTCTTTCCCATTATTCCAGTCGTCCAGCATTTCCAACATGCGGAGCTGTAGGATTCTCTTTTCCTTCGCAGTTGCGGATTCAGGTGTGAGGACGACCGAGATAGAACTTTCCTCGGAAACAGGGGTTGTTGACATCGGAACCTCTGAAGACATTTCCACACTTCCTTTTGACCTGGTGAAGTAAGTGTGAGTGCTGCTTCTGGTTCTAACAACAGGTAGTTGAACACTTCTCCTTGACCTCGTGAAGTATGAGTACGAGGCCAGACTTTCACCAAACCAACCGTCTTTCCCAAAAACCTGAATGTACCCAATGACAAACGCACGGTTAATTTGAAACAAAATAACAGATAGGCAACCTCACGTTGAGCATGATGCACCTATACAGTTAAGTGAATTCTACATGTTTACGACGAAAGCATGCGTCGTTCCGACGTTCCTTTTTTAGGCTTCCCTTTTCTTATCATTTTTTTTCTTTTGTTTTTCTTTTATATTTTTTTTTATTTTTATGGTAAAAATGTGACCGGATCCGATGAGGATTGCCTACGTATCACGATGCCTACGTGAATCAGATTATTACGTAGTTCGAAACACAAATGAAAGAAACACACCTTTTATTGTCGAAACAGTCTATTACAAAACTACATTTTGCAAAAGAAAGAGCAAACTTTAAAAATAAACCTAGACTCATCCTAGACTAAACAAACTGATGGGAAAAACAAGCAACAGATGCTAAGATACAGACTCGACTTATGAGTACATTATGGTTTTGACAATTTGTGTCCGTGGGGCATCGTTTGGCCTCGCCGTGGTCCTAGGTGTGAGATCCCTCTCAAGTTGCTCCAGCTCATGCATGGTCTGCTTGACATAGCTCATTACTGCCGAGAGGACGGTAACGCTGGTCATGTTCTCACATCGTAGACATCGTCGGGTGATGGCATGGGCAATGGCCTTGATCCTATCTCTGGTTTGCTTCTTCTCTATGAGTAGGCATTTTATCTGATTGCTACATATCTTGAACACCTGAGCATCCTGTATATGCTGATGTTTTAGTTGCCGTACTTCTAACTTCATCTGGGCCAACGAATCGTACCAGTATCTGCTCTCAATTTGGAAATCCTGGGCCTGATTAGCTGCTTTGATCTCAAGTGTAGCCATCTCTCTCTTTATTTTAGCAACAGTTTTCTCGTGATCGCCTTCCAATTGATTCAAGTGTCGGCGATGCTTATCTGCTCTTGTATCCCATTGTGCCCTGAGCTCTGCTATGATGTTTTTAGATTTCTCTAAATCCTCTTGCCATTCCCTGACTTTGCCTTTTAGCCTTTTTATCAACTGCTCATCTGCTCGACGCCTTGGCTGCTTATCCGCATCTATCCTTGTCTGTTTGATCTGGGCTTTGAGCATTTCGTTTTCCTGAATCAACCTGTTTCGTTCTCCCAGATTGGTAGCAACTTGCACGTTGTGATCATATTTCAGGCTTTCCACTTGTCGCTTCAACCTGCTGATTTCGGCGCAATAGCCTCTTTCTTTTGCTAGCCAATCCCACTGTTTTTGCGATGTTTCAGCGAAATTCAGGATGTGGGGTCTCTTAGTCGGCCTTTCATGCTCAAGTTCCCTTCTATACCATGCCAGGTAACCTGGCGCCGTCTCCCCTTTGGCTCGATCCCGCACGCAAGTATCTGATTTCAAATATTGACACTCACTCCAGATTTGGCGAATTTTCGCTTCTGGAAACTGTCCGTTAGGACTTATCTCAACTGCTTGAGTGCTAAGATCTTCCTCATAAGGTACTGTCTGGCATCTTCCGAGCTGTCTCAAAACTCGGCAGGGTGCGTAAGGTTGAATGCTCTTAAGCCCCATCAGTAAGAAATGGGTTTTAGCTGCCGGCATATATATGACCTCGTCAACAGGCAACCATCCCAGTGTCCATTGTATTTGGCTGGCAGTAAGAGCTTGAAAGAACGGGGTCCATGCCATGACTCCTTTAGGCAAACTAATCTCTTTGGTTCTCGTGTAAAATTCTTCTATGCAAGTCTTTTCCGGGGAACCATGGCTCAAAATCTCGGAATGATGGCAGAGGTGCTCGGTCATCCACATTTGTAGGAGCAAGTTACAACCTTCAAAGAAATTTCCTCTAGCTTTACAGGCTGTAAGAGCTCGAAAGATGTCAGATACCAACATAGGCACGAGAGTAATGTCACTTTGCGTGAGTAAAGTGCCGACGACCCCGGATATCTTCAAATCAATGTTTCCGTCTTTCCTTGGAAATACCAGAAGGCCCAGGAACATCATCATGAATGCTACCCGTTTGTGTTTGTCCCACTTCTGACGAATACCTTTGCTGCACAGTTTGTTGATTGGATTATTGAATCCTCCCTCATGACCGTACCTATCATATATGAAGCATGGAGTACAAAAATCGGCAGCCAGATCCGGGTCGTGGACCGTTCTGGGTATCTTCAGTGAATCTAGGAACCGATGTACCGTGACAGCTCTTGGGGCGACCAAGTATTTTTGCCTCAACGGAAGTTCAGCATTTCCGATGTACCCAGCCATTTCTTCCAAAGTCGGGGTGAGTTCAAAATCAGAGAAATGGAAAACATTGTGCGCCGGGTCCCAGTAAGTGACTAAAGCTCTTATGATATCTCCCCGAGGCTGGATTTCCAACAAACCCACGAGACCTTTCAGATATTTCTTAACCTCATTTTGTCCTTCAACACCTAGATCATTCTACCATAGCCGTAACTTGACAGGGATTTTGGTCATTATTGAAAAATGTTCATTTTGCATCGTGCTCATCCTGCACATTTATTAAGGTGATTTTAACAAAATGACTTGACTCAAAAATATTTTACAAAGGGGATCAAGTTTTGAACACGGCCTTTAAGCACTTTGGGGACGAAGATTTTAAGGTTGTGTGGGTCAACTGGACAAAAATACTAAACAAGACCCAAAGGTGGCTGTTTATGCAAAGTCAGTCTTCCGGCGTCCCTTTCGGGAACATTCGGCTATTTATGACAATCCGCATCACCTGACTTATTTATGACTTTTTTTATAGTTTTTCAAATTAGAAAACTCAAATATTGCCAACACGGCCTTTCAACGCCTCGGTGACGAAGATTTTAAGGCTGTGTGGGTCAACTGGATCAAACCTTGAAAAATGACTCAAAGGTGGCCGTTTATGCAAAGTCAGCCTTCCGGCGTCCCTTTCGGGAACATTCGGCTATTTATGACAAAACAGCATCACCTGACTTATTTATGACTCTTTTAAAATTTGACACGTCTTTTTTTTTCTTTTTATTTATTTATTGATTTTGGCTATTTTAGCAAAAATGGGGTTGAACCCGACGAGGGTTGCCTACGTATCTCACATCCGGTGAGAATCAAACCGGCGTAGTTCGGCCCATCATGAATAGAGAAAATCAATTAAACTCAGAAAGCAAGAATATTTTTTTTATTATTTTCTTTCGAAAAGAGATAAAGACTAAATTTTTTTTTTAGGAAGTATTTAGACTATTAGTCTGAATTTATAAAAGAGATACTACGAGAGAAACAACATATTTTTTGAATGATGAATTTCCAAAAAAAAAAATTTTTTTTTTTACTTTTAAATAAATACCCCTTTTTTTTAAAAAAAAGAAAAGAAAAATTTTTATATGTTTTTTTTTAATAAATCAAACTAAAAGACAACTTTTGGTTTTATTCTATTTTTTTTTAGAAAAATTCCGGCGAGGTTTCGACACTACTTGGACATTGGTTTTATTTTTCCAAAAAAAGTAATTATCTCCCTACGCTGCTATTTTTTTTTAGAAACCGGTCAGCATGCGGAACCGAAGCAAATAAATGCGCAAAACAAATAGGATGCAGCAGGGTGGTCTTTTCATTTCAGGTTGCCTGTCCTAGACGGACCCAACCCTGTGTTGAGCCCCCTAAGTCAAATGCAACATGATGCAAATAAACGTTCCTACTAGGGATCCGACATGAAGTTTCGTTATACTAGGTTTATACCCTGGGTATTTGTTCTAGACTGTGTACCCGAGCGGACAACTCGAGTCGAGGAGGGGGCTACGTACCGGGGACCCGCGAGATCGTCCGGCTTTGTAACTTGTCCGACCTCTTTCTTATTTCAGGTATTGACACTAACAGAATAGGGAGTCTCGACCAGCGAGTTTCTCCCCGGAGGTAAGAAGAGAAGGGTTTCGGCACAGTTTATATACAGTTCAGATAATATCAAAGCGGTAAAAGACAACATTTAGCACGTTATGCAAAACATGTAATAAAGATCAGATAATAAAGCCAAATATAACAATTATTCTAAGCTCGAATTCTTGAACCCTGAACCAGTGGTTCTGGGTCACATCCCCAGCAGAGTCGCCAGAGCTTTCACACCTCCTTTTTGCGCGCCCGCCCCGAAGGGTTAAATGCGCGAGGGAGTTTTTCCAATTTAAGTGACAATATTCGAAATTGGATTATTTATTTAATTCAGAGTCGCCACTTGGGAAAGGTTTGGCTTTTGGTGTCCCAAGTCACCGGTTTATCTTGAATCCCAAATCGAGGAAAAATATTCGACTTTTCGAAATGAAGTCTGCGAACCAGAAATTCTAAGTAAGGAATTCTGTTGACCCGAGGGAAGGTGTTAGGCACCCTCGAATCCCGTGATTCTAGCACGGTCGCTTAAATTGTTATAATGGCTAAATATCTGATTTAAATATATGTTATGACTTACGTGCTTTTATTAAGTTTAAACCGCTTTTATTATTATCATTTATTTTTATAGAATTGCAACGTCGTGAAAATGCATCTCGAACCACGTCACAATCAATGCACCCGTGGTCGTCGACACATTTTGACTCCGTTGAGATTTGGATTTGGGTCACATCAATGTGCACCCGTGTTTAAGAAGGTCAAATTATTAAGCCGCGCCTAAAGAGTCTAGCGCGTTATTATTTTTGTAGAAGGCCATGAAATTCAATAAACGGCCTATCCCGAATTCTAAAAAAATTATTATGGTTATTTATTGAGGGCCCCGCAATTTTGCGTTTTATTTGGCGAGGCTCGTCTCTATTTTTAGAAAGGATATCCTAAAGTGGCTACATTTCTAATGCTTTTGTCTCTAAAACTAGAAGAGAAAGGTACATGCTAATTTAATTATATGCTTTGGCCTAATCCGGATTCTTATGGTTAATTATTTACAAAGTTGAGAAAACATTATACTTCAATGGAAAAAATGCTTTAATTTGACAAAAGAAATCCGTTTATTCTAACGAAATACAACACTTAATCCGAACAAACATCTTTAGGTCGAATTTAGATTAACTTGCTTAAACAGGGTTAATAGAATTCCTTATTAAAGAATACTACCGATGATATTCAAAACTAGTCCTATAAACTGCCTAAAGAAATCGAAAACTGGACGATTCAAAAACTGTATTATATTTGGCTAGGTTTAATAGCCATTTGCCCCTACTTACTCAAAACATGCTGAAAGAGTGAATTTAACTTTAACAATCGCACTAAATAGTTTCACATTCCATGTGTTACATTTACATCCTGTATGCTACTAAACGAATCAAACACCACGGTTTCAAATCAACATAAACATTAATTAAGTACAAGCTTACTAATGTATTCTCTCTCAGGCTAAAAGTTAAAGGATTTATACATCTTTAACAATATTCGCAAAGCTATAAGTAAGGCAACAGATGATTAAAAATTCTTCGGATCTTTCGATCCAACTTTCATTGCAACATCAGTTACATCAGATAGATTCGAAGTGTGTACCTGAGGAGATGCTTACAATGAGGAAAGCAAGAGAGTCAATGTAGCAACAGTGCAAGCGAAACAGCAGTAACAGATGAACAAACAACAGGACAAATTCCCAGTGCAAGGTTCAGTTTAGAACCAATGAAAAATGGCAGAATGTAGCAAATTCCCAGCAGAGTGAATCAGAATTTGGGCAGAATAGATCCAGAAATGAACTGATGCTACACACAACTAGTAATCTCAAACAAGCCTCAGAAGAAATCAATATGGAACAAGGAAATCCAGACCAGTGAGAATCAAGACAAAGATGAAGATGCAGTCCCTCTTTTCTGTGTTATGCCTCTCTCTATCTATTTCTGTCTGTGTGTGTCTCTATGTCTATGTGTGTATATCTTCAGCCCCCCCTTCTATCTGATATCAAAAATCTCCCCCCTGTTGTTATCCTCTCAATTTACTCTCTCTTCTCAATGTCTGTCCCTCTGTGTGTATATCAAAAATCTCCCCCTTAAAACTGATGGAAGTTCCTCCTTTTATCCACCTAAAATCAAACCTTTTACAGCCTGTTTAGATCCTCTAACACCCCTCCCATGTGCTCTCCTACTTTCAGATTCCACTTAACTAATTAAGTATAAACAAACCCCATGATATTCCCTGGCAGACTTACTTTGAGTAATGTTTATTATTTCTGAAACTAAAGTAGAGTATGGGCAGCAGAATGTAGTCTGACAGCATATGTTGTCAAACTATTTAATTCAAAAGCCCTTATGCAGGACACAACAGGCTGTGCACAAATGCACATGTGGTGCACAAATGCACATGTTGTGCACAAGTGCACATGCCCTACAATTTCAGAACTGTAACTAAACAAAACATTGATTTTACATTTCTGATTCAAATTAACAATTATAAGCACTAAACTCAGTTCCTAATTGATTCAGGCAATGCTTAACAGAAGCAAATCGATTTGTTATTGTTCAGGCAGTTAAAACTAATTGACGACACATGTCGACTCGACTATATTAATCATAACATGCACAATCGTAGCCAAAATCAGACATTTAACAGTATCACACAAGGGGTTCAGATTGCAATGTTAATACAGAATGGCCCTAGGAACTAAATGAACGAACCAATTCAAATTCATTTGATTGTACAGCTTACACATACACATTATCAGTGAACAGAAGAGGGACTTAATCAAACACGTAGGTTCAGGCAAAGTGGACAGGACACAGTTGATAAAATTCAAAACACAAATTTCACAAAACATGAACAGCCCCTTAAACAACACATGGACTAAAAATAAAGAAAAAGGAAAACAAAAACTTACCTTAAATCCGAAAAATCAAAAGCCTTAGCTTGGATTCGAACAGACCTTTCTTAAGGCTGAACGGACTTTAATCGAAGTGTTTCTCAGATGAGAAACACTTCGATTAAGGTCCATTAGACCTTAATCTCTTCAGATTGAACAGATACGGAACAGGCACGGAGAAACCTAGGGTTCAAAAAATTAGATCTGGGATTCGTGTTTCCCTGGTTAGATTCGGACCAAACCAAGCATGGTTTGGTCACGAGGGGGGTCTGGGGACTATCTGGTGTGAAGTTGAGGTCGATTGGTGTAAGTCAGGTTCCGACTCGAATCTTCAAATGAAGATTCGAGACGGTGGGAGGGGATTTGAGCTAAGTGGTTAACAGATCCATGTTCAGGATGGCAAGGGGGTTCTATGGTGTTAAGGGTGGGGTCACCGGCGTCCATGCCGCCGGCTTTCATGGTGAAGAATACAGGGGCGGCTAGGGTTTTGGAGGGGAAGGGGATGAGGACGAAGGTGACCTAAGGCTGGGGTTCGGGGTATGATAGGGACCTTTTATATGGGATGGGTGGATTGATTTCAACCGTTGGATGAGGCGAGATGGATGGCTTGGATCTGCAGGCTTAAAAGAACGTCGTCGTTTGGCTTAGTAGGGGTCAGAATTGGTTCGGGTAACGGGTCGGGTAATGGGGTTATGGGTGAGAGATCCAGACCGTTGGATCAGCTTGGTTTGAACGGTCGTGATGGATTAGTATTGAAACGACGTAGTCTTGGTGTTAAGCTACGTCGTTTTGTGGCTTGGGGGTGGGCTGTTCGGACCAGTGGCTTGGGTCGTTCATTTGGGCTTCAGGTTTTGAAATGGGAACGGCCCAAATTCATTTAAAACAAATTTTTACCCCTTTTTTTTATTTCTAATTTCCTAAATACACAACCTAATTAAATAAAACCAAACACCATTAATTAACATATTTATTTCACGCATATAAAATGTTAAAAGTAGGTAAAATTAAACAAGGCAACAAATCGGGACAAAAAAAATGCGTATTTTGTGATTTTTCATTTAACAATCGGATTACGGTTCACATTACGCATGACACATACATTTTCGTATTTTGTTTTAATAAAAATGGGCAAAAATCATAAAATAATTAACAAAGTGCCATGTAAAATCCAAAATTTGTACAGCAGGACCATTTGTTATTATTTTTTTTTTAAATTCTTTTGGAGCGATTGTTGCGTAAAACAAAAATCACGTGCTCACAATAATAACAAGTAAAAAAGGCCTGATACTATAGAAAGCAGGAGAATAGTGTGAACACAACATTAACCACTAGTAATCAAAGACGAAATCCTAACCTACAACCCTAATGCTCAACCTCCACGCCTTCCTATCAAGGGTCATGTCCTCGGAAATCTGAGGCCACGCTATATCCTGCCTGATCAACTCTCCCAATACTTCTTAGGCCACTCTCTACCTCTTTTCGTAACCGCCAAAGCCAACAGCATCTAGTCTCTACGACTAGGTAAGTCTAACAATTTGCGAAAACAAACAAAGATATGAAATAATTTAACAAGTAAATATAATGAAGAAGTTTAAAATGCCGCTCGACATATACAATAAAACACTCTCGAACTGAACATAAACACTCCCAAAACCCGAAATCTCATGAATCACAAGCTAAAGAAGTACATAGTGTGTCGAAGCTCGAGAAATCTATCAACGAAGAAAATACAGGAAATTGATAACTTGAGGAAGAATAAATAGGGACTTCTAGGTTTGCGCACGCGGTAGATATACCTCGAAGTCTCCGAGATCGCCTCGCCTCGGTGGAAGTATGGCTGAGAAGAGCTACCTGGATCTGCACACGAAAAACAGATGCAGGAAAGGGCATGAGTACACCACAACGGTATCCAGTAAGTACCAAACCTAACCTCGGTTGAGTAGTGACGAGATCAGGTTAGAGTCCTACTGGTTTTAGTATGATAAAATTTAACAAAAAGAAATATCGCAGTAAAAAAGTAAATACTAAAGATTTAACCAGGAAATAAGCACAGAAAACAACAGCTCAACCACAACAATAGCGACAGGGGATCTCCTGGGATACCGTCCCGTAGTCCCAAACATAAATATGCAGGGGGATCTCCCGGAATACCGTTCCATAGTCTCAAAGTAAATAAGCACTACTGGGGATCTCAGAAATACGGATCCATAGTCCCAAAGTAAATATGCAGTACGGGGGATCTCCCGGAATACCGTTCCGTTGTCCCAAAGTAAATATGCAGCATAGTCATTACAAACAACAATTATATCAAGGAATTTGTAGTTTAAACTAAGTTTGCATTTAAGGAAAACAGGAAATTTCATTAGAAGATGTTGCACAGAGTTCAATAGACAGTTTAACACGTAAACATGCTTTTCTAACCTAATCAAGGTAATAACATATGCTAATGTAGTTCAACAAAGAAAAACAAGTTAAGACTTAGTGAAAAACGGAGTTTTACAATAAATAGCTCGTGTACGCAATCGTCACCTTACGTACACGATGCTCATATATCAAACAATACCAAAATCCTAAGGGGAGCTCCCCCACACAAGGTTAAGCAAGCCACTTACCTCAAACCAAGCTCAAATCAATCTGAAATCACGCTTTTGCCACGAGCATCCAACTCCGAGTGGCCCAAATCTAATCAAATCAATTACATAACATAAATATAACTACAAACAACTAATTTAACTAATGAAATCAAAACTAAGGCAAGAAAATAGAAAAACGCCTAAAACTCCTTCCTGGGACCACGTCTCGGAATCGGGTAAAAATCACAAATTACGAACACCCATTCACTCACGAGTTCATTCGTACAAAAATCATCTCAATCCGACGTCAAATTCCTATTCAAACCTCAGATTTTTAATTGGGGAACTTTTTCCCCTATTTCTAAAGTTCCACTCTCAAATTCCTTAATTAGATGAGGAAAATAACAATAGATTAATGTATTAGGATCAAATTAGTGTTAGGATTCGTTACCCAATAGTTCTCCTTCAAAATCCTTCAAGAAATCGCCTCCAACCGAGCTCCAAATCAATTTTTGTGTTATGATCCCTCGAAATCCTCTTTCTGTCGAGCGATTTCCACATCTGCGGTCCCGCTTCTACGTCTATAGCTCTGCATCTGTTGAATTTCATTAATTCTGCAAACACCGCACATGCGCTCATTTCTTCGCAAATACGGCTCCACTTATGTGGATCTTGAGTCGCATCTGCGACCACTGATCCTCTTGCCTCAAACCACACTTGTGATCTTCTTCCTCGCTTCTGCGGGGCCGCACCTACAGGCTTCCCACCGCAGGTGCAAAAACACTAGAAGTAACCAACTTCAGAATTTGCTCAAGTCCAATTTTTCATCCGTTAAGCACCCGAAACTCACCCGCGGCCCCCGGGACCTCAACCAAACATACCAACCAATCCTAAAATATCATACGAACTTAGTCGAGCCCTCAAATCACATCAAACAATGCTAAAACCAAGAATCACCCTCCAATTCAAACGTAATGAACTTGAAATTCCAAAATTCTACAACCAATGCCGAAACCAACCAAACCATGTCCGATTGACCCCAAATTTTGCACACAAGTGATGTTCACCATTACGGACCTATTCCAACTTCCAGAATCAGATTTTGACCCCGATATCAAAATTCCACTATCGACCCAAAACTCTAAAAATTTAACTTTCGCCATTTCAAGCCTAAATAAGTTACAGACCTCTAAAACACAATCCGGACCTGCCCTTAAGCATAAAATCACCCAAGGGAGTTAACGGAATCAAAGGAATTCCATTCTGGAGCCATTTTCACACTGTTTCGACAACGGTCCAAATTCTAAGACTTAAATCTCATTTAGGGACTAAGTGTCTCAAAACACTCTGGAACTCAAAATGAACCCTCCCAGCGTTTCACAATAGCAGAAAATGACATGGGGAAAACAGTTAATAGGGGATCAGGGTTTAAACTCTCAAAATGACCGGCCGAGTTGTTACATCCTCCTCCTCTTAAAATATTCATTTGTCCTCGAACGAGCATAGAGAAATACCTGAAGTGGTAAAAGATGAGGATAACGGTTGTGCATATCCCGCTCAATCTTCCAAGTCGCCTCCTCGACCGGCTGGCCCCGCCACTGAACCTTAACTGATACAATATTCTTTGACCTCAACTTTCGAGCCTGCTTGTCCAATATAAACACTGGCTCCTCAACATAAGATAGATCCTTGTCCAACTGGACTGAACTAAAATCCAACACGTGCGACAGATCACCGTGATACCTCCGGAGCATCGAAACATGAACTACCAGATGAACTCCTACTAAGCAGGGAGGTAAGGCAAACACATAAGCAACCTCCCCAACAGACCGCAACACCTCAAAGGGGACAATAAACCTTGGGCTCAACTTGCCCCTCTTTCCGAATCTCATAACGCCCTTCATAAGCGAAACCCGAAGCAAGACCCGCTCTCCAACCATAAATGAAACATCGTGAACCTTCCGATCCGCATAACTCTTCTGTCTAGACTGGCCGTGCGAAGTGTATCCTGAATCATCTTAACCTTCTCCAAAGCATCTTAAACCAAGTGATTGCCCAATAATCTAGCCTTGCCTGGCTCAAACCAACCCACTAGGGACCAACACCGCCTACCATACAGAGCCTTATAAGACGCTATCTGAATGCTGGACTGATAACTGTTATTATAGGCAAACTCCGCAGTGGCAAGAACTGATCCCAAGAACCTCCAAACTCCATCACACATGCACTGAGAATATCCTCTAGAATCTTAATAGTGCACTCGGACTGTCCGTCCGTCTGAGGGTGGAATGCTGTGCTCAACTCCACCCGAGTACCCAACTCATGCTGTACGGCTCTCCAGAACCGTGATGTAAACTGAGTACCTCTATCTGAAATGATAGAAACTAGAATACCATACAGGCGAACAATCTCTCGGTTCTAAATTTCAGCCAACCGCTCTGAAGAATAGGTAGTGCACACAAGAATGAAGTGCGCGGACTTGGTCAGTTAATCCACAATCACCCAAATGACATCTAACTTCCTCAAAGTCCATGGGAGTCCAACTACGAAATCCATGGTGATCCACTCGCACTTCCACTCCCAAATCTCTATCTACTGAAGCAAGCCACCCGGTCTCTGATGCTCATACTTCACCTGCTGACAACTGAGGCACCGAACTACAAATCCACCTATATCTTTCTTCATCCTCCTCCAATAATAGTGCTTCCGTAAATCCTGGTACATCTTTGTGGCACCTGGATGGATGGAATACTGCGAACTATGGGCCTCCTCTAGAATCAACTCTCGAAGCCTATCAACATTGGGTACACATATCCGACCCCATCCGCAGTACCTCGTCATCACCAATGGTCACATCTTTGGCGTCATCATGCAGAACCTTGTCCCTAAGGACAAGAAAATGAGGGTTATCATATTGACGCTCTCTGATACGATCAAACAAGGAAGACCGAGAAACCTCACAAGCTAGGACCCGACTGGGCTCTAAAATATCCAACCTCACAAACTGGCTGGCTAAGGCCTGAACATCCATTGCCATAGGTCTCTCTGCTGCTGGTAGATAAGCCAGACTCTCCGCCCGACAACTCAAGGCATCAACCACCACATTGGCCTTTTCCGGGTGGTAAAAAATAGTGATAACATAATCCTTAAGCAGCTCTAACCATCTCCTCTGATGAAAATTAAGGTCCTTCTACTTGAACAGATGCTGCAAACTCCGGTGATCAGTATAGATCTCACAACGAACACCGTACAAATAATGACGCCAGATCTTCAAGGCATGGACAATAGCTGCTAACTCGATATCATGGACGGGATAATTCTTCTCATGCACCTTTAGCTGTCTGGACACGTAGGCAATCACCCTACCGTCCTGCATCAATACCGCTCCAAGGACAATCATCGAGGCATCATAATAGACAATATAAGACCCCGAACCTGTAGGCAACATCAACATTGGGGCTGTAGTCAAAGATGTCTTAAGCTTCTGAAAGCTCTCCTCACACTCTTCCGTCCATCTGAACGGAGCACCCTTCTGGGTCAGCCTGGTCATAGGTGTTTCAATAGATGAGAACCCCTCAACAAATCAACGGTATAAACCCGCCAAACCAAGAAAACTACTAATCTCTATGGCTGAGGATGGTCTGGGCCAACTCTTCACTGCCTCCACTTTCTTCGGATCCACCTTGATCCCATCACTCGATACTACGTGACCCAAGAATTCCACGCAATCCAACCAGAACTCACATTTTGAGAACTTTGCATACAATTTCTTTTCTCTCAAGGTCTGAAGCATTGTCCTCGGATGTTGCTCATGATCCTCCCGACTCTGGGAGTATACCATATTGTCATCAATAAAGACAATGACAAACGAGTCAAGATATGGCTGGAATACACTCTGCAGTCTGTATCAAATGCATAAATGGTGTTGTACAATTGGTCAACCCAAATGACATAACAAGGAACTCGTAATGACCATACCGAGTCCTGAAAGCGGTATTTAGGATATCTGGCTACGGAATCTTTAACTGATGATAACCTCAACACAAGTCAATCTTAGAAAACACTCAAGTACCCTGCAACTGATCAAACAGGTCATCAATACGAGGCAAAGGATACTGGTTCTTCATTGTAACTTTATTCAACTGGCAATAATCAATGCACATACGCATAGAACCATCCTTTTTCTTTACAAACAAGACAAGAGCACCCCAATGTGACACACTAGGCCGAATAAAGCCCTTATCAAGCAATTCCTATAATTGTTCCTTCAACTCCTTCAACTCAGGAGGGGCCATACAATAAGGAGGATTAGAGATGGGCTGAGTGCCCAGCAACAGATCAATGCCAAAATGAATATCTCTGTCGGGTGGCATGCCCAAAAGATCAGCTGGAAACACATCAGGGAAATCCCTCACTACTAGGACTGAATCAATTGCAGGGGTATCAATATTGACATCTCTCGCATAAGCTAGATACGCGTCACACCCATTTTCAACCATTCGCTGAGCTTTAAGAAATGAAATAACCCTGCCAGGAGTGTAATCTAAAGTACCCTTCCACTCTACTCGCGATACACCCGGCATAGCCAGCGTCACGGTCTTGGTGTGACAATCAAGAATAGCATAATGGTGCGACAACCAATCCATGCCCAAGATAACATCAAAATCTACCATGCTGAGCAATAGTAAATCGGCTCTGGTCTCAAAACCACTAAGAGCAATCAAACACGACCGATAAACACGGTCCACAACAAGAGAATCTCCTATAGGAGTAGAAACATAAACAAGGGAACTCATAGAATCCTGAGATACGCCCAAATGCGGAGCAAAATAAGAAGACACATAAAAATAATTGGAGTCTGGATCAAATAGAACCGATGCATCTCTATGATAGACTGGAACAATACCTATAATGACAAAATCTACAGTAACAACCTCAGTACGAGTAGGAAGGGCATAATATCTGGCTTGACCTCCCCCTCTAGGGCTACCCCTACCACCCCGACCTCTACCTCGGGCTGGCTGAGCAGGTGGGGTGGCAGCTGGTACTGTAATCATAGCCTAAGGACCTGGTGGAATAGTTGTGGCTAAGAAGTCTATCGAGGTGCGCCCGCATAAATCTGGGAAAATCCCTCACCATATGGAGAGTGTCGCCACACTCAAAACAAGCTCTGAGAGGACGTGGTGGCTGTGGATGACTCAGTCCAGGTCTGTTGGACTAACCATTGATGACACCTCGTGCAGAAGGCACACTAGATACTGGAGATGCATAATAAAGCTCCCGAGGTCTACGCAAAGCTGAAATATCACTAGCTGCTAGAAAAGCTGAATGAATGGGGCGACTCACATAACCTCTACCATGGAGAATTATAGCTGGGGCACGAGCACCAGAATAATGGCCCGACTATCGAGACCTCTTGTCCCCCCTCTCCTTCCTATCTCGAGCAAGCATGCCCTCTACTCTCCTAGCAATACTCATCACCTGCTGATACGAGATGTCCATCTCAAGCTCACGGTCCATGCTAGCCCTGATGCTGAGAATGAGTCCCTCAATAAACCAGCAAACTCTCTCTCGTACTGTAGAAACCAAAGCTGGGGCATGTCTAGCCAAGTCACTAAAACAGACTGCATACTCCGAAACAGTCATAGTACCCTTTCACAACTGCTCAAATTCCACGCGCCAAGCGTCCCTAAGGCTCTGAGGGACATACTCTCTCAAAAACATATAAGAGAACAGAGTCCATGAAAGGGAAGCTGCCTCAACTGGACTGTCCAACTTATAAGTCCGCCACCACTAATAGGTTGCCCCTCGAAGCTGAAAGGTAGTAAAAGGGACCCCACTCGACTCTGCTATGCCCATAGTGCGGAGAACATAGTGGTTCTCCTCTAGAAATCCCTGAGCATCCTCTGAGGCTAGGCCAAAAAATGTAGGAGGCTTGTACTTCTTGTACCTCTCAAGCCTCCGCTGCTCCTCCTCTAAAGTTACTGCCCTACCCTCGGGCTGAATTGGGGCTACAAGCGGTATCGGTATAACCTCTGAGATATGATCAACCTGAACCCGCTAATCTGGAGTGGGGCAGCGGGTGTCTGTGCTCCTCCCCCAGCCTAAGATGTGGCTACAGCAAGGGGAATCAACCCTGCCTGAGCTAAGGTGTTGTACAGGCTCATTAACTGTGCAAGGGTCTCCTGAAGAGCTGGAGTAGTAGTAGTAGGCATATCAGGTGCTTGTGCTCCGGCTGGAACTATCGGTGGCTCCTCAACAACAGCTCATGCGGGTGGGGTGCTCTAGATGCACCGCGTGCACGTACTCGTCCTCTACCCCGGCCCTGGCCTTGGGCGTCTCTAGTAGGGGGCGTGGGTGCCTGGTCATCTATGGTAGCACGTGTCCTCACCAACTGTGAGAGAATAGAAGATAGAATTTTAGAATTTCGAAGTCAATAATCTTGCACGACAAGGAATCAAATGAAGTGGAATTTTCCTAACAGTTCCATAGCCTCTCAAAGATAAGTACAGATGTCTCTGTACCGATCCGCGAGACTCTAATAAATCGGCTTGTGACTCACAACTCCTATGAATCTAGAGCTGTGATACCAACTTGTCACAACTCAAGTTCTCCCTCCGTGAACTGTCGTGATGGCACCTAGTCTCTACGACTAGGTAAACCTAACAATTTGCGAAAAGAAATAAAGATATGGTAACTAAAAATTTAACATGTAAATATAATGAAGAAGTTTAAAATACCGCAAGACATATACAATAAAGCACTCTCGAACTAAACATAAACACTCTCAAAGCCCGGAATCTCATGAATCACATACTAAAGAAGTACATAGTGTGTCTAAGCTCCAGAAATCTATTAACAAAGAAAATACAGGAAATCGATAACTTGAGGAAGAATAGAGAGGGACTTCTAGATCTGCGGACATGGCAGATATACCTCGAAGTCTCTGAGATTGCCTCGCCTCACTGGAAGTATAGCTGAGAAGAGGTACCTGGATCTGCACATAAAAAACATGTGCAGGAAAGGGCATGAGTACACCACAGTGATACCTAGTAAGTGCTAAGCCTAACCTTAGTAAGTGATAAACCTTAAGAATCTTTAACCACCTCCTCTGATGCAAATTAAGGTCCTTCTGCTTGAACAGATGCTACAAACTCCGGTGATCAGTATAGATCTCCCAAGGAACACCGTACAAATAATGATGCAAGATCTTCAAGGCGTGGACAATAGCTGCTAACTCGAGATCATGGACGGGATAATTCTTCGCATGCACCTTTAGTTGTCTGGACGCGTAGGCAATCACCTTACCGTCCTGAATCAATACCGCTCCAAGACCAATCCTCGAGGCATCACAATAGACAATATAAGACCCCGAACCTGTAGGCAATATCAACACTGGGGCTATAGTCAAAGCTGTATTGAGCTTCTAAAAGCTCTCCTCACACTCTTCTGTCCACCTAAACGGAGCACCCTTCTAGGTTAGCCTGGTCATAGGTGCTGCAATAGATAAGAACCCCTCAATAAATTGACGGTAATAACCCGCCAAACCAAGAAAACTACGAATCTCTGTGGCTGAGGATGGTCCAGGCCAACTCTTCACTGCCTCCACTTTCTTTGGATCCACCTTGATCCCTTCACTCGATACTACGTGACCAAGAATGCCACGGAATCCAACCAGAACTCACATTTTGAGAACTTTGCATACAATTTCTTTTCTCTCAAGGTCTGAAGCATTGTCCTCAGATGTTGCTCATGATCTTCCCGACTCCGGGAGTATACCAGAATGTCATCAATAAAGACAATGACAAACGAGTCAAGATATGGCCAAAATACATAACACGGAACTCGTAATGACCATACCGAGTCGTGAAAGCGGTATTCGGGATATCTGGCTCCCGAATCTTCAACTGATGATAACATGAATGCAAGTCAATCTTAAAAAACACTCGAGCACCCTGCAACTGATCAAACAGGTCATCAATACTAGGCAAAAGATACCGGTTCTTCATTGTAACTTTGTTCACTTGGTGATAATCAATGCACATACGCATAAAACCATCATTTTTCTTCACAAACAAGATAAGAGCACCACAAGGTGACATACTTGGCCAAACAAAGCCCTTATTAAGTAAATCCTACAACTATTCCTTCAACTCCTTCAACTCAGAAGGGGCCATACGATAAGGATGAATAGAGATGGTTGAGTGCCCAGCAATAGATCAATGCCAAAATCAATATCTCTGTTAGGTGGCACGCCCAGAAGATCAGTTGGAAACATATCAGGGAAATCCCTTACTACTAGTACTGAATTAACTGCAGGGTATCAATACTGACATCTCTCACATAGGCCAGATACGTGTCACACCCCTTCTCAACCATTATCTGAGCTTTAAGAAATGAAATAACCCTTCTAGGGGTGTAATATAAAGTACCCCTCCACTCTACTCGAGATACACCTAGCATAGCCAGTGTCATGGTCTTGGTGTGACAATCAAGAATAGCATAATGGGGTGACAACCAGTCCATGCCCAAGATAACATCAAAATCTACCATACTGAGTAATAGTAAATCGGCTCTGGTCTCAAAACCACTAAGAGTAATCAAACACGACCAATAAACGCGGTCCAAAATAAGAGAATCTCCCATAGGAGTAATAACATAAACAAAGGAACTCAAAGAATCCCGAGATACGCCCAAATGTCGGGCAAAATAAGAAGACACATAAGAATAAGTGGAGCCTGGATCGAATAAAACTGATGCATCTCTATGACAAACTGGAACAATACATGTAATGAAAGAATCTGAAGTAACAGCCTCGGTACGAGTAGGAATGGCATAGTATCTGGTCTGACCTCCCCCTCTAGGGCGACCCCTACAACCCCGACTTCCACCTCAGGCTGGCTGAGCAGGTGGGGTGGTAGCTAGTACTGTAATCATATCCTGAGGACCTGGTGGAGCATGTTGTGGCTGAGAAGTCTGCGGACATGCGCCCCTCCTAAATCTAGGACAATACCTCACAATATGGCAAGTGTCGCCATACTCAAAATAAGCTATGGGAGGACATGGCATTTATGGCCGATTCAGGCTAGGTCTGCTTGACTGACCACTTATGGAACCTCGTGCATGAGGCACACTAGATATTGAAGGTGCATAATAAGGCTCCCGAGGTCTAGGCGTAACTGGACTACCATTGGCTGCTGGAAAAGCTGAATGAACAAGGCGACTCACATAACCCCTACCATGGCAAACTGCAGCTGGGGCACGGGCACCAGAGTAATGGCCCAACTATCGAGACCTCTTGGCCTCTCTCTCTACTCCCTATCTCGAGCAAGCATGTCCTCTACTCTCCTAGAAATTCTCATCACCTGCTGATACGAGATGTCCATCTCAAGCTCACGGGCTATACTAGCCCTGATGTTAGGAATGAGTCCCTCAATAAACCAACAAACTCTCTCTCGTACTGTAGAAACCAAAGCCGGGGCATGTCTAACCAAGTCATTGAAACAGATTGCATACTCTGAAACAGTCATAGTACCCTGGCGCAACTGCTCAAATTCCACGCGCCAAGCATCCCTGAGGCTCTGAGGGACATACTCTCTCAAGGACATATCAGAGAACTGAGTCCATGAAAGGGAAGCTGCCTCAGCTGGACTGTCCAACTCATAAGTTCGCCACCACTAATAGGTTGCCCCTCGAAGCTGAAAGGTAGTGAAAGGGACCCCACTCGACTCTGTTATGCCCAAAGTGCGAAGAAAACAATGGCACTCCTCTAGAAATCCCTGAGCATCCTCTAAGGCTAGGAGGCTTGTACTTCTTGTACCTCTCAAGCCTCCCTTGCTCCTTCTCTGAAGCTGGTGCCCTACCCTCGGGTTGAATTGGGGCTATAGAAGGTATCGGTATAACCTTTGGGATCTAATTAACCTCAACCTGCTGCTCTAGAGTGCGAACAGCGGGAGTCTGTGATCCTCCCCCGGCCTAAGATGTGGTTGCAGTAAGGAGAATTAACCCTGCCTGAGCTAAGGTGTTGTACATGCTTATTAACTGTGCAAGGGTCTCCTGGAGAGCTGGAGTAGTAGTAGCAGGCATATAAGCTACCTATGCTCCGGCTGGAACTATCGGTGGCTCCTCTGCAGTAGCTCGTGTGAGTGCTCTGGTTTCACCACGTACACGTCCTCGGCCTCTACCCCAGCCCCAACCTCGGGCGGCTCTAGCACGGAGCACAAGTGCCTGGTCATCTTTGGTAGCACGTGTCCTCACTATATGTGAGAGAATAGAAGACAGAAGTTTAGAATTTCGAAGTCAATAGTCTCGCACGATAAGGAATCAAATGAAGTGGAATTTTCCTAATAGTTCCATAGCCTCTCGAAAATAAGTACAGACGTCTCCATACCGATCTGTGTGACTCTAATAAATCGGCTTGTCACTCATGACTCCTATGAACCTAGAGCTCTGATACCAACTTATCACAACCCAAGTTCTCCATCCGTGAACTGTCGTGACGGTACCTAGTCTTTATGTAAATATAATGAAGAAGTTTAAAATTCCACTCGACATATAAATTAAAACACTCTCTAACTAAACATAAACACTCCCAAATCCCAGAATCTCATGAATTACAAGCTAAAGAAGTACATAGTGTGTCTACGCTCCAGAAATCTATCAGCGAAGAAAATACAGGAAATCGATAACTTGAGGAAGAATAGAGAGGGAATTCTAGGTCTGCGGACGTGGAAGATACACCTCGAAGTCTCTGAGATCACCTCGTCTTACTGGAAGTATGGATGAGAAGACGTACTCGGATCTGCACACGAAAAACATGTGTAGAAAAGGGCATGAATACACCACAACGGTACCTAGTAAGTGTCAAGCCTAACCTCGGTCGAGCAGCGACGAGATCAGGTCAGGGCCCTACTGGTTTTAATATGATAAAATTTAACAGAAAGAAATATCACAGTAAAGAAGTAAATACTGAAGTATTAACCATGAAACAAGCATAAAAAATAACAGCTCAAAACATAACAATAGCGACAGGGGATCTCCCGGGATACCGTCCCGTAGTCCCAAACGTAAATATGCAGGGGGATCTCCCGAAATACCATTCCATAGTCCCAAAGTAAATAAGCAGTGCTGGGGGATCTCCTGGAATACCGATCCGTAATCCCAAAATAAATATGCAATATAGGGGGATTTTTCGGAATACCGTTCCGTAGTCCCAAAGTAAATATGCATCACAGACAATACAAACAACAGTTATATCAAGGAATTTGCAGTTTAAACTAAGTTTGCATTTAAGGAAACATGAAATTTCATTAGAACATGATGCACAAAGTTCAATAGACAGTTTAACAAGTAAACATGCTTTTCTAACCTAATCAAGGTAATAACATATGCTAATGTAGTTCAACAAAGAAAAACAAGTTAAGACTTAGTGAAAAATAGAGTTTTACAATAAATAGCCTGTGTATTCACTCGTCACCTCACGTACACGACGCTTATATATCAAACAATACCAAAATCTTAAGGGAAACCCCCCCCCCCCCCACAAGGTTAGACAAGCCACTTACCTCGAACTAGGCTCAAATCAATCCGAAATCACACTCTTTCCACGAGCATCCAACTCCGAGTGGACCAAATCTAATCAAATCAATTACATAAGTATAACTACAAACAACTAATTTAACTAATGAAATCGAAACTAATGCAAGAAAATAAAAACACACCCAAAAATCCTCTCCTGGCCCACGTCTCGGAATCGGGTAAAAATAAAAAATTATGAACACCAATTCACTCACGAGTTCACTCGTACAAAAATTATCCCAATCCGACGTCAAATTCCTATTCAAACCTCAGATTTTCAATTGGGAAACCTTTTTCCCCATTTCCAAACTTTCACCCTCAAATTCCTTAATTAGATGAGGAAAACAATAATAGATTAATGTATTAGGATCAAATTAGAGTTAGGATTCGTTACCCAATAGTTCTCCTTCAAAACCCCTCAAGAAATCTCCTCCCACCGAGCTCCAAATCAATTTTTGTGTTATGAAATTTCAAATCCTCGAAATCCTCTTTCTGCCCAGCGATTTCCGCATCTGCGCTCGCTGGACCACACCCGTGGTCCCGCTTTTGCATCTATAGCTACGCATCTGCGGAATTTCATTAATTCTCCAAACACCGCACCTGCGCTCATTTCTTCGCAGATGCGGCTCCGCTTCTACGGATCTTGAGTTGCATCTGCGACCACTGGTTCACTTGCCTCAAACCACACCTTCTACCTCCTTCCTCACTTCCGGGGCCGCACCTGCTGGCTTCCCACCGCAGGTGTGAAAATACCAGAAGCAGCCAACTTCAGAATTTGCTCAAGTCCAATTTTTCATCCGTTAAGCACCCAAAACACACCTGAGGCCCCCAGGACCTCAACCAAACATGCCAACCAATCCTAAAACATCATACGAACTTAGTCGAGTCCTCAAATCACATCAAACAATACTAAAACCACAAATCACCCTCCAATCCATACTTAATGAACTTGAAATTTTAAAATTCTACAAACGATGCCGAAACCAACCAAACCATGTCCGATTGACCCCAAATTTTTCACACAAGTCATATTCACCATTATGGACCTATTCCAACTTTCAGAATCAGATTCCGACCCCGATATCAAAATTCCACTAATGATCCGAAACTCCAAAAAATCAATTTTCGCCATTTCAAGCCTATATATGTTACGGACCTCCAAAACACAATCTGGACATACCCTTAAGCCCGAAATCACCCAACATAGTTAATGGAATTGACGGAATTCCATTCCGAATCCGTCTTCACACTGTTCCGACTATGATCCAAATTCTAAGGCTTAGACTCTCATTTAGGGACTAAGTGTTCCAAAACACTCCGAAGCTCCAAATGAACCATCCCGGCAATTCACAATAGCAGAAAAAGACACGAAAAAAGCAGTTAATAGGGGATTGGGGCGTAAACTCTCAAAACGACCGACCAGATCGTTATAACAATATAATATATTTGTATCCTGGATAATAAAATATCTATAGTTACAACTAATATATAAGTAATTCAACTAAATTCATATCTTTGAATGTTGAGAAAATGTTGATTTCGACTTTGTTTCCATGTAATAATATTTATTTTTATCATTTAAATATGTATTGCATTTAGGTTAACGCTAATTGATGTGATCTAACAAATTGTTCTACTTGTAAATGTTTTATAATAATTGACGCAAAGCACACGTACACCGCATATACATTAAAACTAGTACTATATTAAAAGCACGAAACCCCTTAGCGAAATATTGTTCGGCTTTTTTACCATTTAAAAATAAACTTCACATTGGATACTATTGTAATTTAAATTACATTCCTATTTAGCACTTTAAAATCAATTAAAATTTTAATTATTAAATACTTTCTTATTTGAACTATGTAAAAACTCCTAATATTTAGGAGTTTAAATTACAGTAAAGTTTTTTTTATTTATATTAATCCTTTCCGTAGAAGTATACTAAAATTTAGCCCACTTTGACTTTGTTAGATTTTCTTACCTAAATAAACAAATAAAATTTTATTCTAAGGGTAAGAATCTTTTGGTTACAAATTTGTTTTGAACATGAATGACATGAGGTTGGCTCTTCAAGAAGGAATAAATTGTATTTCCTTTTCAAAATAAAAGAGAGCTAAGTCCATCGTGGGTCTCATTGAAAGAAGGCATGAATTGGTTGTTTTGCATCTGTTGATGATTGAATGAACTTTTATTTAACTTTATACATCTAATGCACGCTTTTTATGTTTATAGTGTGCAGGTGTGAGTTAGCATTGTACAAGTCAAGATTGATTATGTATAAAGTGATTAAGTTCGAAGTGCATTCATTTCAAGTCTAAGTGATGTTTGCAGTTCTATGTAGCTTTGAATTTAATTATATCAACATGTTATATTCCAATAACGTACATGGTTCCAGATATTTGAATAATTAGAATTGCAATTAGATGTACATTTTTCATACACCAGTTACCATAGATATCATTTTTGGCTTCTTATGCATACAGATTTAATATAAGGATGTCACCTTTTAACAAGCAAGCATATGCTGTCATAGAAAATTAAAAAAAAAAAATCCAATCTTGTGTTTAATTTATATTATTATGTCATTAGCAAATTAGTGATATATATTTCTTCTGTCTTTGTTTTCTTTGAATACGAATATACATCACGTGTCATCATATGGCACAAGAACTTAAAATTTTGAATGATTTCCTTGAGATTAACCTTATGTCATTTCTTATTTTGGCCTTTTAATTTTGGATGTGTTAATATTTACTAACGTTTTATAAAGTCGTTATATCAGTTTCAGAACACATTAAAATTCCAAATTTTCATACGTTATGATTTGAATTCGCCTAATTGATGTTTCACTCATAAGGTGAAAAGTTCTCATGCTGGCAGAAGATTGAATCTTTTTATTACCATAATCTCTTTATCAATTATATTCTTTATTTTATTTAAAGTGTTTTAATTTGACCATCTGCGAAATATAAAAGGTATAAGAAGACTTTTGAATTTTAGTATTAACACTTGAAATTCTTTAAAAAATATTTCTTTGTAGTCATATGCAATTAAATGGTAAATATCTAATATGTTTCAAAAAAACTCATATATTTAAAAGGGGGGATTTCAAGACTTTTTTTGTGCACCGACGCAAAATAGACGAGAATGGAGCACCGCACACTTTATTGTTTGTTAACTATATCTTGCCTTATGGGCCAAACATAATGTACTTTTCCTTAGTACATTCACTGTTAGCTGGCATTTGCCAGTTTGCATCAACAGGGTCGATCTTAAAGAAGCATTGTGTCCTAACTTTGGTTTTTTTATATGAAGTCAAATTAATGTTATTTGGGATTCTCTGTTTTTGTTGGGAACCAGCATCACATATATTGTCTTATTTCATGAGACTGCGAGAGCTATTCATACACATAGAAGAGAAAATGTTTCATGTCAGATTTTTTTTCTTTCTTATTCAGGACTTACAAAGGACTTAATTCTCAGCATAACTTTCATTTTTTCTTCTCTCTTCTTTCCACCATATCCTCTTTCTCTCTATTTAAGCGTTGCATTAGTCTAAAATTTAATGGCGACTAATATTTAGAAGGAAGTCCAGTTAAAAGCTCGAGTCTAATTTGAAGTAAAAGACATTTTATTAGCTATTTATCTATTGTGCTACTAAGAGGGTGTTTGCATTTTTGATTTATCAATGCGATTAGGAAATACCCAACAGCGAAGAGTTTGAACCAAGATTTCCAGATGAACGGGATAGGGTATTAGTATAGTTTGACAAAAAAGTATAATCATTGGCTCAAATAATTAAATTTATGTGCTAAGGGTTAAACCTAGTTAACAATAATGTTTCTAGATGTGAGTTCCGAAAGCGTGATTAACATTGGACAAATCTAACAGAAATATAATAATGGTGGAATAATCATTCCAAGTATGAGCAATAGTAGAGAATTTAATAGCAACGAACAATAATAAATGACATTTAAGTGAATAGAAGGAGTGACTCACCCAATAAAGGATGAACTAGGTGGTTATTCCTCCTGACAATAATGAATGACAGACAAATCCTTGAATATTGAAATTATTCTTTGATCTAGTGGAAAGTGGGGAATAATTCATATAAGAATCTTGATGAAAAGGTCCTTCTTGTATCTTAGCGAGATAGAGAGAATCTTTAGACAAAAGTTTATTCTTACGGATGAATCTCACGTGCCTCACATCATTGGCCCTCATATTGCTATATATATATATATATATATATATATATATATATATATATATATATATATATATATAATATTTTTTAAAAAACCCTAATAGTACAAACTGCAGAGAATATTTGCTAGAATATTCCATTTAATATCTTATTTCGAAAACTAGCTGTTACAGCTTCATCAACGATGTTCAACCTCGACCATTATCGATATCTCGACCACGGCTCTCGTCGACTCTTCGGCTACAAGTATTTCATCTTCCTGGCCCATCTCGACTAATGACGACTCAAGAATTCTTCCTTCAGGGAAATTTTATAGCAAATATTATCTGGCAGATTTCGACCCATACAATTAGTCCCTCCACTTATTGAGGCCGGGGCCGGCCTCAAGCGGGCTTGATGAGCGGATTCTATTCGTCGTGGTCGATATGATTGGACGGGTGAGTCGGGTCATGATGTTCGAGGTGAGCTAGCAACGTGGCCTTTCACGACCCGCAAACTTTTTGGGGTTACATTGTTCCACGATCAAAGTGACGACACGTTTTTCCGACGTTGCGTCATTTCGTGTGCATCTTTTGGTTGGATCTGCCGCTTCGATAGTGGTGCCAAGTAATGATGACCTAATTTCTCGGTTCCGGTGCCTAAGCTCTTATAAATAGGGATGTGAAGATATAATCTCAAGTTTTACAGATTTCTCATACTGAAACCTTGTGTCGTCTTCTTCTTCTTCTTCTTCTTCCATTGTTGTGCATCTTCTTTCCCTGCCCTAGCGATCCTTATTGTTTTTAACTCCTCTTTGCTTGAATACCCTCTCTTTCGTTGGAAATATGCCTGACGTATCTTCTGGTCCCAGCGCAGAAAGCTACCTGGTTCCCTTAGTGATAGTTTTCCCTCTTCATGTGAAGGGTGACTCCGTTATTGTTGAGGATGAGAATTTTCCTACGGTGGAGGAGATAATTCCCCATAGTGAGAAAGTCAGGTCTGATTTTATAGAGGCGCCTGAAGCTGAGCCCGAAATCTCTGAGTTGGCAATGAAGGAGGCCAATTTATTAGAGCTTAGGGCTAAATATGGCATTCCCGCTCGCATCGAGTTGGTTCCTACCGAGTAGGACGTGGTAAAAGTCCATCGCCCTAGGTACTGTGCGTTCTACGCTTACCCCTTTCAAGTCGGCTACACTCTTCCCCTTCTTCCACCGACGGAGGAGTTTTGCCGTTTCTATGGCGTTTGCCTGGCTCAGCTCGCACCGTATATCTACAAGCTCATAAGTATGCTTACCAAGTTTGCGAAGCTGGCCGGGGTTGAGATCACTCTTCAGCATCTGATGAATCTATTCGCCCCCAGTTTCTATAGGGGGACGATGTTGAACCTTTTCCACCAAGGGGGCAAGTGCCTGGCAGTGAAGATGTATGACAAGTCTAGCCACCAATTCTGGCACAACTTCTTCTTTGTTAGAACTGAAGACGTAGTGGCCAACGCAGACGGCTTCCCTGAAGCTTGGAATTGTACTCGTAAGTATCTAACCTTTCTGTGTTGAGACATTTGGTTTACTTCGCTTAGTCATGGGTTCTGATCTCTTTCTCCTTTCTTATGCAGTCAAAATTTCGCTCCCTCCTTTGGTCGGGGACATTTCTGATTGGGTCGGCAGCTCCTCCCTCACATCGCGGGGATTCACGAGTGGCCGGGATTTCACAAGAAGTTTGGGCCTGCTCCTTCCTTGATTGGTAAGTTTCTTTGCTTTGGCTTTATAGTTGCTTACCTTTTATGGTTTATTCTGGTTGACCATCTTTTCTTTTGCACTTCGCTCAACTCAAGCCCGAGGGTCTTCGAGGAGGTGGATAGCTCCTCCACCTACATTCCGTAAGAGGAAAGTTGCTGCCTCTTCGGCTTCTTCCCCTTTTGCGACCGCGGCTGAGCCTGCTCACTCCTTGGTCCTACCTGCCGCTGCTTCAGCATCAATTCCTCTCTATTTACGGATACTTCGGCAGCGGAACCTTCAGCTTCCCCTTTGTACCGTCTTGTGGATGAAGAGGAGGAGTCGTTGCTAGGTGATAGAGACCTGATGACCCATAAAAGGAGGTCGGTTGATGTTGGCGATAGGATTACTTGGGCTATAGACTCTGTGATGGATGATTTTACCCTTCATGATACGACAACCGTTATCCTTGAAGACGATGTCGGGCTACCGTATGAGATTCCGAGATCGGTGGAGGTCAACGAAGACGTGTCTCGCCCTTCTGTGATGATGGAGGACGACGGGCTAGCCGCAAGGGTTTCTAATTCTTTACGGAGGAGCTGTCGACTTCGCAACCAACTGATGATATTCCCTTATCGGCCGATGGGAGAGATAAAGGCGTTGCTAAAGACGGTTTTGAGACGGGCTCAGACGTTGACGCTGCTGACCTGAGGATGATGAAGGAAGGGTTTACCCAATGATGTCGCCCAAAATCACACCACAAATATAGGTTGTGAGGCGGTCGAAGCAATAATAAAACCCAACGCAAGTCGGGGTCGAATCCACAAGGAGTTATATTTTGGATTAGGTATACACCTAGTGTGATTGTATGAGGTGACTTAAATTACACTTCCACTTTTCAATTGTTGTTTCTACTTCTACTGTTAAGCTGTTGATTATAATTGTATAGCTAAGAGACAATATTTTTGGTTTTAGTTATTTTTCTAGTTATGAAAGATCTAGGGTTGCGACCTTCGCCTAGTTGATTATCTAACGGATTTAGAGCTTTAGGGCCTGTTTGGTTGATCGGGATACAATATAGCAACCACACTTAATTACTAACTCTATACCTCTCGGTTGTTTGAGTGATTTTGCCAAATTTGGCTTTCTCAAGTCCAAATGGGTATTTCACAAAGCAAGTGATAAATGCTCTAGTCGGATCTTAATATCTCTAGGTTCGACCCTTTAATCGGGGCTATCAATTTCTTGAGTTCACCCCAATTCCTAGTTAGCCAAGTTTTCCTAGACTTAGTCTATCTTTCTCAAGTAGAGACTAAGTCAAATAGGCATGATCCAACGTTTGCAACCATCAATTCTCAAATTCAAGCAAGAACCAGGTTAAATATCATAAACCCAATCATAAATAAGCCCTAAATCAATTACCCATTAAGTACCCATACTAGGATTGGGTCACAACCCTAGCTAAGGGTTTAGCTACTCATGGAAAATGAAGAAATTAAAGTAGAAACTAAGATAGAATTCATAATACTTTATTAAGGAAATAATATCTAATGTTTAAAAGCTAATCTAGTACAATGTTTCCCAATACAGTAAATAAAAACAGCTAAGTGCTCCCAACTTACACAACATAACCTAAAAATGACAAAAGTTCTATTTATACTAAGCTGATATCTGACAAAATTTTCCCTGGGGAGATTGTGCGGCCGCACAATTCTGTGTGCAGTCCGCATGCTGAGATTGACTGGTCAATTGTGCTTTTTGTGGTCGCATAAAATTGGATTGTGGCTTCACTTCATTTAATTGTGAGGACCGCACATTTCTAAGTGTCAACGCACACTTGAACTTGGATTGGAGTTGACCTTCATTATGCGGACCGCACATTAATAAGTGCGGCCGCATTTTGGACTCCTGCAGTCGCACAATAATAGTGCGGTCCGCACATCTTCAATCTTCCAAAAACATGGCTCTCTGATTCTCCTCTTCTGCGGACCGCACAATTATGAGTGCGACTGCACTTGACATCCTGCGACTGCACAATAATGGTGTGGTCCGCACTTCTTCATGGACCAAAAATACAACTCTCTGAACTTCATCTTTTGCGGCTGCACTAGAATTGTGCGGTCCACATTTTGCATGGGAATTCTGTCTCCTTAAGTTCTACGGCCGCACTCAATATTGTGCGGTCCGCATTGAGCCCTTTTAGCCTTGTTTTGGTCCTTGTCCAAAATTACTCCTTCTTAAGGTTATTTTCATTTCTTTAGCTCATATTCCAACACTCCTGCAAGAAATCACATTTTATTAGTTTTCAGGAATACCTTTAAGCAATTTTGAGCTAAAACGAAAGTAAAAGAGTACAAATAAGTAGTCAAAATCCCTACTTATCAACTCCCCCAAACTTAAGCTTTTGCTTGTCCTCAAGCAAATAAGGTAATTCCTACCTCCACAAGACAAGAACTATTTCAGCTGGCCTAAGGTTAATCAATCACACATCAATTGGGACCAACAATTACCCACAACACGTATGAATTATCAACAATGCAATGATTTGACTTTTTGAGTACAATAGTTCTAATGTGACACTAAAGCATCAAGAGTTGACTTTATTCATCAAGGGAGCTCGCTCTTTCATGTAGGTCATTGTGGATCCCAAACTCCTCCTCCTTTACTCTCTGTTAGCAAATCTCACTTTAGAATGTAACACTCAATTCAAGGATAGTGAAAAGTTCGCTCATCTCTCTCAAAAGAATATCACAAATACAGCTCTAAGTACCATATGTTTGCCCCTCATGTAAATCACCACTAATATAAGCTTACTCAACTTGAAATCATGTAGGGCTTTTTCGGGATGTACTGAAGGCTTTTGGATCAAGGTAGTACTTGTTGGAATAGAATGAGTTCATCTTTCCTTAAGCACCCCATTTTCTCTTTTTGGCTCATACTTTGTCGACTCTTTGAGTCAATTTCTTTTTTTCGGGGGAACTAGAGAGACTTAGAGTCACTCTTTCTTGGTCATGATACTCATTTTCTCCTTCTTTGTTTACTTCATGCCTTTCATCTTTGTTTTTCTTTGTATCCCTTCAACTATTTACTTTATTCATTTTCTTTTTGGAATTTTTCTTTTTGTTCTTTCTTTCTTTTGCCTTCCCTTTTATTCATTTCTTTCTCCTTCTTTGTACCCTTATATCACTTTCGAACTCCTTGTATCTCCCCCAAACTTATGTTTTAGTCAATTGTTTCTCAAGAATGCTAAGGAAAGATCGGGTGCCAAGAGAGGTCATTACAAAACGGATAAAGGCTTGTAACGTGGTTATTGAAAGAAAAAGGGCTTACGCTCAAATGGGTTGACTAGGGATATCACATTGGTAGGATATGGAAGGTTTCAAATTTCAAATTGGATTAAAGAGAGCCTACAATCATTTCTCAACCCAATCTACACTTAGAATTTCACCTAGAAAAATATTCGGGGCAAGTTTTAGACTATTAGCACGTGTACTTGGACTTGAAACTAAATATCTCACCTCTCACGCTGCCGGGTTGCTAAAGAGAAAGGAGTCGAGGGCCCACGACAACCCTAGTTAAGATTGATAATGACAATGGTTTGACTAAACCACTCGATGACTGCTTAAGTCAACACAATAGTCAAAAGGTCACAACTATAAATATTTTCTTCCAACAACTTGTTTTTAACCATAAGGCTGTAGATAAATGTGTTGGTGCTAAGTGAAGCATGCTTGAGACCCTTTTATTCATTGCTACTATTTTTGCCTAAACATAAAGAAAACAGACTCAATCCCTTTAGAAGGTTGTCACGCCATCCATCGTTGGGAAGAGCCACCCAATTCACATAAAACCCACCTTTGGAAAGAACTGTGGCATTAAGAAAACCAAAGTCTTATTGTTCACTCAAAAATAAAAAGAAGCTATCAAATCAAAAAGAAGCTACTAAAGTAAATAAGAAGTTATACTACTAAGAAAGACAAACTAAAGAAGGTATGAACTAAACTACGGAAAGTAGGACAAATGAGTATACAAACCGAGGGAAAAATGAATATATACATCAAGGGAAAAGGGAGGAATATATACATAACCAAAGGGAAAATAAAGATAAAAGAAAAATAGTATTAGAGTTATTACAGGCCAATGTTAATGTCAAATCAATCAAAATAGACCACCTCCTAAATAAAAATAAGCATTGTACTTAATGCTTAACAAAAATAAGAATAAGGAAGGGAAGAGAGTTAAGAGAACTCTCTATGTGGTCTCAATGTACATGGAATCCTCATCACCCTCGCTCTCCTCAAACTGTATCTCATCATCACCCGGCTGAGGGACAACAGGGTTGCTGAGCATCTGGAGCATCTCCTTAGCGATGTGGGCAGTAAGGTCTGGCTCTTCATACTGGCCAGTTGAAGCAGTGATGCTGTTGGTACTGATGGTGCTACTAATATTGTTGAGGCTGACTCCATAAGAAGGTCAAGAGGGAGATCTCCAACTGAAGCAAGCTTGGCCACCTGTTTGCTAAGTCTGTCCACTGACTTCTTTGATGCCTGAGATTTCCGCATCTTCTTAACCTGTTTGCCTAAATCCTCACTAGCTTTCCCATGTGCCACCACTGTAGCCATGATAGTCTTCTAGTTTTCCATAATCTTCTTCAATGTTTCCTCCACTGACGGAGGTACCTGTGGTGCTGCTAGGGCAGAAGACTGTGCTGCAACCATACTGGATATGTCAGACAGCTTTGAAGTAGCTGTCTACATCCAGTTGTTGAGGCTCGCCAATGTCTGGGAGACTCGCGGTGCACTCTGTGGAAAAGTAGATGAGGCTGGCACTGACAATAAAGCTGATGGTCTAGAAGAAGAAGGTGGTGGCATCTCAGTTGTCCCGGTGGAAGGATCGGCTGTTATGGAATGCATAGGCAATGTGGAAGGCTCAACAACTGAATCTGTAACCACTATCATTGGCTTCTCAGACTGGCCAGTGGAGGTAGTTACCTTACCCTTGAACTTTGGGTTGTCAGCACCCTGCAGGTTGTACCATGAGAAGGGCTCATTGGCCTTTACCTTTGTATCATATGGCCTCAGCTCCACTTTTGCATCATTAAAATATTCTGTGAGGGTGTTTGGGTAAGGGTAGGATCTTTCACCCTTTTGGACAACAAGTGTGATGTTGGTCTACATGATGGCACCCACATTGATCGAGTAACCAACCATAATAGAAGCTACCAGAATTGCTCGAGGAAGAGGGAGATTGTTCTCATTCAAGCACGGATCAATATGGCTACACACAAAGGTTTGCCACCCTTTAGCTTCAAAATTTAGGGTGGCTCGGACGATAGGAACCCCTGCTGTGATCCACGGTGGTGGTGGTCCCCGAGCGGCCAATATCTTAGTGAGCAACGAGCGAGCTGCATCACCCATAACAAGTTTTTCCAAATACTGGACTGTCTCTACTTCTTCAAAGCCCACATAGGTGTTCAAAGAGTAGGCGTCAAATTTGACTTTTAGATTCCTCACTTTTTTTTAATCTTGGTACCCTTCTTTATGTGATCCGCATTGGCATAAAATTCTTTAACCAAGTGCTCATTTGCATCAAGGACACTTTTGGTGAGCCACTTCCACCCTTTTTGCACCCGGAACTGTCTAAGGACATTTGGATTGTGAATATCTAAATCCTTCATTAAGAACTGTTGCTCAAGTGTGAGCGATATCTAGAGCCACCACTCTTTGAATCTTGTGAAGGACGTCAAACTCACAAAGCGATTCTCCCATATTTCCTTCTTCTTCGACCTCTCAAGGCCGACCACTCGAGTGTCACCTCCTCTACTATCATCATCATCTAAATCAATCAGTGCAGAGGGGTGTGTGTAGAGGAGGGCTATGAACCCTCGCTGCCTGCCTCTGAACCCTCAGAAGAATTTTTTGAGGTGGAGGGTTCGTCACGGAATTGGTATCTCCCTTGAAGTTGTTGTGATTGGGTTTCCGGCTGCCGTTCCATAGATTTGCCCTCTGAAGCATCCCTAGATGGGGCGTATGAACTAGACACAGAGTGCACAATGGCTGGACCTCTCCCAGTGGTCGGCGTTTTGGTGATCGGTTTGGATTGGACTCTAAGAGGCTGAGTACTTTTGCCCCATCCTCGGGAGGATTCACCTCTCCCTTTTGATGTGTCGCCTCTACCTCTTTAACGAACCATTGTATGCAATACAAGGCAATAAGAATCAGTTAGAGTTCATGTTTATAGGGTACACAGATGCATGCATGACAGTTGCAGGAAAACAAACTCAGAAGAGGCAGTGCGGACCGCACAAAAGTGAGTGCGGCCGCAGACATCCTTGTGCGGACCGCACAATTTTGAAGTGCGGTCGCACAGCTTGTTGTGCAGACCGCACAATTTTGAAGTGCGGTCGCACAGCTTGTTGTCAGACCGCACAATTTTGAGTGCGGCCGCACAACCCCAGGTTTAGACTACTGGGTGTCTGATCATTCAATAGTGCGGACCGCACAATTCTGGTGTGAACTGCATAATTTCACTACGGACCGCATAATTATGAGTGCGGTCTACACATTTCAAGCACCAACTTTACCCTTTTTAATAGCTATGCAGATGTTGATACCCAATTTTTCCCAAAAAATATTTCAAATTGCATATATGTCTTCAAAATCATGCATTGATTAGCAATTGATATTTTTTCACAATTTTCCTATATTTTTATTAATTTATCCAGCATTTTATTTCCAAGAAATAATTACAAAATTATCTCAGGAATGATTTCAAAAGCATTTCTTGATGTAATGTATTATTTTTGGTCCTATTAAGACCAAATTATTTCATAATTAGCCAAATTAGCACCTTTTGACTATAATTTCAACAACTTTGCAATTATAGCCCAATCATATGATTTTGTACTATTTTCATCCAGAAATTAATCATGTGTATTTTTTAAATACTAAATAAACATTTTTAAATTATTTTCTATGCATGAAATTCATTTTTATAATTAACAACTATTTTTGTAAATTGTTTTAATTAATTTACATTGGGTATTTAACAAATAGCCACTTTCATTTCAATTATAGCCTAATTAAATCAGACCCCAACCCAATTAAAATGGCCCAAATACCCCAGGCCCAATACCTTATCCTACACAACCCAATCCCTTATCTAATCTGGACCGTTGATCAATTTTAATCAACAGTCCAGAACTCCCATTTCCTTAATTAACCCTAGAGACTACTCCCCCTTCCCCTTCATTTCTCTCTTTCACTCCGCTGTTACACTATCCCCTCACCTCTCAAATTCTCTTTGCTAAAACCTAAAGCTCTCACCGGCCGTCAACTTGCCGGTAACTATGATGGTCTCACCACCATCCTAGCTCCCACGGCTCCTTCCTACGCCAGGTTACTGCTTCCTTGAGGTCCTCAAAGCAACCAGAGGCGGTTCAACTCACCCCCATGGTTTTTCATGTCACTCAGGCCAATCTTTGCATGTCCGAGTAAGATCCTGCCATCTCCGGCTAGAACTTGTGGTTTCTAGGCCGATTCTCTTTCTCTTTGGGTTATCTCTCTGAAACCCTAACTATTAGCTCTTGATTTCTTAGATCTATAATAGATCTAGGTATATTCCGAGTTATTTTGTTATTTTTCTTAAAGATTTTCTGATTTTTCTAAAACGACTCTTCATCTTCAAACCAGGGTTTCTTAACCCCTTTTCAGAATGGCTTTTCCTTTTGATTTTAGTATTAATCTATGATTTTCACTATGTTTAAATGTTTGTTTGAGTTTTCTCTTTTTATCTGAGTTATTATGTTGAAAACCCTAAGTTTCTTAGTTTTAATCCTGGATTCTGAGTCTGTTTTGTGATAATATGTTCGTTTAATCTGTATATGTGCTTATTTTTCATGAGCCTTATGATTCTCTGTGGTTTTACCCTGTTTTGTTCATCAGTGTCTCTGACTTTTACTTCTTCCGCCTATGTCATGTTTATTCTATTAATTCATGCTATTCTCTATGTGAATCCCTAATTTTGTGTGATTTTACCCTATTTGGCTTATTAGGGTTTCTGATTCTTTCCTATTATGTGTTTATTCCGCTTGTTCTCATAAATTTGTGTCAATTTTTCCTAAATCAATATTATTTGCTATTTTTGAATCTTTGAATCTCTGTGACTGATCCTTCACCAATTTCTTGTGATATTCTCTACTGATTCTAACCTTTAAGATATTTTCTTATCTTAATCTATGGTCGAGCATGCTGTCAACTGATTCTTAAGTATTTTCCTTGATTAGAATGTGCTGAACCTACTCTATATTACATGTTGTCTACTTGTACTATGCTGAAAATATTTCCTTACTTGTTATATTCGGCTTTTTGTGTTTTCCTTTCTTATTTAGTATTTGCCTGTTACCGTTTAAATTTAACTCCTTAATTAAAGGAAATACTTATACTGATTTGATTCTAATTAGTACATAGTTCTATAATTACTGTTGAACTATGATTCTTGCCTTATTTTCTACCTGTTTTCAAACTATAAGTACCTTTCTCTTTCATTAGCACAAAGATACGAACACATTGGTTCAAAACTCTCTCTCACACAAAAATTCTCTTATGCTCTCTTTTCTCTGGTTACTTGCTATTGTTCTAAGTCAGCCGGCTGCAAACCAAGGTTGATTACTCTACTCTCTTGCTCCTCACTTTATGTTTACTACCTTCTTTACTGGTATGTTCTGATTTCAATTCAAGTTCCAAAAACAATATGGTCCTTTTATTACTTCAATTCATCATATTTCTAGTCTGCTTTTACTTATGGTTTTGCTGTGAAACCTGTAGTTGATATGTTTACATTATTAGCATGTTATGTACTCCCCTTCCTTAGGATCAGTATGAACATGTTATCCCCCTCTATGTAGTCTCTCTCCATGTGATCTTGCTCTATCTGGTTTCTGGTATGAATCTCCTTGTAAAATAGTCTGCACTCCTAAACTTGTATGATTCTAGGATTGACTTTAAATTATGTTGATCCTATACTGAACCCCTTAAGCATTGCTGATCCTGTGACTATGTCTAATCAGTGTTTCTGAGCATATCTGTACCAATTCCAAAGACTTCTGCTTGCTATGTGTTTACCATTATGTACTTTACCTGTCCCCAATTCCCATTTACCCCTGTGTGAAGGCTTGTGGTGCTAAACCTGTCTTGGTTCTTTATTCTATGTGTGAAGCTGAACTCGTTTTGGTTCTGAGGTTGGTCTATTGTTTGTTAATTGCCCTACTCTTTTCAAAATTGTCTTATTGAATAACTCATCTATTGTTTTACAAAACTATTTTCAAGTCTCTTTTCAAATTATTTTCCTACTTAAACTTTTTTTCAAAACTATGTCAAACACTCTCACTCTATTCTTAGATCCCTAAGTTTTGCCCCTCTAATGTGTGACTGCTTAGGGATCCCTATGAGATCCCTATGAGATCCCTCTGAACTCTGATGCATTAGAGCTGGCCCTTCCACACTGCACTTACTCAAATATAGTTGTAAAATCTGGGTGTGAGCACTGCCCGAGATCCTTTAAGGTCCTTAGGGAACTCTGACACACCCGGATATTGAGAAAGGCTATGAAACAATCTGAGCAGTTGAGGTTTTGGAAATCTGGGCCTACTTGCAGGCTCCCTATAGTGTAACTTCTTATTTTTCTTTATCTATTAATATAATTCATTCAATGTTGGTTTGTAATATTCATTGTAAACGAATATTGGGGTTGGCTAGTAAAAAAAGGGAGGGTAGCTATACATGTGATGAAAGGGTAGAAAACATGCTTTAGGTTTATATTTTTCTGTATGTGCATTAGAATTCATGTTTAGGACCAATACATGCAAAGCATATCATGCAATAGATATCATGCTCCTAGGTTTCATGTATACTATTTTCAACATCTCATTTTGACATCCTTATTATCACTTAGAAATCTTATTTCTAGGATAAACGACAACATTAAAATAAACTGTTACTTATGCATATTTTGAAATCATGTTGTAACCTGCTGTGCATTTAGAAATCCTGCTTTAGGAATTCTGCATATAAACCTTTCTGAACCTTATATGTGCATATTAGATACCATGTTTAGGATCTCATTCATACTCGCTTAGTCACACCTAGTTAAACTATAGATGCATGAAAAAGGATATAAAACAGTCTCACGTCTAATTATCCAGTTTAAGTAAAACTGGTAATAATTTTGTATCTTGTAAAACTTAGAACAACATGTTTTAGGTAAAATATCTCCTACCCTATTTTAATAGTTCTGGTAACAATTGTGCATTATCCCATGCCTAGGCAAGCCTTAGGTAATCAAATTTCTTATAAAATTGGAAACTGCCTTTTTGTGTTTACTTCTTAATGGTTAACAAGCTTAAAATCTGTAGGCAAACTGATTAGGCCCCTGCTTCTAAGTTTAAAAAAAATCTGCATGTCTCTTATGTTCTGATACTTATCTAGACATCATGTCTTAGGATCTTGTTTAATAATACTGCCCTTGTTTGTGTTTGAGTCGTGTTGTTTACATGCATTATCTGCGGAGGTAAACATGAGCCTCTTATTTGCTCCTTCCTGCTTTTATATGCTAAAGTCATATGTGTTATTGCTTGTCGACTTTGTAATTTCTTCTTTAAACCTTAAGGGTCTATCCAGAACTGCCTATAGGCAGAGGTCCTAATTTCCTCCAGGACCATTAAGAAGGGACGGGTAACAACACATATAGATATCGCTAAATAACATTCTCTTAATAACCGCTAAGGGGTGGGAAGGGTAGATATGGATATGATGACTATGCACTATTGTCACGTGTAGCCCCTCATTGAGGAGTGTTTATCGGAAATTGCGTGGGGTGATCCTGTAGGCTAACCAACCTAGACCCCTCCTTCCCAAATTCCCTTTACTTTCCATGTGTATACAATTTATTTAAGCTCTTCCTTTGTCTCATTATTTGATTCATGTAATGTCTGAAACCTGCTCTTATTTGTAATTATGTGTTTAAAACTATTTATTTGTTAATGGACTAGTTCATAAGTATAAGTTCGGCCGGGACCCACCATTGTGGACCGAGAGGGGTGCCTAACACCTTCCCCTCAAGGTTATTTCAAGCCCTTACCTAAATCTTTGGTAATGCAAACCAATCCAAGAGTTAATCGATTTGGGTGCCCTAATGCACCATAATCCATTAGGTGGCGACTCTTCAAATACCCAATTCCCAAAAGGAAATGAGTTATTTTCCCCATGAACATCAAAACCAAGACTTCTCTCCATGGAGGGAAAAAAGGGGGCACGACAGCAGACCGCACAAAAATGTGTGCCGCCACACAATTCAAATAGTAACGACACTACACTTAGGGTTTTTGCAATTTTTTCACAAATTAAACATGGTGTGCACAAATTGACAAGATTAGTGGTCTACCCAGTCCTTAATGAACATATATTAAGCTACCCACATGATTTGAAGCACATTTGACATTTTTAGGCCTAAAAATAACTAAACTAATCAAAGAAAACAAAAACAAAAATTAAGAAAAATGAATAAAAATCTAACTTGGATTGAACGTACCAGTAGCGAATGATGTAGGTGAGAATCTAACTTGATGAATTGAGTGTGATTTGTGAACTATTTTTTTTGGGATGCACAGTGTTTCTAGGGCTTGGGAGATAAGAAAGCGTAAAGTGTGAATAGTGGTGAAAAGCCCTATTTATACTTTGACCAAGTCGGTCCAGAAATTACCTGAGTGCGGCCGCACAATTTTGAGTGTGGTCCGCACTCTTTACCTGTACATGAATTGAGCTATGAAGTCCGTACAAAAATGAGTGCGGCCGCATATCCTTGTGCGATACGCATACTTTTGTGTCCGGCCGTATTTTGGCCACTTTCTTGCAAATCACCAACTCTAGAGAGTTGGTGATTTTGGATCTCCAGTTGTGCTGCCGCACAAAGAATTGTGTGGCTGCAGATCCTTCTCTGCGGTTGCAACTTTTTTGTGCGGTCCACACAATTTTGTTGCGGTCCGCATAATTTCAACACTTGGCCAAATTTTTTCAGGTATAGTCCCTGCAATGCACACCCATTCCTGCATACACTTCAAAACTAGTTAGCACAAAACAAAGCCTATCTAATAAAGGAGAAAAATAAAAGACACATGGGTTGCCTCCCAAGAAGCGCCTAATTTAATATCGCGGTACGATGCAGATTACTAATCATTTCAAATGAAGAACCACCACAATGTGGCCATTATCAACCTTGCCAAGATAATGTTTAACTCGGTGACCATTGACTCTAAACACCTCATCGTTCTTATTTTTCAAATATAGAGCACCAAAGAGGGTTACATTCATCACTTCAAATGGGCCACTCCATTTTAACTTCAACTTGCCTGGAAACATTCGTAACTGGGAATTGAACAATAGCACAAGATCACCCTATTTAAACTCCTTGTTGTGGATGTACTTGTCATCGAAGTACTTCATCTTCTCCTTGTAAAGGAACGAGCTTGAGTATGCATGAAATCGAAATTCATCTAGCTCATTCAATTGTGCCACTCTTAGGTTTGTGGCGACATCCCACTCAAGGTTCAACTTCTTAAAAGCCCACATGGCCTTATGCTCAAGTTCCATAGGAAGATGACACAACTTCCCGAACACTAACCGGTATGGAGACATCCCGATCGGTGTTTTGTACGCCGTTCTACAAGTCCAAAGAGCATCATCAAATTTTCTTGAGCAATCCGTCCCATTGGTATTCACTATCTTTGACAAAATACTCTTGATCTCCCAGTTGGAGAAGTCCGCTTGCTTGAGGGTGATAAGGGGTTGATGTTTTATGAGTGACACCATACTTTGTGAGTAAGGTATCAAAAGCCTTGTTGCAAAAATGCGAACCACCATCACTAATAATGGCTCTTGGGGTACCAAACCTCGTGAAGATGTTCTTTTTCAAGAATGCCACCACACTCCTCGCTTCATTGTTGGACAAAACAATGGCCTCAACCCATTTAGATACATAATCAACCGCGACTAGAATGTAGGTGTTACCACAAGAGCTAACAAACGGACCCATGAAATCAATACCCTACACATCGAAAATATCTATCTCCAAAATGGTGGTGAGAGGCGTTTCGTTCTTCTTTGAGATTCCATCGGCCCTTTTGCATTCATCACAACGCTTGTCAAGCTCACTAGCATCCTTGTAGAGAGTTAGCCAATAGAATCCACAACTCATGTCGTTCTAGCTCCACCATGGTGACCACCATATGGTGAAGAGTGGCAAGCCTTAAGAATTCCCACTTGTTCCTCCTCCGGCACACATCGTTGAATCACACCATCGGTACAAATCCAAAAGAGATATAGCTCATCCTAATAATAGTCAAGGCAATCCCATTTGAGCTTTTTCCTTTGGTTTGAAAAGAACTCATTCGGTACAATGCCACTCACAAGATAGTTGGCTAAGTCGGCGAACCATGGCATCCAGGTCATTGAAATTACTAAGATTTCCTCGTCGGGGAAGGAATCATTGATCTCAAGGCCATCACGTGGCCTCCCCTTGTCCTCCAATCGAGACAAGTGGTCTGCCACTTGATTTTCACTACCCTTGCAGTCTTAAATCTATATATCAAACTCTTTCAATAGAAGAACCTACCGCATTAACCTTGACTTAGAATCTTTTTTGATCATCAAGTATCGAAGTGCCACATGGTCGATGTAAACAATCACCTTTGTACCCATCAAGTATGGGCAGAACTTCTCCATAGAAAAAACAATAGCAAGGAGCCCTTTTTCGGTTACTGTGTAGTTGACTTGGGCATCATTCATAGTCTTTCTTGCATAGTAGACCATATGGAAGATTTTGTTGATATGTTTCCCCAACACTTCTCCAACCGCCACATTACTTGCGTCACACATGAGCTCAAAAGGCAAGCTCTAATCTGGTGCAGTAATAACAAGAGTAGTAGTCAACTTGAACTTAAGCAATTCGAATGCCTTCATGCAATCTTCATTGAAATGGAACTTGGAATCCTTATCCAAAAGTTTGCACAAAGGGTTCACCACATTGGAAAAATCCTTGATGAATCGGCGGTAGAACCCCGCAAGACCCAAAAAGCTTCTCACTCCCTTCACGAATGTAGGGGTGGGAGATTAGAAATCACCTCTATTTTGGCCTTGTCGAACGCAATACCGTGATTTGAAATTTTGTGGCTGAGGAGTATGTCTTCCTCGACCATGAAGTGACATTTCTCCCAATTCAACACCAAGTTAGTTTCCTCACATATTTTCAAGACCTTATCCAAATTGTTCAAGCAATCATCAAAAGAATCTCCAACCACAGAAAAATCATCCATGAAGACCTCAAGAATATCCTCCACCATGTCGGTGAAAATAGCCATCATACACTGTCGAAAAGTCGTCGATGCATTACACAACCCAAATGGCATCCGCAAGAATGCAAAAGTACCATAGGGACAAGTGAAAGTGGTCTTTTCTTGATCCTCAAGAGCAATGTGAATTTGATTGTAGCCAAAATACTCATCGAGGAAATAATAAAAAGCACGGTCGGCCAACCTATCAAGCATTTGATCAAGGAAGGGAAGTGGGAAATGATCTTTCCTTGTGACTTTGTTGAGCTTGCGATAGTCCATTCACACCCTCCATCTAGTCATCGTTCTTGTAGGAATCAACTCGTTCTTTTCATTGGTAACCACAGCCATGCCCCTTTCTTTGGGATACATTGAATCGGAAAAATCCATGAACTATCAAAAATGGGGTAAAAAACTCTGGCATCCAACCACTTGATTATCTCCTTCTTGACCACCTCTTGTATTGATTCATTTAGCCTTCTTTGATGTTCAATGGAGGGTTTGGAACCCTCCTCCAAAATAATCTTCTGCATATAAAAGGCGAGGCTTATGCTCTGGATATCCGCCAATGTCCATCCGATTGCTCTTTTCATCCTTTGTAGCACCTCTAATGTGGACTCCACCTGTATGTTAGTCAAACAAGAAGAAAGAATAACCGGTAAAGTATAACAAGGGCCAAGAAATTCATACATGAGATGCGGAGGCAATGGATTTAACTCCAAAGTGGGAGGCTCCTCGATTGAGGGCTTTGTTGGAGGAGTCTTCCAATTTTCAAGATCCAAAGATAGCTTGCGGGGCTCATAAGTGTACAACCTCATTCCTTGTAATGCATTCACACACTCCATATAGCCTTCTTTCTCCTCATCATCATCAAGGTTGAGCAAGATGGCTTCCAAATTATCATCAACATTCATTGTGGCACTAGCATCATCAATAATCACATCGGTCACCAAATCCACGAACGAACAAAGTTCATTGCTATTTGGTTGCCTCAAAGATTTGCACACATAGAAGACCACCTTTTCATCACCCACCCCGAAGTGAGCTCACTGGCTTCCGCATCAACAAGAGCCTTCCGCGTAACAAGGAAAGGTATACCAAAAATAATAGGCACCTCATAGTCCACTTCACAATCAAGAATCATAAAGTCTTCTGGGAGGATGAACTTGTCAACATGAACCAACACATCATCAATAATACCTAAAGGCCTCTTCATTGTACGATCCGCCATTTGCAACTTCTTGGACGTGGGTCTTGGTTGCCCAATCCCCAAAATTTTGAACACCGAGTAGGGAATCAAGTTGATACTCGCCCCTAGATCACATAGAGGTTTGGAAAAATCAACACTCCCAATAGTTCAAGAGATTGTGAAAACGCCCAGATCTTCTAATTTCGGAGCCAATGAGTGCACAATAGCACTCACTTGATGTGTCATCTTGATAGTCTCACAATTCATTGATCTTTTCTTTGTCACCAAGTCCTTCATGAACTTGGCATAACCCGGCATTTGCTCTAAAGCCTAAACCAATAGTACATTGATAGACAAACTCTACATCATGTCAATAAACTTTTTGAATAGGTTCTCACTATTTTGCTTTGCAAGCCTTTAAGAGTATGGAGGAGGAGGCCTTGGCATTGGTGTCTTAGCCTTTGGCACTACCAGTTCCAGCATGTCAATCATGTTTTCCCTAGACGGGTTCACTTATTCTTGTGTCTCCTCCATATTTTCATTAGTATCAATTTTTACTTCTTCATTAGCTTGAACAATATTGCTTGGAATTTCATCTTCTTGAACCACAACATCATCATCCACAATTCTTCTTTGATTTGAGGTGGTTGCATCTCCACCTTTTCCACTTCTTGTAGTCACAGCCATAGCATGTCCCATGTTATTCCCGCCCTTCGGGTTTACCACCGTATCACTTGGTAGTGCCCCCTTTGGATAAGTGTTCAAATCTTGCAAGATTTGGCATAATTGAACTTCCAAATTGTTAATAGAAGTGTTGTGCTATGCTAGTTGAGCATCGAAGTCGGCATTCTTCTCCATCATCTATTTAAACATGTTCTCAATTCATCCCATCTTATTGTTAGAAGAGATTGGACCTTGAGAAGGATAGGGAGGTAGATTGCTCGACTGTTGGAACATCGGGGGACTTCAAAAACCCGACCCCCAGTTGTTGTTGTTGTTCCACCCTTCTTGATTGTTGTCACCCCAATTGCCTTGATTATTGTTACCACCACTCAAATTGCCTTGATGGCCTTGGTTGTTCCAATTTCCTTGGTAGTTTTGATTGTTCCAACCACCTTGATTGCTTGAATTCCAATTTCCTTGAGCATTATTCCTTTGGCCTTGATAATTGTTGACATATTGCACTTCTTCTTCTTGCTCCTTGAACAAATCACCTTGGTCATATCCACTATCATCCTGCATGAATTGTTCTGAACGGCTTTGCATTTGTTTACCTTTTTGTCGTCTCTTTTCATCATCATATTCACATCTTCTATCGCATTCACTTGTTTTGGCCCTTGAACTTGTTGAAGCTGAGCTTTGGCCAATTGATTCATTGTGTTGTCAACTCGGCAATAGCTTGCCCATGATCATGTAGTTCCTTGTGTAGGTGAATGACATTTGGGTCACCTTGAGGAATACTGGCTCTACTTTTCCATGTCAATGAGGTATCCACCATCTCATCCAAACTTTCACAAGCTTCGGCATAAGGCGTGTTCATGAAGTTCTCACCGGCGATTTGATTTACCATACATTGATTTGTTGTGTTGATCCCCCTGTAGAAGGTTTGTTGGATCATGGACTCGGTCATATCATTATTCGGGCACTGTTTAACCATGGTATGATATCTTTCCCAAATCTCGTGCAATGCCTCATTGGGCTCTTGCTTGAACGCAATAATCTCGTCTTGAAGTGGAGCCATATGCCCCAAAGAGAAGAATTTGGCAATGAATTTTTCCGCCAACTCATCCCATGTATGGATGGAATGATTGAGAAATCTCTCTAACCAGTCCAATGCCTTTCCCCGTAGAGTAAAAGGAAATAGCTTCAATCGCAGCGCATCCTCGAAAACATTGGTTTGCTTTGCTCCCCCAACAAGTATCGACGAACCCTTTGAGATGCTTGTAAGCATTTGACTCGGAGCCTCGGTGAAGAATTCTCATTGCTCAAGTAGTGTAAGCATCACATTTGTGATTTGGAAGTTGCCCGCCCTAATGTGGGACAGGACTATAGCACTTGCATAACCCTCGTTCGACAACACCAGGGTGCACTGCCGCTCTTGGTGGATGTGGGGGAGGGATGAGAACATTATCATGAGGCAGTCAGACTCGCCTATTTGCTAGAAGTTCAGGAAGAACCTCATCTTCTTGATCATCATTCACTTACTCCCCCAATGGCACATTCTCGATGGGCTCGTTGTTGAGAGTCATTCGCATACCTATAATCAATTCAAAAACAAAATTAGTGACTCATATGGAAAAGAAGACAAATCACACAAAACCTAGATATATAACTAAATCCATTTAACTCCCCGGCAACGGCGCAAAAAATTGGTGTCGCCCAAACTCACACCAGAAATATAGGTTGTGAGGCGGTCGAAGCAATAATAAAAACCCAATGCAAGTCAGGTTCGAATCCACAAGGAGCTAGATTTTAGATTAGGTATACACCTAGTGTGGTTGTATGATGTGCCATAAATTACAGTTCCACATTTTCAATTGTTGTTTCTACTTCTACTGTTAAGCTGTTGATTGTAATTGTAGAGCTAAGAGATAATATTTTTGGTATTGGTTGTTTTTCAAGTTATGAAGGATCTAGGGTTGCGACCTCCGCCTAGTTGGTTACCTAACAGATTTAGAGATTTAGGGCATGTTTGGTTGATCGGGATACAATATAGAATCACACTCAATTACTCACTCTATACCTCTCGATAGTTTGAGTGATTTTGCCCAATTTGGCTTTCTTAAGTCCAAACGGGTATTTCACAAAGCAAGTGATAAATGCTCTAGTCGGGTCTTAATATCTCTAGGTTCGACCCTTTAATTAGGGCTATCAATTTCTTGAGTTCACCCCAATTCCTAGTTAACCAAGTTTTCCTAGACTTAGTCTCTCTTTCTCAAGTAGAGACTAAGTCAAATAGGCATGAATCAATGTTTGCAACCATCAATTCTCAAATTCAAGCAAGAACGAGGCTAAATATCATAAACCCAATCATAAATAAGCCCTAAATCAATTACCCATTAAGTACTCATACTAGGGTTGGGTTACAACCCTAGCTAAGGGTTTAGCTACTCATGGAAAATGAAGAAATTAAAGAAGAAACTAAGATAGAATTCATAATACTTGATTAAGGAAAGAAAATCTAATGTTTAAAAGCTAATCTAGTACAATGTTACCCAATACAATAAATAAAAACAGCTCAGGTGCTCCCAACTTACACAACTTAACCTAAAAGTGACAAAAAGTTCTATTTATACTAAGCTGAAAATATCTGACAAAACTTCCCATGCGGAGATTGTGCGGCCGCACAATTTTGTATGCAGTTTGCATGTTGAGATTGACTAGTCAATTGTGCTTTCTGCGGCCGCACTTCATTTAATTGTGCAGACTGCACATTTCTTAGTGCGGCCGCACACTTGAACTTGGATTGGAGTAGGCCTTCATTATGCAGATCGCACATTTATGAGTGCGGCCACGTTTTGGCCTCCTGCGGCTGCACAATAATAGTGCGGTCGGCATATCTTCAATCTTTCAAAACATTGGCTCTCTGATTCTCCTCTTTTGTAGACCGCACTTGACATCCTGCGGCCGCACAATAATCGTGCGGTCCACACTTCTTCATGGCCCAAAAATACAACTCTCTAAACTTCATCTTCTGCGGCCGCACTAGAATTGTTCGGTTCGCATTTTGCATAGGAATTCTGTCAGAGGCTTTCTTAAGTTCTGCGGCCGCACTCAATATTGTGCGGTCCGCATTGTGTCCTCTTAGCCTTGTGTTGGTCCTTGTCTAAAATTACTCTTTCTTGAGTTGATTTTTATTTCATTGGCTCATATTCCAACACTCTTGCAAGAAAGAACATTTCATTAGTTTTTGGGAATACCTTTAAGCAATTTTGAGTTAAAACGAAAGTAAAATAGTGCAAATAAGTAGTCAAAATCCCTACTTATCAACTCCCCCAAACTTAAACTTTTGTTTGTCCTCAAGCAAATAAGGTAATTCCCACCTCCACAAGACAAGAACTATTTCAGCTGGCCTAAAGTGAATCAATCACACATCAATTGCGACCAACAATTACCCACAATACGTATGAGTTATCATCAATGCAATGATTTGACTTTTTAAGTACAATAGTTCTAATGTGATACTAGAGCATCAAGAGTTGACTTTATTCAGCAAGGAAGCTCACTCTTTTATGTAGGTCATTATGGATCCCAAACTCCTTCTCCTCTACTCTCCATTAGCAAATCTCACTGTAGCATGTAACACTTAATTCAAGGATAGTGAAAAGTTCGCTCATCCCTCTCAAAAGAATATCACAAATACGGCTCTAAGTACCATATGCTTTCCCCTCATATAAATCACCACTAATGTGAGCTCACTCAACTTGAAATCATGTAGGGCATTTTCGGGAATATTTTCAGTTCCGGGAGATTTTTGCAGGGGTTTTGGAGAGGGAGGAAACTTGTGGGCCCTTCGTGATAAGTTTAAGGAGAAAGACGATGAGTAGGTGAGGGTTATTGACAAGTGTAGCATCCTTGAAGGGACGTTAAGAGGTAAGGAGGAAGAGCTCGAAGTCAGCAAACGGGTCGAATAACAGTGCAGCGATCTTCAAGCTTAGGTGGCCTCGCTACGTGCCCAGCTTGAGAAGAGGCAATTCAGAGCGGATGCTCTAAATGGAAAGGTCGCTGAGAAGGTGAAGAGTCTTGCGAACGCAGAGTTCGCTTAGTCGGAGGCTTTTAGGAAGGTGGAGTCTCTTGAGATAGTGATCCGGGCTCTCCGTTCTGAGCGAGAAAATGGCTTAGAAATGGTGAAGCTTAAAGAAGAACGGCTCGATCAGAGGGTTGGAGAGTTGGAAAAAGAGATTTCTGGCCTTTACGACCAATTTATTGCTCTTGAGGCCGAGAAGGCCCGATTACTGGTGCAACCATCCTCTTACCATACTTCAGATTTTCCTAATGTTCCTCGAGAGTTGTATGAGGAGTGGATTCATGCTGAGGCTCAGTTAGATGTGTTTCGAGATTTGCATGCGGCGGGATCCGTTTCTGAGGCTGCCATCAAAGATGCTCGTGTTAAGGCTCGTGAAGCTCGAGTCACCTGCGAGTATGACCCCGCTATGCCAAAGGCTGGTCAGGATGAGGGGGACGAAGGCATAGACCGGGTCAAAGAGGATGCCTAGTACGACGTTGCGGATCCTGAGGGCGATGGCGAGGATGCTGATGGTCAAAGAGACGACGCCGTTGAGGGCCAAGTTAGTGGGGATGTCGAAGGTCAATATGGTGGTGGTCAGTAGTTTTCTCTTTTGATATTTTTTATATTTTTTCCGGTATCTTCATGAGTCTATTGTAAACAATTTTCAAGTATATGAAATATCAGAGTTGTTCCTTGCATCTTTTTCTCTTCTTGTGGTTTATTTTCTCTACTTATGTGTATTTTTGTTTTCATTTCTTGTTTGAGTGAGGTTGAATTATTACATAAATTTTATTATAGCCAAGGTCTAGTAGGTGTTAGTTCGGACAAGGTCGATCGTAACCTAAATTCGATTACGACCAGGAGCCGGTAGGTGTTAGTTCAAACAAGGTCGAACGTAACCTACATTTGATTACGGCTGAGAGCCAGTAGGTGTTAGTTCGAACGAGGTCGAACGTAACCTACATTTGATTACGGTCGAGGGCCGGTAGGTCTTACTTTGAACAAGGTCGAACATAACCTAAGTTTGATTACGGTTGAGGGCCGGTAGGTGTTAGTTCGAACAAGGTCAAATGTAACATATATTTGATTCTGGCCGAGGGCCGGTAGGTGTTAGTTCGAACAAGGTCGAATGCAACCTAAATATAATTATGACATAGGGCCGATAGGTGTTAATTCAAACAAGATCAAACATGGCCTAAATTTGATTACGGCTGAGGGTCGGTAGGTGTTAGTTCAAACAAGGTCGAACATAACCTAAATTTAGAAAGATATGCCTATATGTGAGAAGTTTGCCGATACCATAAACTTTAAGGATTGTTTCCTTGGTCGTACACTTGGAGAAATAAAAATAAACTTCAAGCATTGTTGCTTTGGTCATACACTTGGAGAAACTTACAGATTTGCAGGCGTTGGCTGGCATTCCAGTCCTAGTCCCAATCTATCTAGTCCCTCCATCGGTCGACCTGGAGAGTGCTTGAGAGAATTAGCTGTCTCGATCCCGTCTTTGCATATTTCGGCGTAAAGTGTTCCCTTGTTGCCTTATTAAAAACCTTCTTGAGAAAACCTAATTGGGACAAAACTCAAGTGAGGAAAAAAAGATACAACTTGGGGGACGCTTTATCTCTTAAACGTTGAAGTGCTTTAGGTGGGTAATATTCCAGTTGTTTGGTAGTATCTTTCCTTCCATTGTTTCTAGTTGGAATGACCCTTTATTCTCTTTTGTTGTGATTTTGTACGAACCGTCCCAATTTGTTCCTAGCTTGCCTTCCCATGGGTCTTTGCATGCTTGTGTTTTAGCCTTAAGCACGTAGTCCCCGACCTTGAACGGCCTGACTCTTGATTTCTTGTTATAATAGCATTATGCTTGCTGTTTTTGGGCAATCATTCCTATGTAGGCCATGTCTCTTCATTCTTCGACTTCGTCGAGTTCCTGTCTTCTGCTTTCGTCGTTGCTCCTACCGCTCTCAAGGAATTACCTTAGGCTAGGTTCTCCAACTTTGACTGGTATTACTGCATCGGTCACATAGACCAAAGAGTAGGGTGTCTCTCATGTGCTCATTTTCGGTGTTGTTCGATATGCCCACAACACTTCTGGTAATATTTTCGGCCATAGTCCCTTGGCGTCTTCAAGCTTTTTATTCATGATGTTTATTATAGATTTGTTAGAGGACTCGACTTGCCCATTACCTGCAGGGTGGTATAGCGTCGAGAGTATTCTTTTGATGTTCCATTTCTCAAAAAACTCGGCGGTATTCTTTAGGGAGGCCGAACTGGGATATGATGTTCTTCTATATAAAGACGATCACTTCCTGTTCACGTATTTGGGTGAATGCTCCTACTTCTACCCATTTAGAGAAATAGTCAGTTAAAACCAAAGGGAACCGTACGTTACCTTGCTCTACTTAGAGGGGGACCACGATGAACGACCAAGGTGAGGTGACCGAGTGGAGGTGTTCGACCACTTGGTGAATCATTGGAGCGTACTTTTGGCATTGCTCGTACTTGGTGGGCTAGTAATATCCTGCATGTATAAGGCATCTGACAAGATCCCGATTGTCGAAGTAAGCTCCACAATAGCCCTCATGGACCTCTTCAAGGACGCACCGTGTCTGCTTCGAGCCCAAGTATTTTTTTAGAGGACCGCCATAAGTTCCCTTATACAGGTCGTTGTGAATGTTACTGTACCTGGCCGGTTGGATTCTCAGTTTCTTGGCTTCTTTTTTATCATCTAGGAGTGTGACGTCCTACAAATACATAATGATACGATTGCGCCAGTCCCAAGTTAAACTTAAAGTTCTAACCTCGACTTGATCAAGCGATGAGTTGAGGAGGTGGACAATATTTTTTCTCCAGTTGCAATGCTTTTGGTGGCTACGGCTAGTTTGGTGAAGCCGTCCACCTCAGTGTTCTGTGCTCGGGGAATTTGGTCGAGCTGACATTTGCCGAACTCGGGCAACAGCTTGCAGATTTTAGTCTAATATTTTTGTAATCTTTGCTCTTTGATTTGGTAAGTCCCTACGACTTGGTTGACTACAAGTTGGGAATCACAGCGAAGTTTTAACCGTTTCGCCCCATACTTGAGAGCTAGCTTCAAACCTGCAATCACGACCTCATACTCAGCCCCGTTATTAGTCATATCCGGGCACCTTATGGACTGGTGAATTACTTTGCCGGTTGGGACTTCTAGTAGAGTCCCAGTCCAGACCCTGACATATTGGACACGCCATCGGTGTACAGTTCCCAGAGCTCTTGTGTTTGGGGGGAAGTCTGAGAAGCTTCTCTTTCAACTTCGGAAATTGCTTTTGTGCTGAAGTCGGCAATGAAGTCAGCGAGCACTTGTGACTTTATCATTATTCGCAGCTGGTATGTGATATCGTTCTCACTTAGCTCGATAGCCCATTTGGCCAGTCTTCTCGACAAATTGGTTTTATGCAAAATGCTTCTCAGGGGGAAAGTCATGACGATCGAAATGGGGTGGCATTGGAAATACGGTCTATGCTTTCGTGAAGCTACAACTAAGGCCAGGGCCAGCTTTTCGAGGTGAGGATACCTCGTCTCAGTGTCGACTAATGTTTTACTAATGTAATAGATGGGGGATTGCATACCTTTGTTTTCTTGAACCAGGACTGCGCTCACAGCTACTTCGGATACAGTGAGATAAACAAGGAGACGCTCTCCTGGATCGGGTTTTGAAAGTAGTTCTAGCGATGATAAGTATTCTTTTAATTCCTTTAAGGCTTGGACGCACTCCGAAGTCCATTGGAGGTCGTTATCCTTTTTGAGTACGGCAAAGAATTTGTGACATCTATCTGATGATCGTGCGATGAACCTTGACAGGGTGGCGATCCAGCCAGTCAACCACTGAACATGCTTTTTAGTGGCCAAGTGTTCTGGTATCTCCTCGATGGCTTTGATTTGGTAAAGATTGACCTTGATCCCTCTCTGCGATACCAGGAACCCTAGAAGCTTTCTCGAGGCCACATCAAAGGCACACTTTTCGGGGTTTAGCTTCATTCCATATCGCTTGAGTATGTCGAAAGTTTCTCTCAGATGGTTGATGTGATCTTCTTTCCTTATGGACTTGACCAGCATGTCGTCTATATAGACTTACATCGTTTTACCGAGTTGGTCCTTGAACATCCTCGTCACCAACATTTGATAAGTCGCCCCCGGATTCTTTAATCCGAAGGGCATGACCCGGTAGTAGTACATCCCTTGGGGTGATGAATGTGGTTTTTTCCTGATCCTCTTCTTCCATGAGGATTTGATTATAACATGAATAGGAGTCAAAAAGCTCAGTAGTTTATGCTCGACTGTTGCATTGATGAGTTGGTCGATATGGGGTAATGAGAAAGAATCCCTTAGGGCATGCTTTGTTCAACCCTGTGAAATCCACACACATCCGTCATTTCCCATTCTTATTCTTTACCATGACCACATTGGCGACCCATTGGGGGTACTTCGAGTCCTTGATAGATCCATTCTCCAACAGTTTTTCTACCTCTTTACGTATCGAGTCGTTAATTATGGAATTGAACTTACATCTAACATGTCTTACTGGAGGGTGGAATAGGTCGACGTTCAGTTTGTGTGTGGCAATTTTCTTTGGGATACCTAGCATATCTGCATGGATGAAAGCAAACAAATCTACGGGGTTGAGGTCTTCTATGGTCAAACCTGTAGCTTCGACCATATCGAGGTCCCTAATGACATCCTCACTGTCGTCACATGTCGACCTCGACCCTGTTGATTGTTATGCCTCCTTTTCTTTTTCTTTCTTTTCCTAAGTAATCGAGTTGTCTAGGGCGATGTGGTAGCATTCCCGGGATGTGTGTTGTTCCCCTTGTATACTGAATATTCCCCATGGAGTCGGGAATATGATGACCTAGTATAAGCTGGAAGGGACGACTCTCATGGTATGTATCCATGGTCACCCTACTATGACATTGTACATTGTGTCTTGGTCCATGATGTGAAACGTGGTTTCTAGAGTGAAGCCACCGGCCAGAAAAGGGAGTGTGCTTTCACCAGATGTTCGCTCGACTGCATTGTTAAAACCAGTTAGCGTGATACAACACGGCACTAGCTTTTCTTCGAGTTTCATTTGTACAAGTACTCGAGGATAGATAATGCATGTGTCGCTCCCATTGTCTACCATAATGCGTCTCACATCGGTATCTAAAATTCATAAAGTAATAACAAGGGCATCATAGTGAGGGAAAGCCAAACCATTTTATCAAAGATGATACTCTCTTCGAGTTCGTTATACCGTTCGTGAGTGATAGACCATTTGAGCTTATGGATAGTGGTGAACTTCACACTGTTGATGGAAGTATCTTCGCCGCCACCAATGATCAATTGGATGGTACGAGTTGGTGAGGGAGGCTTCGGCGGTACTTGATGTTGTTCACGTCCTCTGGCAAAGTTGGTCCTTCCCTGGTCGCTCAGCAACTCTTTGAGGTGTCCTTATCATAACATGTTCACAACCTCCTGCCTTAGGATGGTGCAATCTTCGGTTTTTTGCCCTCGTTCTTGGTGGAACTGGTAGAGGGCATCTGACTTTCTGGTACTTGGATCTGACCTCATCTTTTGCGGCCATTTCTCCTTTGTTCCGAGCCTCTCCAGTGCATAGACTATCTCTATAGGCAACATAAAAAAGTTATGAGCGGATAATAAAGGGGACATACCTCTTTCATTCCGATAAGTCCATGTCCTTGGTCTGGAAGACCTTCTTAGGAGGGTCGAATGGTCGTTCTTACATATTTTTTATGTCGTTCTAGATTTGGCTTATACCTAGGTCAGTCAATGAGTTGGTCCATTGAGGTCGTCCTCATCGACTCAGACCACTACATAATATGCATTGTGTATTTCGTCCCAAGTGGTTGGGAGGTACTTCATCAATCGACTTAATAACTTTTTGGTCGTCCTCGAACCATCCCTGCTCAACCCATTCTGAAAGGCGGCGACCGCCATTCCTTTTGATACTTTTGGCATGGTCATCCTTACTTAGTTGAACCGCACAAGGAAGTCCCTCAATACCTCTCCTAGAGCCTGTTTAATAGAAAATATGTCATTCATTATCGCCCCGGCTTTCTTGGCCCCAACATGGGTAATCGGAGCCAACCCTGCACCATTACAAAGTAGCTAGAGTGGTCGAAGCAGCTTTTACCCGAGATGGTCGGGATCCAATCCACAGGGAGCTAGAAGTGGGAATTGGATTCCTATCTAAACTAGAGATGCGTATTGCTCTTAATTACTCTTCCAAGCATCTTTTGATTGGTTTTTAATTCTAATATTTATGCTAATAGTATGCTAAATTAAACTACGAATGATTGCTTGTAGGGTGTTCTAAATAGTTAAAGAGGCACTAGGGAAGTAACTTTCTCCTAGGTGAATACTTGACGGGTTCTCGAATCTAAGGCAAGGTTATCATGTTGGGGATTACGATATAACCAATGCAATAAACTTCTCACCCTATACCTCTTGGTAGTTTTAGTGATTTTTCCCTAATTGACTTTCTCAAGACCAATTGGGTATGATAATTTGTGCAAGCAATTTAGGCTCAAGTCGGGTATTACTATCTCTAGGTTTAACCCTTTAATTAGGGATATCAATCTATTGAATATGCCCCAATTCCTTGATGGACTAATTTTCCTAGACTCAAGCTCTCTTTCTCAAGAAGAGCCCAAGTCAAAAAGGCACAAATTAGTGTTATCAACCACTAATTCAACATGGAAAACACAAATTAGTCCAAATATCAAACACCCATAGTCATTCAAGCCTTAAAACTCAAGACCCATTGAATACCCACACTAGAGTTGAGCCACAACCCTAGCTAATGGGTCTAGCGACTCATAATAATAGAAGAAAATTGATAAATAGATGAAGAAAAACCCATAAGATTTAATTACAAGCTAATACTTGAAGATTCAATGATAAAACCACTATAAAATTACTCAAAATGGTTAAGAATAGTCATCATGTGCTCATCCCAAAGTAAGATTAGAAAAGATGACCTAAAAATGGGAAAAGAAAGTATTTATACTAGGCCGAATTTTTTGGACAAAAATACCCCTGCAGGGGTAGTGCGGTCCATACAAAATCGATTGCGGCCGCGGTGAGGCTTCTTGGCTTTAGATCTCTGCTCTCTGAACTTGGCCACCGCGGGCCACATAAAATACACCGCGACTGCGGTGGCTTCTTCTGTAGTCCGCATAAAAAGGACCGCGGACCGCATTGGCTGTGTCCTCAATCCCAACTCTCTGAACTCCTTCTTTGCGGACCGCACAATTTCGATTGAGGCCGCGGTGAGGCCATTGCGGTTCACACAAAATGCTTTGCGGCCACAATGCTTGAGTTTCCAATATATGCACTCTCTGAATCTCCTCACTATGGATCACATTAAATGGATTGCGGGCGCAGTGAATCTGTTTCACTATGCTTGGACTTGTTCGTGGTACTTGTGCATGTTTCACTCCTACTTGAACTGGTTTTGACTAATTGTCACCTTTTTGACCAAACCCTGCAAACAAGTACAACATGTAAGCCTTTAAGACCATTTTGTATACATTTTTAATCAAAACTCAAGTAAGAAGGAGTGTAAAATGAACTAAATCCCTAGTTATCAACTCCCCCAAACTTAAGATTTTGCTTGTCCTCAAGTGAAGCTTTTCCTGAGGCACCATTACTCACTAGCTACTATTTACACAAAAAGTAAAAAGGAAACAGACTCAAACCCTTAAGAAGGTTGTCATGCCATCCATCATCGGGAAGAGCCACCCGGTTCACACAAATTCCGCCTTTGGAAAGAATCGTAGTATTAAGAAAATCAAAGGCTTATTGCGCGCAAAAACTCAAAACAAGAAGCTACGAAAATAAAATAAGAATCTATGAAAGGAAAAATGCGAAAAGTAAAATGAATATATATAAAAGAGGATTTAGTAGAATATACATAAGGGAGAATGAATATATACATTAGAACGTAACTTTTTATACAGACTAAAAGCAAAAAGTACAGAAAGTGCAATAATATGATAACATTATGTACATACCAAAAGTAAAAAGAAAGCATAAAGGAAACGGTAATTCCATATATACAGTCATCCAAATAGATGTACCCCCTCAAATGAAAGCTAACATTGTCCTCAATGCTAACTAACCAAACTAAGCACAAGAAAAGATAGAGAGGAAAAACAAACTCCCTATTGGTCCTCCGTCTGTATAGGATCCTGAGTCTGGGTCCCTGGGTCCTCGGACTGCTCGGAAACCTATGACTGGCTCCCTGAAACCTATGTCTCAGCTGGAACCTGGGCCTGTACTAAGTCCTGGGCCGGTACTGAAATCTGGGGGTGGCTAGAGGAGCCTCCATGTGGGTCCTCCAACTCTATAACAGCATCATCCGTACCGGGAATCATCCTTTTCCTCTTAGGTGGCCTCTCTATCTCCTGTTGTGGCTTAGTCTGGGATACTGGAGCCGGGGTCATGCAATAGAAGGTCCAAAGGCAAGTGATCCGCCTTCAACCTTTCCACCTCCACTCTCAACTCTTTCACCGACTATTTGGATGCCCACGTCTTCCTTAGTTTCTTTGCTTTTTTGGCCAAATCCTTCAATGCTTTTCCATGTGAACCCCAACATCCAATATTAATTGTTGGTTCTCCAAAAGATCCTTGAGAGTGTCCTCCACTGACTGTGGGACCTGTGGCTGAGGAGGTGCAGACTAGGCTGTCATCGAAGTTGAAAGTACAGACAACTTAGAAGTGGTTGTCTGCATCCAGTTGTTGATACTGGAAAGGGTCTGGCTCAGGCAGTGGGCATTCAAAGGATATGTTGTGGATGAGGGGATATCTGGAACTATAGAAGTGAAGGGTCCTGGGGCCATGTCTGGTGTGGCTGAAGAAGGCTGAGTAGGAGCCACTACTACTACTGGCTCTTCAGACTGGCCAGTCGAAGTAATGGCTTTGCCTTTAGGGTCATTGTGGTTGTCAGGACCCTTGGTGTTGTACCAGGAGAAAGCTGCCTTGGCTTTCACTTTCACATTAAATCTTCTCTTCTCCACATCTAGATCCTCAAAATACATGGTCAAAAAATTTGGGAAGGTGTCGGATCTATCACCTTCGTTCACCACCCGTGTAATCACCCTGGAAATCACATTCCCGATGTTGATTGGGTACCCCGCCATGATTGATACCACCAATATAGCCCAGGAGATAGGAAGAGAGTTGTCGTGAGTGGTGCGGTCTATGCTGCTACAAACAAATGTCTCCCACCCTTTTGCTTCGAAGTTCAGGGTCCTCCTCATAATTGTCACTCCCGCGGTCAACCAAGCTGGGGTGGTACCTGGGATTGCCAAGTACTCTGCTAACCAAGGACTAGTAGCCTCACCCAATGCCACCTTTTCTAAGTAAAAATGCCTCATCCTCCTCCGGGAAGCCCAGGTAGTCATTGATCATTTTTCCATCAAATTTTACTTTCAAATTTCGCACCTTAGTTATTGTGGTGCCCTTTTTTATGTGGGCAACATTCTTGTAAAACGCCTTCACCAAGTGCTCATTTGCATCCTCCACGTGGCCTATGAAATAGTCCCATCCTGCTATTTCTCGGAACTGCCTCAGCACATTGGGGTTATGAGGCAAAAGGTCCTTTGTGATGAATTTCCGCTCAGGTATTAACTTCCTCTCAGGACACCATTCTCTAAACTTATGATAGGCCACTTCACTCACAAATCTATATTGCCATGCTTCCGGGTTCCTGGTTCTTTCCACCCCTCCTACTTGGGGCTCACCCCCTTCTCCTTCTTCTATGGGATCCTCACCGGATAGTGAAGCTGTAGGTGAGGTAAAATAGGCATTGTCACTGCCTGCAGCTGAGCCCTCAGACGACTCAGAAAAAATTTGCACTAATGCTTGGGCAGTAGGGGTTCCTGGAGGTGTATCTCTTAGTCTAGGCCTCTCTGGCCATTCAAGAACATATGTTGGCATGGACTCGGAGTCGGATACCTCCCGTGAGGGAATATACTCACTTCCCGACTGAGAAGTAGCTCTATCAGCAGCCCTTATGATTCTTCTGGTATCCTTGATAGCTTGCCGGTCTTGTGAGGTCAGTCTAATCATTCCTCGTCCCCTACCCCAGGAGGACTCACCTTTCCCTGTCTATTTATCTCCTTTACCTAGTGATTTCACCATTATCTGCAAAGAGAATGCTTCTGTTCTTGTTAAAATCCCAGTATCAGATGAAGCAATGCAGAATAAGATTGTAGGTAGTTGAAAATGAAAAATAGAATTGCAGACCGCGGACCGCACAAAATGAAGTGCGGACGCAAAGAAGCTACCGCAGACCTCACAAAATGCACTGTGGTCGGCATTTAGGTGGGGGTAAAACTACCCACTCTCTAATAAAGTCCACCGCGGACCACACAAAATGGTATTGCGGTCCGTATTAAGGCACCGTGGACCGCACAAAATGCATTGTGGTCGCGGTCCTCAACTTACAACCTTTCTGAAGTAATACTATTGCGGTCCGCACAAAATGGTATTGCGGACCGTGGTAAGCCCAAAACAGAAATACCAATCCTAGGGTTTCAAATATTGCTCAATTTCAGCCTAAAATCATATATTATTAATTCCCTAGATGTTTACTCATTAGTTGTCTTTAATTAACCCTAATTCCAGCATGATTAAACAAACCTACGATACAGACTTGAAAGAAAACGGGAAGAAAAAAGAAGAAAAATTAACTAATTAAAAGAAAATAACAAATATAAAAACAAAGAAAAAATTAAGATTACCAGTTAGTGAGATGTAACACAGATCATTGACAGTGAGTGAATGAAATCATGCAATTAGGGCTTGCGTGAGTAGTAAATTTTTAATATTTGAGAGCAAAGGATCGAAAAGTTTGAAATGAGGGCCTGAGGTCCTATTTATAGAAAAGGACCCTGGGACCCACTGTACCTTCCCACTGTGGACCGCACAAAATGGCACCGCGGTTCGCGGTACTCAGAATCAAGAGGCACTGGGGAGACGTCCACTGCAGACCGCACAAAATGCATTGCGGCCGCGGTGGTAAACTTCATAGACTCCTCATTTTTGACCAATTAACTCTGTGATCCGCATTGAATTGTTGCCCTCGCACTAAGGCCTTTGCGTTCGCACAAAATGCAATGCGGCCGCAGTGCAAACTTCAGAGAGTGTGCACTTTTCTCAACTTGGTCCTACACTGCATCAAAATAATCCTACAACATCTCACAACCAGTTAGTCCAAAAGCAAATCCTATACTGCAAAGAAAAACAAAAAGAAAGGCACATGGGTTGCCTCCCAAGAAGCGTCTGATTTAACGTCGCAGCACAACGCATGTTACCATCAAATCACTTTAGATGGAGCAGTGCCACCACGTGGTTGTCATCAATCTTTCCCAGGTAGTGCTTGACCCTATGTCCATTAACTCTGAAAGTCTCCCTATTTTTGTTCTTCAAGTCAAGTGCACCAAACGGAGTCACAAACACCACTTCAAAAGGTCCACTCCATTTCGCCTTAAGCTTTCCCGGAAACAGACGTAATCGAGAGTTGAACAAGAGAACCAAATCACCCACTTTGAACTCCTTGCCACGAGCATATTTATCATGAAGGTACTTCATCTTGTCCTTGTACAAGGATGAACTGGAGTAGGCATGGAATCGGAATTCATCAAGTTCATTAAGCTGCTCTACACGAAGATTTGCTGCCACATCCCATTCAAGATTCAGCTTCCTCAAAGCCCACATGTCCTTGTGTTCTAACTTAACCGGTAGATGGCAATTTTTACCAAACACCAACCGATATGGAGACATACCAATTGAAGTCTTGTAAGCAGTCCTATAAGCCCATAGAGCATCATCCAACTTCTTTGACCAATCGGTCCTATTTGCATTGACCGTCTTTGACAAAATACTCTTGATTTCCCTGTTTGAGACTTCAACTTGGCCACTCGCTTGAGGATGATAAGGAGTAGAAACTTTGTGATTGACACCATACTTTGCAAGCAAAGTGTCAAAAGCTCTATTACAAAAATGAGACCCCCCATCACTTATGATTGCGCGAGCAGTGCCAAACCTTGTAAAAATGCTCTTATTGAGAAATGCAACAACACTCCGGGCCTCATTTTTGGGTAGAGCCACGACTTCAACCCACTTTGAAACATAGTCAACCGTCACAAGAATGTATGTGTTCCCACACGAGCTAACAAAAGGGCCCATAAAATCAATGCCCCACACATCAAAAATATCAACTTCAAGAATGGTATTGAGAGGCATCTCATCTTTCTTTGAAATTCCACTCGCTCTTTGACAATTGTCGCATCTCTTCACAAGTTCACTTGCATCTTTGTACAAAGTTGGCTAATAAAACCCGCAACTAAGAACTTTTGAAGCCGTCCTCGCCCTGCCATGATGGCCACCATAGGGAGAGGAATGACAAGCCTCTAAGATACTCAATTGCTCCTCCTCCGGAACATACATTCGGATTACACCATCCGTGAAAATATTGAACAAGTATGACTTATCCCAATAGAAGTCCAACCTATCCCGTTTGAGCTTCTTCCTTTGGTTAAAAGAGAGCTCACACGGGATTATACCAGTTACAAGGAAATTAGCAACGTCCACAAACCATGGCATACCATTCACCGACACTGAAAGGAGTTGCTCATCGGGAAATGAATCATTGATCTCTAGGCCATCACGAGGCCTCCACTCCTCCTCCAAGCGAGACAAGTGGTCTGCCACTTAGTTTTCACTAACCTTCCGATCCACAATCTCCAAATCAAACTCTTGAAGTAACAAGACTTATCGCATCAGTCTAGCTTTGGAATCCTTCCTCGTCATCAAGTACTGGAGTGCGGCATGATCGGTATGAACTATGACCTTGGCACCCATAAGATACGGCCAAAATTTCACCATTGCGAACACAATAGCCAAAAGCTCTTTCTCAGTCATCGTGTAGTTCACTTGAGCATCATTCATAGTCTTGCTCGCGTAGTACACCGGATAAAATATTTTATTCACTCTTTGACCCAAAACCGCCCCAACCGCAACATCGCTCGCATCACACATGAGATCAAAAGGCAAGATCCAATTGGGTATGGTAATAATAGGAGTGGTGGTCAACTTGTGCTTGAGAAGTTCAAATGCTTGCATACATCTCTCATCGAACATGAACTTGGCATCTTTTTCCAATAACTTGCATAAGGGATGCACTACCTTCGAAAAGTCTTTGATAAATCTCCAGTAGAACCCCACATACCCAAGAAAACTTCTAACTCCCTTGACAGAGGTAGGGGAGGGAGCCTTGAAATCACATCAATTTTTGCTTTGTCCACCTCTATACCATGCTTTGAAATTTTATGCCCAAGAACTATGCCCTCCTCAACCATGAACTGGCATTTCTCTCAATTAAGAACAAGATTGGTTTCTTCACAACAGGCCAACACTCTATCAAGATTTTTTAAACATTTATCAAATGAGTCCCCCGCAACACTATAGTCATCCATGAACACCTCCAAAATATCTTCCACCATATTGGTGAAAATGGCCATCATACACCGCTAAAATGTAGTCGGTGCATTACACAACCCAAAAGGCATCCTAGAGAAGGCAAAGGTGCCACATGGACAAGTGAAAGTGGTGTTCTCCTGATCTTCCGGAGCAATAAAGATTTGGTTGTACCTAGAATACCCATCCAAGAAACAGTAGAAGGCACACCCAGCAAGTCGATCTAACATCTGATCAAGAAAAGGCAATGGAAAGTGATCCTTGCGGGTCACTTTATTCAACTTGAGATAGTCGATGCACACCCTCCACCCGGTGATGGTCCTAGTTGGAATCAACTCATTTTGCGAATTTGCAACCACGGTCATGCCACCTTTCTTCGACACACATTGCACCGGCGAAGTCCAAGAGCTATCAGAGATGGGGTACACAACCCCGGCATCCAACCACTTGATCACCTCCTTTTTCACAACTTCTTGCATTGCCTCGTTCAACCTCCTTTGATGTTACAAGGAAGGCTTTGCATCATCTTCCAGAATAATCATGTGCATACAGAAGGCTGGGCTTATCCCCCGAATACCAGCTAAGGTCCATCCAATTGCCTTCTTCCGCTTTTGAAGCACCGCCAATGTGGCATCAACCTGCATGTTAGTAAGACAAGAAGAAAAAATAGCTGGCAAAGTTGAACTAGGGCCTAAGAACCGATACCTGAGGTGTGGAGGCAACGGCTTCAACTCCAACACCGGAGGTTCCTCGATTGAAGGTTTTGTTGGTGGACTCTTCCTATTCTCAAGATCCAAAGAGAGTTTCCTAGGATCATAAGAGTAAGAGCCAATTCCATGTAAATCATTCACGCACTCCACTCGGCCTTCATTCTCATTTACATCAAGATTCAACAATACTTCCTCTAGAGGGTCCTCCACATTGATCATTGCACTAGTATCATCAACTATCACTACCGTGACAAGGTTCACAAAGGAGCACACATCAGAACTGTTGGGCTACTTCATTGACTTGCACACATGAAAGACCATTTTCTCATCACCCACCGGGAAGGTAAGTTCCCCTGCTTCCACATCAACTAAGGCCTTCCCAATAGCAAGGACAGGTCTTCCCAATATGATTGGAACTTCATAATCTACCTCACAATCCAAGATCACAAAATTAGATGGCAAGATAAATTTGTCCACCCGGATAAGAAAATTATCAATGATACCCAATGGTCTCTTCATAGTTCTATCTGCCATTTGTAATCTCATGGAAGTAGGCCTCGGTTTCCCAATACCCAAAGTCTTGAAAACTGAGTAGGGCAGCAAGTTGATAATTGCCCCCAAATCACACAGAGCTTTAGCAAAGTCCGCACTCCCAATGGTGCATAGAATGGTGAAAGCACCGGGATCTTCTAGCTTCGAGGCCATCGAGTGCACTATTGCACTAACTTGGTGGGTCATCTTGATAGTATCACAATCCATGGATCTTTTCTTTGTCACCAAGTCCTTCATGAATTTAGCATAACCCGACATTTGCTCTAGAGCCTCCACCAGAGGCACATTAATGGATAAGCTCTTTATCATGTCAATAAACTTTTTAAACTTATTCTCATTTTTCTGCTTCACGAGCCTTTGAGGATAAGGTGGAGGTGGCCTTGGAAAAGGAGCCTTGTCTTTAGGCACAACTATTTTCGGCATGTCTATTACATGTTCCCTAGACGGGTTCACATAAATTCTGAGTCTCCACCTCGGTATCTTGAATATCAATCCTCACTTCCTCATTCACGTTCTCATCAATCACATTTTCAAACACTAAAGGAATCTCATCTTCTTGCAACTCAACTACATCACTCAAAATTTCTTTTTACTTTGAGGCATTCACATCACCGCCTTGTCCACTTCTTGTAGTTACCGCCATAACATGATTGTTCTCACCCTTCGGGTTAACTACCGTATCACTTGGGAGAGCCCCCTTAGGGCAAGTATTCAAGGATTGTGAGATTTAGCCTAATTGAACCTCCAAGTTTCTGATTGAAGTATTGTGGGAATCCAACTGAGCATCAGAGTTTGCATTCTTTTTCATCATCTGTTCAAACATCATTTCAATTCTCCCTATTTCATTGTTGGAAGAACTAGGACCTGGGGATGGAAATGGGGGTGGATTGTTCGGTTGTTGATACATTGGGATCCTTTGAAAGTCTTGCTCCTGATTTCACTGATTTCCATTGTTCCAACCTCCCTGATTGTTGTTACCACCCCAATTGTTGTTGTTGCCATTCCAATTACCCTGATTGTTCTAATTATTTTTCTGATTGCCCCAATAGGAATTTTGGTTGTTGTTCCCCCAATTACTATTCCCTTGTTGTTGTTGATTGCCCCAATTGCCTTGGGGTCTCCATTGTTGTTGGTTGGAAAAATTGCCCCTTTGGCCTTGATAGTTGTTCACGTATTGCACCTCTTCATTCTGCCCATCATAACCATCATTTTGTAATCCACCACAATCATTGTCATATAGATCTGAACTCCCTTGGTTTTGTTGACCTCTTTGTCTTCTTTTGTCACTAGAATGTTGACACCTTCCATAGCATTTACTTGGCATGAATTTTGAACATGTTGTAACTGTGCCTTTGCTAGCTGGTTCATTGTTATTGTAAGCTCTGCTATAGCCTGCCCATGATCATGTATCTCTTTGTGCAAGTGAGTGATCATGAGGTCACCCTGTGGTACATTGGCTCTTCTTTTCCAAGCGGAGGACATGTCAGCCATCTCATCAAGAATGTCACAAGCCTCATCATAAAACAACTTCATGAAATTACCCCCAGCAAGTTGGTTCACTATGCAATGATTTGTTATGTTAATGCCCCGGTAGAAAGTTTGTTGGATCATTACCTCAGTTATATCATTGTTGGGACATTCCTTTACCATGGTTCTGTATCTCTCCCAAATCTCATGTAATGGTTCGGTGGGCTCCTACTTGAAAGATAAGATCTAATCTCTCAATGCTGTCATGTGCCCTGACGAGAAAAACTTGCAATGAATTTATCTGCCAACTCATCCCAAGTAGTGATGAAATGGTTAGGAAGTCGTTCAAGCCAATCCAATGCCTTCCCTCTAAGTGAGAAAGGAAATAGTCCCAATCGAAGTGCATCCTCCGATACATTAGTTTGCTTGCTCCCCCAACAGGTATCCACAAAACCCTTGAGATGTTTGTAAGCATTCTGATTGGGAGCGCCCGTGAAATACCCACGCTGCTCCAGCAATATCAGCATCACATTGGTAATTTGAAAATTGCCCGCCCGGATCTGGGGTGGGACAATTTCACTTGCATAGCCTTGGTTGTGAAGCACTCGAGGAGCCACTCTTGGAGGTGGTGGGGGAGGGTCTGAAATATTATCATTGGCCTGGAGGCCTCTCCTTTGTCCTTGAGGTAAAATAGGAACCTAATCATCAACATTGTCATCTACCTCCTCCCCGGCAAAATATCTTCAAGAGGTGTGTTGCTTGCTGCCATTTTGTAACTGAAGTTGTGACACACACAAATTAGTAACGTAGAATGAAAGAAGAACAATACACAAAACTATTTAGATAGATAGCCAAAACCGTTAGCTCCCCGGCAACGGCACCAAAAAGTGATCGGAGCCAACCCTGCACCACTACAAAGTAGCGAGATTGGTCGAAGCAGCTTTTACCCGAGATGGTCGGGATCGAATCCACAGGGAGCTAAAAGTGGGAATTGGATTCCTATCTAAATTAGAGATGTGTATTGCTCTTAATTACTCTTCCAATCATCTTTTGGTTGGTTTTTACTTCTAATATTTATGCTAATAGTATGCTAAATTAAACTACGAATGATTTCTTTTAGGGTGTTCTATATAGTTAAAGAGGCACTAGGGAAGTGACTTTCGCCTAGGTGAATACTTGACGGGTTCTCGAATCTAAGGCAAGGTTGTCATGTAGGGAATTACGATATAACCAATGTACTAAACTTCTCACTCTATACCTCTCGGTAGTTTGAGTGATTTTGCCCTAATTTAATTTCTCAAGACCAATTGGGTATGATAATTTGTGCAAGCAATTTAGGTTCAAGTCGGATATTACTATCTCTTGGTTTAACCCTTTAATTGAGGCTATCAATCTCTTGAATACGCCCCAATTCCTTGTTAGACTAATTTTCCTAGACTTAGGCTTTCTTTCTCAAGAAGAGCCCAAGTCAAAAAGGCACAAATTAGTGTTTGCAACCACTAATTCAACATGGAAAATACAAATTAGTCCAAATATCAAACACTCATAGATATTAAAGCCTTAAAACTCAAGACCCATCAAATACCCACACTAGGGTTGAGCCACAACCCTAGCTAATGGGTCTAGCTACTCGTAATAATAGAAGAAAACTAATAATTAGATGAAGAAAAACCCATAAAATTTAATTACAAGCTAATACTTGAAGATTCAGTGATAAAACCACTACAAAATTACTCAAAATGGTTAAGAACATCCATTCATGTGCTCAGCCCAAAGTCAGATTACAAAAGATGACCTAAAAATGGAAAAAGAAAGTATTTATACTAGGCCGAATTTTCTGGACAAAAATACCCATGCGGGGGTAGTGCGTCACACAAAATCGATTGCGGTCGCGGTGAGGCTTCTTGGATTTAGATCTCTTCTCTCTGAACTTGGCCACCGTGGGCCACATAAAATGCACCGCAACCGCGGTGGCTTCTTCTGCAGTCCGCACAAAAAGGACCGCGAACCACATTAGCTATGTCCTCAAAACTCCCAACTCTCTGAACTCCTACTTTGTGGACCGCACAATTCGATTGCGGCTGTGGTGAGGCCATTGCGGTCCGCATAAAATGCTTTACGGCCGCAGTGCTTGAGTTTCCAAATATTCACTCTATGAATCTCCTCAATGCGGACCGCATTAAATGGAATGCGGCCGTAGTGGATCTGTTGCACTATGCTTGGACTTGTTCTTGGTACTTGTGCATGTTTCACTCCTTCTTGAGCTGGTTTTGACTAATTGTCACCTTTTTTACCAAACCCTGCAAATAAATACAACATGTAAGCCTTTGGGACTATTTTGTATATATTTTTAATCAAAAATCAAGTAAGAAGGAGTGTAAAATGAACCATAATCCCTAGTTATCAATGGGCCGTTACGAACTTATCGGCCATCTCTTCGAAAGTTTCTATGGAACGTGCAGGTAGCTGCAAATACCATGTTAGCGCTCCTCCTGTGAGGGTTTCACCCAATTGTTTCAACAAAATTAAGACATTTTTTCTTTGGCGAGGTCATTTCCTTTCACGGCGGTGACATAATGGGTCACGTGATCTTTAGGGTCGGTTGTGTCATCATATATTCTGAAGTAGGGCAGCATTTTAAATGTTTTTGGTATGGCATGTTGCGCGGCACTATCACTATATGGTTGCTCGACGAACCAGCCGGCATCTCTCTTTGGCAAGAGCTTAGGGGCGCCCGATATTTTATCGACCCTTTCTTGGTGCTCTTTCATTTGATCCTGGAGTGTTTTGTTCTCATATCAATTTCCTCCATTCTTTTCAGAATGGTTGCGAGAGTGTCGTCACCTACATTATTAATGACATTGTGAGTAATATCTATCGTTGGAGGAGGAGGAAATTGGTCGTGCTGCTCATCTACTGGTTGTATAATCTTCTGTAGTCGTGTCCCGGGTGGGCTTATGGAGGATGCTGGTTAGCGTGTCACTTAGCCAAGCCTCAAGGAGCGTTTTTACAGCTGGGGGCATCTCCTCCGCCACGGATGTGGAGGCTCCCTTACCAAGAGATTTTGTGATGATGCAGTGAGGAGGAGGTAACCCGTCTTGTCTAGGAGAGGCATGGGGCATTGGAGATCCGTCTGCTCTTTCACAGCTTTCATTAATGACGTTTATGAGGTTGTTACTTGCCATATTAGGATTTGTGCACACAAAGAGAGGAGATCTTGTTCTTGCTTTTTTAATTATTTTTAGGTTAGTGATCCGGTATTAGTTATAGATCTAGAAGAAACTAAAAATTTAAGTAGAAAATTCCCACAGACGATACCAAATTGTTTAACCAAAAAGTGTAATCATTGGCTCAAATAATTAAATTTATGTGCTAAGGGGTTAAACCTAGTTAACAATAATATTTCTAGATGTGAATTCCGAAAGCGTGATTAATGTTGGATAGATCTGGCAAAAATATAATAATGGTATGCAATAATCATTCCAAGTAATATGAGCAATAATAGAGCATTTAATAGTAACAAACAATAATAAATGGCATTTAAGTAAATAGAATAAGTGATTCACCCAATAAAGGATGAACTAGGTGGTTATTCCTCCTGACAATGATGAATGACAGATAAATTCTTGAATGTTGGAATTATTCTCTGATCTGGTGGAAAGTGGAGAATAATTCATACAAGAATCTTGATGAAAAGGTCCTTCTTGTATCTTAGTAAGAGAGAGAATCTTTCGACAAAAGTTTGTTCTTACAGATAAATCTCAAGTGCTTCACATCATTGGCCCCAACATATTTCTAACAAACCCTAATAGTACAAACTGCAGAGAATATTTGCTAGAATATTCCATTTAATATCTTATTTCGAAAACTAGTTGTTAGAGCTTTATCAGCGATGTTCGACCTCGATCATTATCGACATCTCGACGACGGCTCCCGCCGACTCTTCGACTACAAGTATTTCTGCTTCCTGGCCCATCTCGACTAATGACGACTCGAGTATTTTCCTTCAGGGTAATTTTATAGCGAATATTATCTAGCAGATTTCGACCTATACAAGTATGTCTAATACATAATTTAGATGTAAAAAACTATCCTCTAAAAAAGGAAATATTGAATAAATTGATCGTAAATTATGAGATTTAATTTTTTTATTCGTCATTGATGAACTATTCATTAGAATCATCATTAGAAATTTAGTAATATTTTTTTTTTGGAATTATATTAATTGAATTTATTTCAATTATTTTAGTTTAGATTATTTAGTATTTCGAATAAGTCATTTGTTGCTCAGCCCTAACGTATGATTTTGCAACTTATAAGCACTTTTTGTTTTACCAAACCTTTTACGATTTTACCATTATTTCTTTTTTGAATCTCTCCAAAATACTTTTATTGTATATGTATGTTGTCCTCTCTTCACATTAAACTTTTACGGACTAAATTGTACGCAATGATTAAAAATTTTATGCGGTTATTCTGTCATTTTGCGTTGAAATTGTTTGTTTCACACTCTACTTAGATATTGCAATGCATAGATTATTTGTACAACAACAAAGTATAGTTTCACAAGTAGGGTCTGGGGAGGATAGATAATACGTAGACCTTACGCCTATAGTAAATATAAAGAGGATATTTCCCGTAGACCCTCGACAAGAGGAAAAACGAGAAGTGGAGATTATTTGTACCATGAGTAATAATAAAGTGATTGCCTCATGCAATATTTAAAAAAAATTATTTTATATAAACTACTTACTTTAAAAGGATATTTTTATCCTTAAGTATTTTTAAATATCATATTGCTAATACACGTAATTGTATTGGGAAAAATTGAATTTATATATGTTGAGACACGTGGACTGGTCAAATAGTCAAAGAATTATAATTAGTCAAGAGGCACGGGCAGCAATAGAAACGAGCCAAGGCAAAGGAAGAGGCACAGGAGGATATTTGGAGGATTCAGCGCCCGTACCTATTTAGATCATTTATCAAAAGGAACGGATCTAACCATAATAAAGAGCGCAGATACAGAATTCGACAGGCATTAAATACCGAATACGTTAGAGAATTTGTATTGATTACAATGATTGTGTAACGTAGCATTCAATATCTTTAATTATTCATAATAGCCTCATTATGATTTGAAGGAAACGCATATCTTCAAGATACCGATAAAAGGGAGGTATCTAGTCACTTGTAAGGACAAGACACAATTGAAATAAACTTTGATTCACTTGTTTTTCTCCTGATTATATTCTAGTTACTCCAAATTACTCTCTTCTACATATTCTTTTGATTATCAGTAACCCGCGTTCTTCTAAATTCTAGCTTTGACTGAAATTCTATTTTTTGGTTAAACAAATTGGTTCTGTTACCGGGAATCTGATAATCTATTTTCTTTTCACTTGGCCTTCTTTGTTACATCAATTATGTCGAATAACAATGACAACATCCCAGGAAACCAAGAGAACCAACAAAGTCAGGGAGGCCCACAGAATATTAACATTCAAGTTCCTACTCCGCAGGACTCTCCACGGCAATCTCGTGAGGGTACTCCTGATGGATCTCAAATAAATGAGTATGCTCAATTTGAAAATGCTGAAGCTGTTGATGAAGCTTTGCAGAAATTAATTACTGCTCAGGTCAACAAAGCTGTTGCGGCACTTGTTAATCAGTTACCTGTTGCAACACCCACACCTTCTCCAAATAATAACACCATGGAAAACCCTCGTTCTGGGCTTGTTAACTCAGGCAGCGGTGGAACCCCCAGTAAATTGCAGGAGAGAGAACCAGGTAATGTAATTAATTCTGATTTACAAAATTTAGTACTAACCTTGCAAAAACAGCTCAAGGAGCAAAGTGAACACATAGAGCAGATACCCGGGGTGCCGCCCATAATCAAAGGGATAGACATGGACAGATATTCGCAACAACTCTGGAAGTCGAGTGCTGCCCCACTCCCAATTCCAAAAAAGTTCAAAATGCCTGATATTCCAAAGTATGATGGAACAACAGACCCACGGGACCACGTGACTGCATTCACAACGGGTGTAAAAGGCAATGATTTGACTAAGCAGGAGATCGAATCGGTATTAGTCAAGAAATTTGGTGAAACACTCACCAAAGGAGCACTAACATGGTATTCCCTTTTACCTGAAAATTCTATAAATTCTTTTTCTGAGCTTGCAGATTCTTTCATCAAAGCACACTCGGGAGCCCAAAAAGTGGAAAAAAGAATGGAGGATATTTTCAAAATTAAGCAAGGAGATTCAGAATTGCTTAGAGAATTCGTGGATAGATTTCAACGCGAAAGAATGACATTACCGCGTGTACCTGATAACTTGGCAGCTATAGCTTTCACAAGCAATTTGAATGAAAAAAGCTCGGAAGCTACGAGGAGAGTGAAGGAAAACCTTCAAGAATTCCCAGTTACAACGTGGAACGATGTTTATAACAGGTATAGCACGAAGTTGAGGAAGACACTGTTCCCTGATCTAAAAAAGAAGAAAGTATACGTTCAAGACGTGTAGAGAACGAAAAAAGATCCGATAAAAACAGGTATGAGCCCTATATGGGACCTGCGGGGAAAGACTCACGGTCAAAACAGGATAATCAAAGGCACGATCACAGATCAAGAAACAGAGAATCAGGTTCTTCATCAAGATTTAGGAACGAGCGAAACACCTATGAGTCACGGGATGATGATAGAAATTTAAAAGCGAGATTTGGAGGTTACAACTTCAACGTCAGCACCTCCGAGCTCGTAGCTATTTTGAAAAGCATGGGAGATAAGGTTCGATGGCCAAAGGAAATGAAATCGAATCCAAACAGGCACAACCCTGACCATTGGTGCGAGTTCCATAATGATCACGGGCATAAAACAGCAGATTGCAGATTTTTACAAAGTGAAGTTGATCATTTATTAAAACAGGGATATCTTACAGAGTTGTTCAGCGAGAAAGGCAAGCAAGCTTACATGAAGAACAGGTAGGAGCCTCCAAAACCACCTTCTCCCAAAAGAACTGTTAACGTTATAAGTGGGGGTGAAGACATTAATCGTGTGTCGTATACTGCAGCTAACAAAACTTCCAAAATAAATATTACACAAGGGAAACGGGTGCGACATGTTCTAGAAGAAGGCAATATTACATTCAATGATGCAGATACATATGGTGTATTAATCCCTCATAACGATGTACTGGTAATATCTTTAATTGTGCATGAACTAATGTGAAACGAGTTTTGATTGATCCAGGTAGTTCTGTGAATATTATTTTGCTAAGAGTTCTACGTGAGATGCAAGCTGAAGATGGAGTAATACCAAAGGCGCATACTCTATCTGGATTTGATAATTCCAGTGTCGTCACAAAAGGAGAAGTAGCACTCACCACTTTTGCTGAAGGGGTCATCAAAGATACAAAGTTCCAGGTAGTAGACATGGAGATGGCTTACAACATGATTCTGGGGAGACCATGGATCCATGAAATGGATGTTGTTCCTTAAACCTTGCATCAAGTTATCAAATTCCCATCGCCATGGGGAATTTGTCAAATTCGCGGAGATCAACATACGTCCAGGGCTATTAACTCCGTTGCAGATACAAGCACGAGAAGTGGAGGCAAATAGCAATCACAGAAGGCAGTTGAGGACACCACAACACAAACCTCAACTGAACAAGCGCGAACAGATGTAGACTCAAGGCCTGATACCATTCAAGAATTAGAAGAGAATGAAGATATCAAAACAACGATAGAGGAATTAGAACCTATCGTGTTATTCGCTTAGTGGCCTGATAAAAAAGTCTATGTCGGAGTTAATCTCGACCAAGGAATGAAAGGTAAGTTAATCGAATTTTTGAAAACTAACATGGACTGCTTTGCTTGGTCCCACTCCGACATGACAGGAATACCACCGGAGGTTATGACTCATAAACTAAATGAAGATCCGTCATATCCTCTTGTGAAGCAAAAGAAAAGAAAGCAGGGAACTTTCAAGAATCAGGTGATTCAAGAAGAAGTCCAAAAATTGCTAAAAATTGGTTCCATTCGAGAGGTAAAATATCCTAACTGCTTAGCCAATACTGTTGTGGTTCCAAAGAAAAATGGTAAGTGGCTGGTTTGTGTAGATTATACAGATCTTAACAAAGTCTGCCCTAAAGATTCTTTTCCACTACCACACATAGATCAACTGATTGATGCAACTATAGGTCACGAATTGTTAAGTTTTTTAGATGCATATTCAGGTTATAATCAGATTAAAATGGATCCGGTAGATGAATAAAAAACTTCATTCATAACAGACAGGGGGACTTATTATTATAAAGTAATGCCCTTTGGTCTAAAAAATGCAGGTGCAACGTATCAGAGGTTAGTTACCAAAATGTTTCACGAATATTTAGGAAAGACAATGGAGGTATATATAGATGATATGCTTATTAAAACTCAGTACTCAAAAAATCACATATCATACTTATCTGACACATTTTCAATTTTGCGTAAATTTAATATGAAGTTAAATCCCGAAAAATGTGCATTTGGCGTTGCATCAGGAAAGTTTTTGGGTTTTCTTGTTTCTAACCGTGGAATTGAAGTAAATCCCGCACAGATTAAAGCCATTGAGGAAATCCCTGACATACTTTCAAACAAGAAAGAAGCTCAAAGATTAATAGGGAGAATTGCGGCCTTGGGAAGATTCATCTCTAAATCATCAAAGAAGTGTTTTAAATTCTTCTTAGCTCTTAAGAAGCGGGATCATTTTGAATGGAATGAGGAATGTCAACAAACACTTAGGAATTTGAAAACGTACTTATCAAATCCACCTTTGTTGGCAAAACCAAAGGTTGGGGAAAAGCTACTCCTCTACCTTGTTGTTTCGGAGGTGGCGGTAAGTGTTGTTTTGGTCCGAGAAGAGCAAGGTACACAATCACCTATCTATTATGTAAGTAAATCTTTGTTAGATGAAGAAACGAGGTATCCTCAGTTAGAAAAACTTGCACTTGCGTTAATCATGGCATCTAGAAAGTTAAGACCTTACTTTCAATGTCATCCTATCGTTGTGGTAACTACCTACCTTTTACGTAACATATTACATAAGCATGAGTTATCAGGTAGGTTAGCTAAGTGGGCAATAGAGTTAATGAATACGAAATTGCATACCAACCTAGAACTGCTATAAAATCGCAAGTATTGGCTGATTTTGAGGTTGATTTAAGTCAGGGAATACAGTTAGAAGCAGAAAATGAATTGCAGGTGTTCAATGGAGCCAAGTCAGGAACTTGGACTTTATTCACTGATGGCTCATCTAACGTGAGAGGAGCAGGTTTGGGTATAGTATTGGTACCACCTACGGGTGAAACCATTCGGCAAGCTATTAAATGTCATTCCATAACTAACAATGAGGCAGAATATGAGGCTATGATTGCAGGTTTAGAACTGGCACGGAACTTGGCATAAATCAAATTATAATCAAGAGTGATTCACTACTCGTAGTTAATCAAATGCTGGGGACTTATACAGCCAGGGAAACAAGGATGCAGCAGTACTTAGAAAAGGTACGGGAATTGATAAAACAATTTCAAGATTGGAAGATTAGACAAATACCCAGGGATGAAAATCTTGAAGCAGACGCCCTAGAAAATCTCGCATCAGCGGCCGACGTGGCAAACGATGCAAATGCCTCAGTGATACATTTATTTCATTCAGTTCTTGATCCTGATGCGAATGAGGTAAATTTTAATAACTTCACCTGGGATTGGAGGAACGAAATTGTTGCTTTTTGCAGTATGGAACCGTCCTGATGACAAGAAAAAGGCTTATGCGCTTTGAAGGCAGGCCACTCGGTACTGCTTAAAACAAGGCAATCTATATCGTAAAATGTTTGGTGGACCCTTAGCAAGATGCCTTGGACCTTCGCAAACAGAGTATGTAATGAGAGAAATACACGAGGGTCATTGGGGGAATCACGTAGGTGGAAGATCACTAGTAAGAACCTTAATTAGGGCAGGTTATTACTGGCCTAAAATGGAAGAGGAGGCAGAAAGTTTCGTAGCCAAATGTGATAAATGCCAGAGGTACGGTAACAATATGCATAGACCTGCAGAATTATTACATCCGGTCATTGCACTGTGGCCATTTATGAAATGGGGAATGGATATCGTAGGACCATTACCGCAAGCAAAAGGACAGGTAAAATTTTTGCTTGTTCTCACTGATTATTTTACTAAATGGGTAGAGGCAGGTGCATTCAAACAGGTGCGAGAAAAGGAGGTCAGAGACTTTATTTGGCAGAATATCATATGTCGATTCGGCGTACCAAAGGAGATCGTATGTGATAATGGTCCTCAGTTTATTGGAGCTCAGATCACGGAATTTTTTCAAAGCTGGAAAATTAAAAGGATTACGTCAACACCCTATCATCCGGTGGGTAATGGACAGGCAGAATCAACGAACAAAGTCATTATCAACAATTTAAAGAAACGGCTAGAGGAATCAAAAGGAAACTGGCCTGAAGTGTTACCTAGAGTTTTATGGGCTTATCGCACAACTACAAAAACAAGTACAGGTGAAACACCATTCTCATTGGTTTATGGAGATGAGGCTTTAATTTCAGTTGAGATAGGGGAACCAAGTACACGGTTCACACAGGCGACACAAGAGTCTAATGACGAGGAGATGCGGGTCAACCTAGATTTACTCGAGGGGAGGAGAGAAGTTGCTTTAATAAGAATGGCAGCACAAAAGCAAGTCATAGAACGATACTACAATAGAAAAGAACGCCTCAGGTTCTTCAAAATTGGGGACTTCGTGCTTAAAAAGGTTTTTCAGTCTACAAAGGTAGCTAACATAAGGAAATTAAGTTCAACATGGGAAGGACCCTACAGAGTGCGTGATGTTGCAGGAAAAGGAGCATATGAACTGGAGACAATAGATGGCAAGATACTACCTTCGCATTGGAATGTTGTTCATTTAAAGAGATACTATTTCTAAGGAAAATCCACGGTCAGGTATAACTATTTTAAATCTCATTTTTGAATTGTTAAAATTTTACTAATGATTTTAGATGATAGGCAAAACGCAAACCCGTACTAAATGATGAGTCACGACCTGCAAAGCACATGGAGTAACCTAAAATTCTTGGCCTAGGGTTACAATTATTCTGATAGAAATGCAAACGGGTTATGCAGTCTTCATCTATAATCGTCCCTCCGAGTCCCGTATGTTTTTCCTTTTCAGGAAAAGGACCAAATGAGAGAAACTATCAAGTGCTCGAGGCTTCATACTTCAACACTCAAACACTTGGGGGACTACATAATATACACGGACATGTGTATAAAGAAGGCAAAGAAGATTAAGGAAAAATCAAGCCTGAAAGAGTCAAGTGCAGAGTAAAAGTCATAAAGCCACGAGCTAAGGCCAAAGAAAAACCTCACTATAGTTAGGATAAAGGCTATGTACTAAAACGGGTTATAAGGAAAACCCCCGTGTCTATTATTCTTCTTTTAAATCTGTTACAAGAAAAACAGTTACGAGAAAGTTATAGATGTAATTCAAAATACATGTAAAGTTTTATTCGGAACTAGACAAGGTTCACAAATAAAAATTTGTCCAAGTTATTTCAGAGAAACATGTGTATTCCTATTTCTTTTGTCGTATGATAATATCATTATGAAGTTGAGACGTCTTCTTCATTAAGTATTGGAATATAAAAGGGCCCTCTTTTATAAAACTCATGTTTAAATTAATCATGAGGTTAACAGAAGCATTTTTTGGAAAACAAAAATGCAAATTATTCTGTAAGTCCTTAAAAATAAAGGCGAGAACAAAGCAAGAAGAAGTTTAAGATAAAAAACTTCTTAATATGTAAAAAAAATCTAAGACTAAGTTCGAACTTAGTCAAAAAACTACGAAATTGTTTAGATTACCCCATTAAAAGACTTGGGGACTGACGTTCCTAAAATCAACCCTCAAATGAAGTTAAGGTTTTGATTACAATCTTCCAACAACAAAACAAAAATAAAATCATTTGAATGATTAAAACTGGTCACTGAGAAATTTGTGGTATTGAGGCAGGAACGTCGATAGCAGCAGGCTCAATTTGGGCAGGTGCATCAGCAGGCATGGCTTCAACTTGACTTGCAGCAACGGGCTCGATCAGGTTTGAAATAGTCATGATACTCGTATCAGCTTCAACATTCATAAGAGCTTCAGCCACAGGAACTTCATCCACAAGAGAAGGGAAGTCCTGAGTCTGTTGAGCCTTTTCAATGGTTTTGTTGATTTTAGCTAACTCTAACTCCAGGTTGAAATTTTCTTGGCCAGCTTCAAGTAGGGTATCACGACGGGAATTCAAAAAAGCCCAACTTGCCTCAACAGCAGATTTTTCTTCAAGGATCTCATAATCCTTTTCCCAAGCAGCGATCTCATTTTTCAGCTCTTCATTTTTAGCCAAGGCGGAGCTGTGGGAAGCTTGAAGAGAGGCGTGGGAGCATTCTAAAGCACACACCTTATCAGCAGATATTCTGAGGTCTTCTTGTGCTTGAGTCAAATTTTGCACAAGCTCCCCAGAGTAAACTTCCTTTTGATTTAAAAGAGCCTTTAATTCTCTGATCTCTTCACTAGCTTTAGATAGCTGCTCTGAGAAGGAGGACTCGAGATGCTCTTTGTCTTTCTCTGCTTGGTGTGAAGAAGTTTTTGTAACCGCCAATTCTAAAGTTAAAGCCCGTACTCGCTGCTCTAAGGTATTCTTGTTCTCTTGTAAGCTCTCTATATCAAGCTGAGCACTCTCAAATTGCCCCTTCCAATTGGTTGCTTCCAATTGAGAGTCGCGTGCTATCTTCTCCAAAGGAGCAATTCTTTTCATCAACTCTGTCCCTTAGCCTAAAAAAGAAAAGAGAAGAAATAAGAATCTCAAAGATGAAAATTTTTTGCAAAGTAAAAAAGGGAGAGAAGGAAAATACCTTCAGAGTGGCATGCACGATATCATTCATTAAAGTCAAGGAATTGTGGCTCTCCAACTTTGCTTTTTCAATTGGGCCAATAAGAGGCTCCAGCCATATATCCGCCTGACCTGATTTTCTCAAAAGGCTATTCTCAGCAGGAATTTTAATAGTCACTCGCCTCATAGAGGCACTCCTATTTGAAGAGCCCGTTTCAGTATGATGAACTATATGGGGGGAATAGCCAAAGGAGGAGCTCGAAAAGAGGTAAGAGCAGTAGAAGAAGGAACGGAAATAGCTGGGGCCAGTAAAGAAGGAATCGCAGGCACAGGTAACGAAAAAGATGATAAAGGTACTTCGTCTAAAATAGGCCCGACATCTTCACGACCAAATCCACTGACAAAAAGTTGGTCGATAGACTCACGAGTATTGTAGGGGGTGACGTCATCATCCGAAATTATTATTGGGGTTTCAACAGGTTCGGTAAAAGAAACCGAGACTTCAGCTTCGTCATCGGAAACAATGCGTCTCCTAACTCGTGGCCTCGTTACCAATGGACTCTCATTTTCCTCTTCTTCAGAATTTTCCTCTTCAGCAGCCTTCCTTTTCGCAGAAGAGGAACCCAAGACTATTTCTCGGGCTCTCTCTAGAGAGATACGGGTTCCCGAAGGAGTACAAGTCCACGAAGAGACACGAGAGGCTGCAACTGCTTCATCAGTAACCCCTCGAATAGCAAATCCTGACAAAAAGAAGGATAAAAGTTAAAACAATAAAGGAGAATATAAGCACGAAAAGAACAAAATGTGAACTCTTACCATGAGTCTTAACCTTCCAACCAAAGCGGTTAGAAAGTTTTTTCCAAGATCTACCGTCCATCGGCGCGATCTTCAGCAATGTATCTACCCAACCACGTAAATTGGGAACATCCCCCACAACTCCCACGGTTGCTAAAAAAACAAGGGGGGGGTAAAATTAGAAAAGCTGATAAACTTGAAAGAAGAAGGTACGAGAGGGATAAAAGGCCTACGTGCAAAATTCCACTTCTCAGGGAAGGGAACATTATCTTCACCCACTAAACCAATAGTGGAGGCAGCAACAAATCGGGCATACCAGCCACGATCCTTGTCATCTTCAGGGCTCACCAAAACCCTCTTACTCCTGGCTACTAGTGTAAAAACACCATTACGAAAAAGCCTAGGTGAGTAAAGATGAATCAAGTGAGGGAAAGTAAAAGGAGCTTCAGCTCTAGTGGCTAAATGCCTTAAACAGGCAACTGCCCTCCATATGATTGGACCAATTTGACCCAAGCAGACATTGAAGAAACGGCAAATTTCAAGAATGACTGGGTCAATTGCTGGTCTAAACCCTAAAGTAAAAGGGTAAGTGTAAACAAAAGAGAATCCCGTTAAATAGGAAGTAATTCTCTTATTCGGATTAGGGATAATAATGGGAAAATCATTACTCCAATGATAGTCCTTACGAAACACAGGAGTCAAAACCTCTGTAATTTGAGTCGGGTAAGCATCGACACGATCTAATGCGGAAACTTGGTTTCTAAGAGATTCCCTGTCATGGTAAAAAGATAATTCTGAAGGGACTATCTCATCTACTAAAGGTTTGCGTAAAAGTTCAGAATGATCTTTACCCCTAGAAGAAGATTTTTGAGAAAGGGAATCTCTGGTTCTAGAGGAAGGACCAAAACCAAAAGAAGGCATAGACGAACCACCTCCTCAAGTAAATCCTAAACTACGAAGTCTACCTCCCCTTTTATGCCTAATAGGGGAATTAGGGAAGGAGTCAGTAATGTAAACTCTCTCAGGGTTAGGGATTGGAGAAGACATATCAAAGAGGAATGATCTAAGGAAGAAATCAACAAAGATTTGGAGAAATAAGTGTTCAATAAGCTTTATGTGATAAAAGACAAAGGAAAAAATTATATTTATACCGATAAGCAACCGCCAAAGGTAAAAGTGCAGAGGTGGAAAGACCATAATTATGATAATTGGCACTTCGTTAATAGTGGAACCGTAAAAACCTTGAAAAAGGCTGCAAAAACTGCAGAGCCAATGGAAAATTGACACGTGCATGAAATATTAAATGGAAGTGACAATTGAAGCGTCAATTTTGTCATAGCATTAATGGTGACAAAAATTCTTGTTTTAATGAAATTCACTTCCCAAATATTCAATTGATGAATAAATGGAAAGTGGGGGGACTATCTGTATTGGGAAATATTGAATTTATATATGTTGAGACACGTGGACTGGTCAAATAGTCAAAGAATTATAATTAGTCAAGAGGCACAGGCAGCAATAGAAACGAGCCAAGGCAAAGGAAGAGGCACAGGAGGATATTTGGAGGATTCAGCGCCCGTACCTATTTAGATCATTTATCAAAAGGAACGGATCTGACCATAATAAAGAGCGCATATACGGAATTCGACAGGCATTAAATACCGGATACGTTAGAGAATTTGTATTGATTACAATGATTGTGTAACGTAGCATTCAATGTCTTTAATTATTCATAATAGCCTCATTATGATTTGAAGGAAACGCATATCTTCAAGATACTTATAAAAGGGAGGTATCTAGTCACTTGTAAGACAAAACACAATTGGAATAAACTTTGATTCACTTGTTTTTCTCCTGATTATATTCTGGTTACTCCAAATTACTATCTTCTACATATTCTTTTGATTATCAGTAACTCGCGTTCTTCTAAATTCTAGTTTTGACTAAAATTCTATTTTTTGGTTAAACAGTAATTTTATTTTATATTTTAGTCTACATAAAATGAATATATAAATTCTCACGTAACGTAATACAAATATTATTCATAACAACAACCAAACAGTACAATTGTTATCCGACAGTTATTTTTTCTCTCGCAACCAACCAAACAATGAATTTAGAATCTAATGCTGAAATAAGTTGATGTTCTTATTTTGTTTCTTATTTCCTTTTCTAGGAATATAAGGGGTCAAATGGTTTTGTGGTCTATTACAAACTTGTTTTTAGTTTTTTGATTCCATTTTTTTTTGTTTTACATATAGGATATTTGCTTTTACACATAAGAGATCTATTTTTTGCACATAAGATATCCAAAAAAATACTTTATTAATTTTAATATTATAAAAAGTCATAAAGGCATATTTCCTCGAATATAAGCTAGCGTTTGGTCATAGATTTCCAAATTTATTTTGAAAATTTTGATTTGGGTGAAGTTTGATTTGAAAATGAAAATGTGTTTGGAAATTAGTTTTCAAAACATATTTTACCTTTTTTTTTTGAAAAAATATGAAACATGACTTATACTCACAAGTTCTAAAAACTATCACAAATACCCAACAGTACCTTCATCAATAACATTCAATATATTATCGCAAACCATAGTCCTGAATATAAATAAATTTGATACAAAATTATTATTTTATAATGAACTACATAATACACTATCAGATGATCGAGAAGACGAAGCAGCATTGTTACAAAATAATAAATGGTGGGCTCTTTTATAAAATATAAAAGTTGAGGGCAATTTTTGAAAAATATAATAATAATATTTTGGGCCAAAACTAAATTTGGGTTTTGAGAATTTGTCAAAATATGGATAAAATTTATGAACAAATATATATTTGTCAAATATATATATATATATATATATATATATATATATATATATATATTAATAAAATCTACGGTTGAATGGGTCCTAAGGGTGTCGGCTGGAAGAGTCCTGAGGTGTTTTTAGACCCCATAGACCCCACTTACCAACTGAGCCCACAAATAAACATATACACAATCATCAATCGGACAACTGGACAAGCAAACAACTGAAGTAACTTGTGAGAAAAATAAATTAATCTGTCCATTTTGGTTGTTTAGTGTTGGTATCTGTCGACTAGTTAATCCCAAACAATGTGGTTACGTGATCTTTTTTATAGAGAAGGAAGATATTAAGGATTAATAGATGGTAGTTCGGATAGAAGCTTTATGAAATAATTTTAATTATTAGAACAAGTGATCAACTACTTTTTTTAAATTAGAAAAGGAAGAAAGGATTTGGGAAAAAAAAAATTCGTCCTATAATCTTCATGATACAGAATTCTATTAAAATCTTATCGTAAGCCCTATTGTTTCCATAGCTAACTATTTCATTTTCCTTTTGGTAGTTGCATGAGTGGTGGGTGGAGCTTCTAAAGCTAGTTTGTTAACCAAATTTTATTAAACTAATATATTAACCTGACTTCTCAGTTCTCACAACTATCTAAAGAAGATATGTAAGTCCTTTATATGAAAGGCATTAGTACTTTATTATGGTAATTTATGGGTTGATAGTTCGACTTTATGTTACGGGAAAGTAGAACAGATAATGAAAAGTAGTTTTAAAAAGTATATCATTTAACTTTTCAGCTAATTAAGATGTGCTGGAACTCTTCACTTAAGGAAAGTTAAGATTATTTTAAGGCGGCTTTATGAAGAAACACGTATTAACTTATAAGACAAAACAAATTACTTAACTAAGTCTAAACTACTCTTACTAGATAGTAATATAAGGTGACCAAATGTAACGACCCGATCCGTCGTTTCATGAGTTATCGCTCCATTTTCCCTCATTTCTGCTTCTTATTGTCTTGTTCAACTATATTATGTGTTATCGGGTTGGTTGGCTCGGGTTCGGAAGGTTTTGGTAAGGTTTGAGACACTTAGTCTCTTTTGAGTGAGCTTAAGTTGAAAAAGTCAACCGCATATTGACTTATGTGAAAAAGGGCTCGGATGTGACTTCCGATGGTTCGGATAGATTCGAGAGGTGATTTGGAACTTACGAGCGTGATCAGAATGTGTTTAGGAGGTCCGGAATAGATTTAGGCTTGAATTGGCATAATTGGAATTTTGGTGTTTTCCTGTTGATAGGTGAGATTTTGATATAGGGGTCGGAATAGAATTCCGGAAGTTGGAGTAGGTCCGTTGTGTCATTTGTGACGTGTGTGCAAAATTTCAGGTCTTTCGGACGAGGTTTGATAGACTTTTTAATCGAAAGCGGAATTTGGAAGCTTTTGGGATTCTTAGGCCTGAATCCGATGTAATTTTGGTGTTTTGATGTTGTTTTGAGTGTTCCGAAGGTTGGAACAAGTTTGAATGAGGTTATGGGATATGTTGGCATGTTTGGTTGAGGTCCCGAGGGCCTCGGTTGAGTTTCGGGTGGTTGAACGGATCATTTCATGTTGGAGGAAATTGCAGAAAAACTATTGTTGGTGTTGCAGGTTTTTGACCTTCGCGTTCGCGATGGATGTCCCGCGTTCGCGAAAGGTTAGGATGTGAGGCAGTGGAATTGGCCTTCACGTTCATGAAGGTAGTCCCGCGTTCGAGCAGGGCTGAGGACAGTGGTCATCGCGTTCGCGAGGGCTTTGCCGCGTTCGCGTTTAGGAAAGGTGAGCAGCTGGGTCGGGGTCAATTAATCTTCACGTTCGCGAGGGGGTAGTCGCGTTCGCGTACAGGGAGTCGCGTTTGCGATGAAGGAATTATTGGTCAACGTAAGTTTGTGCTTCGCGAATGCGAGGCGTTGACCCCGTTCGCGAAGAAGGATCGTGAATAGCTGGGCAGAATGTTTAAAAGGCCATATCCGCGATTTTGGGTCTAAGTTTCACCGTGGTTGAGCGATTTTAGAGCTTTTTGAGGAGGATTGAAGAGGGAATCAAGGGGAAACACTTGGAGGTAAAATTTATGGACTTAATACTCGATCCTAATGTGATTTCTACCTAATTAAACATGGAATTTGTGGAATCTAAAGCCTAAAATTGGAAGTTAGGGCTTGGAAATTGGATACCTAAATCTAAGGATTTGATGGGTCATTTTTGGTCGGATTTTGATGTATTTGATATGTATGAACTCGTGAGAGTGTAAGGATTCTAGTTTTGTGATTTTTATCAGAATCCGAGACGTGGGCCCGGGGTCGGATTTCGCCAATTTTGGGATTTTTGATGTAAATTGGTTATTTTCGAGTGGGCTTTGTTTCCTTAGCATATTTTGATGGTATAAATCTATTTTTGGATAGATTTGGAGCATTCGGAGGCAAATTCGAGAGGCAAAGGCATCGCGGGCTAGAGTTTGGACCGGATAGAGGTAAGTAACGATTGTAAATGATGTCCTGGGGTATGAAACCCCGGATTTCACATTGTTATGCTACTTTGAGGTGACACAAATGCTAGATGAAGAGCGTGAGATCGTGCACCGTTGGGGATTGTGACTTAGTCCGTCTCGTATGACTGCTTAACCGCGTATTTGATTGAAAATTGTTCGTGTCACGACCCAAATCGATGGGCCGCGACAGGCACCCGGTACCTTACTCAACCGAGTACCAACGTAACGTATCTTTCTTATTACATCATCATATACATGTGACATACGGGCCTAATAGGCCAACATGATTATTTATAAACTCAGAACATAGGCCGACAAGGACGTACAATATTTCACGTACACGACATCTGTCTACAAGCTTCTAAGAGTATATAAATGTCATAAAGGTCAGGACAGAGTCCCGCCATATCAAACAATACACATCTAACTCATACTAACCAAACAAGCAACTCCGAAGCAAAATGGAGTGCACCAACATCTTCTGCTGAGCTGATAGCCTACTTGGATGGCTCTCGACCTGTCTATCGGGACCTGCGAGCGTGAAATGCAGCATCCCTAGGCAAAAAATGATGTCACTACGAATAATGTACTGAGTATGTAAGGCACATAAATAAGTACATAACAGACATCGAGGAAATATATAGTAAATGACTCCACCTATAAGTTTGAATAACTTTGTAAATCATGAAATAATTATAGTATCATGCATATGCGTATGAATGTCATGTCGTGCATAGGTACATGTTTCATAACATCATCAACCTCTGAGGGCATCCCATCATATCATCTTGGCTATTGTGGGCAAAATTATCAACGTATACTAGCTGATCAGGTGGTGATGCGTATATAACGCCGTAACCTTTTTCCATATCCCATATACATATATTTATATATATACGCGTATATAACGCCATCTGTTCATGGGTCAATGCACATGAGTGAAATGCATGAAAAATACGTAATAATCTCAATATTCCTTCCAGATAAACTTTTTCAACTACGTATTATTCTGAGACTCATGAACAGAAAATAATAATTTTCATGGGCAATCAAGAATATAGACACCTCTAATAATTCTATGAATAGAGTAAGTTATGGAAACTGTGTATTTGCTCGTTTCTTCAATATAATTTGGATCATGCCAAAAGAAAGAAGGGAGGGCCTTAACATACCAGGAGTAGGAAAAACTCCGTATAATATTCCCTCGGAAACCTTTAGAACCTAAAAATCGGATTAAGCTTCTGCGCTTTGAAATTGAGGAACGAAATCTTTCTTTGTAATGTTAAAATTTGGACGCAAATTGCTTCAATTGAAGCTTTTGTTTGAAAATGCTTCTGTTTTTAATCGTTCTTGGCTTTTAAAGCCAAATTGTTTGAAAATAAAAATGTTTCTGCTTTTAATCATTCTTGGCTTTTAAAGCCAAATTGTTTGAAAATGAAAATGCTTCTGTTTTTAATCGTTCTTGGCTTTAAGCCAAAGGCAGATTGGTAAAGAGACCAAAAAATGACTTAGTCTAGCTTTTTAATTCAAGGCTTGTACGTGTAAATAGGGCATCTCATGCCTAATGACTCATTAAGCCTTTTGTTTCCACTTTGTCTTAGATTAATGCCAAGTGGCATCCCAAAAAGGATATTTATCCACTTAATTTATTAATTAATTAGGTAATGTCTCGTTACCCGGTAATTAATCAATTATCTGCAAAATTGAGAATTATTCCCACTTGCTTAAAATATTACTCACTTTTCACACACCTAATATACCTTACTATTATGGTCATGTGGTACCTTGTATGGTACTAGTCCATAAATACCGAGTATTTTAGCTCAAGTCGTATTCTATCCCAATATGCCAAACTTGGACGAAAATTTGTTTTCTTTGACTTGCTCCCCCTTTCACCTTTACTAATCACTTGTGAAATAGCATAATCCTTATAATCTCCAAATAATCTTTTACTTGGACTGATGTCAATTATCTTACGACCAATTCAACGTACAATACTTCAGGGTGCAACATCGTCGTAACTTAATACTGTGAAGCGTGACATCACCGTAATATAATAGGGCAAGGCGTAACATCATCGCAATATATTACTGTAGAGCATAACATCGACGTAATACTACGGCGTAACAGTTTGCTATTATCATGTTTTGGGTTGAATGCATATTTGGGCCTCGTGCCAACTGTTTTGGACCCTTGGGGATTTTTACTACTATTCTTTACTGTTTTGACATCATATTTGTACTCAGTCATGTTGTATTCTACTATTTTCATAACTTGGCCATATTTACTCCGTTTTGATATTTTAAATGATATTTTGGGCTGAGCATCATGTTTTACAGTTGCCCAAGTGGCTTGAGAGATTTCTGACTGAGTGAGGCCGAGGGCCTGTGTTGTGAGGATATTATGGGATCGGGCTGCACGCCACAGCAGTGTTGTACTGATTCATGATTGTGAGTCCGAGGTCCTGATTGGTTACGCCGCGAGGTGGCTTGTTATAAGGCCGAGTGCATGTTTGATTATGCCACGAGATGGCTTGATATTGCGCTTGGGCTGTAAAGAGTCCCTCCCGGAGTTTGTACACCCCTAGTGAGCGCGGGTACCCAGTGTGAGATATGATATAGCCCAAAGGGCTAATGTTGTTCCATGTTATTGCCCGAGGGGCTGATACGAGTGATTGTGAGATAGCCCGAGGGGCTAGTTCTGTTTGTATGTTGCCCGAGGGGATGATATATGTTTCTATCTTTTCTCCCTATTTTCATTCGCTCGTTTGAACTGCTAAAAGACGTTTTAAAGAGGTTTTTACTGAACTAAGGTATTTCTACGAGCTCTTACTATTTTTTGTGTTGTTCTAGTTTTTATACTGCCTCGTTGTAGCATTTTGTTGTGTTTTACGTGTTTTCTTATCGCTCAACTACCTTTACTTTTATTACTTATTGAGTTGGCCCTGCACCCTGTATGCAGATCCAGGAGTCTCGGGTCACGCTAGTGAGGGCTGATTGCTTTCCAACAGACTGTTCGGAGTTGACTAGTTAGCTGCTCGGCGTTCGCAACCCAGTGCTTCTCCTTCCTATCCTTATTTTTCCTTTGTACTAGCTTTGTATTAGACTATGTAGCCTCTTCATACTCTTAGACGGATGTTTAGATGCTCATGACTGGTGACACCCCCAAGTCGGGTTGTGTTGATTCTGTATTGTTCTATTCTACTCTTTATTTTGGGATTTACAGTTTATTTATGACTTAAAAAATTGAATTATTATAATTGTCTTAATTGGTTTTGGGGTTTGTATCGGCTGGCCTTATTTTACTAGAGGCGCCATCACTACCGGGTCCGGTTTAGGGTCGTGACAAGTTGGTATCAGAGCCTAGGTTACTAGGTCTCACGAGTCATGAGCAGGTTTAGTAGAGTCTCGCAGATCGGTATGGAGACATCTGTATTTATCCTCGGGAGGCAGCAGAACCTTTAGGAAAACTTCATATTCTTGAAATTCTTGTCGTGCAAATCTGTTGATCCGAGTACTAAACTTTTGTTATTCTATTCTCTCACAGATGGTGAGGACACGTGCTATCGTTCAGGATGGACGACCACCAGTACCACCAGTTGGGGCCGCTAGAGGCCGAGGACGCGGTCGAGGCCATGGTAGGGGCAGGGGTGTAGCCCGCACAGCAGCTAGGGCAGCACCCGTAGATCTACCAGCCGCCCCAGTTCATGACCAAGTCCCAGTTTTTGACCCTCCAACAGCACCAGCTCAGACACCAGTTGTACCCATTGTGATTCCGGGTCTTCAGGAGGCCTTGGCCCAGATTCTATCTGTATGCACTGGCCTAGCTCAGGCAGTCTCAGTCACTACACCCGCAGCTACTTCTCAGGCCGGGGGAGGCACTTAGACTCCCACCGCTCGCATACCTGAGCTGGTCATGCGGGGACTTCAGACACCGGGGGCACCTCCAGCCCAGCCGGTTGCAGCTGTTCAGGACTATGTAGTTCCTGTTATGCTAGAGGACGAGCAGTACAGGTTGGAGAGGTTTGGTAGACTTCAGCCTCCGACTTTCAGTGGTACAGAGGGCGAGTATGCCCAGGGTTTCTTGGACAAGTATCAGAGGATTCTTCGCACAGTGGGTATTCTAGAGACCAGCGGGGTCGCTTTCACTACTTTTCAATTTTCTGGAGCTGCATTCACTTGGTGAGAGGCTTATGAGAGGCGTAGTCCTGTTGGTGCAACACCCGTTACTTGGTAGCAGTTCTCCATTCTCTTTTTGGAGAAGTATGTGCCATAGTCTCATAGAGAGGAGCTGCGTAGGCAGTTCGAGAAGTTGCTCAGGGAGATATGACTGTGACGCGGTATGAGATAAGGTTCTCGGAGTTAGCTCGTCATGTTGTTTGGTTGGTTCATATGGAGAGGGATAGGATTAGGAGGTTCATTGATGGCCTCACATATCAGCTTCGTATTCTCATGACTAGGGAGAGGGTGTTTGGTGCTATTTTGAGGAGGTTGTTGATATTGCTCACGAGATTGAGTCAGTGCGTTGCCAGGAGCGAGATGAGAGGGAGGCCAAGAGGCCTCGTGGATCTGGTAGTTATGGTGGTGCTCCTTAGAGGGGTCAGTTTCATCATGGTAGAGGTCGTCCATTCAAACATGCTCAGTCAACTCGCCCAGTTTATCGTGTGGCATCATCAGGTCATGGTTCTCATAGTTCTCATCAGGGTCATTCATCACTCAGTGCTCTTCCAGTCTAGAGTTCGTCCCGTGCTCCATCAGTTTAGGGCTCTTCTATGCCAGGTGCATCTGCTAGTCATTTTGGTTCTAGGGGTTCCTTTCAGTCCCCGTCTCCAGCACCATGGAGTTGTTATGAGTGTGGAGAGTTGAGCCATATGTGGAGGCAGTGTCTTCGTCATCTTAGGGGTTCATCTCAGCAGAGGAGTCAGCCATCAGCTTCATCGCCAGTTACTTTACCACCCACCCACCCAGCTAGGGGTAGAGGTCAGTCAGCTAGGGGTCGCCCTAGAGGGGGAGATCGATCAGGTGGTGGTCACATTTCTATGCACTTCCAGCTAGACCCGATGTTATTGCTTCAGATGCTATGATTACAGGTATTGTCTCAGTCTGCCATAGAGATGCCTCTGTGTTATTTGATCCCGGTTCCACTTTTTCATATGCGTCATCATATTTTGCTCATTATTTGGATAAGCCCCGTGAGTCTCTGGTTTCATCTATTCGTGCATCTATTCTGGTGGACGATACTATTGTTGTGGATCGTGTGAACCAATCGTGTGTGGTGACTATTGGGGGTCTGGAGACCCGAGTGGACCTGTTATTGCTTTGTATGGTGGACTTTGATGTGATATTTGGCATGGATTGGCTATCTCCATAATGTGCTATTTTGGACTGTCATGCTAAGATAGTGACATTGGCTATGTCGGGTGTGCCACGAATTGAGTGGTGAGGTTCGACTGATTTTGTCCCCGGTATGGTGATTTCGTTCTTGAAGGCCCAGTATATAGTTGGGAAAGGTTGTCTTTCATACTTAGCCTTTGTGAGGGATATCGGTGCAGAGACTCCTAGTATTGATTTTGTTCTTGTGGTGAGAGATTTTCCCGATTTGTTTCCTGCAGACCTGTCCAGCATGCCAACGGACAAGGATATTGATTTTGGTATTGACCTGGTGCCGGGCACTCTGCCCATTTCTATTCCATCGTATCGTATGGCACCAGTGGAGTGGAAGGACCAGCTTCAGGAACTCTTTGATAAGGGGTTCATTCAACCTAGTGTGTCACATTGGGGTGCGCCTATTCTATTCGTGAGGAAGAAGGATGTCACGATGAGGATGTGCATTGATTACAAGCAGCTGAACAAAGTAACAATCAAGAACAAGTATCATTTGCCTCGTATCGATGATTTTTTTTACCAGCTTCAGGGAGCGAGAGTGTTCTCCAAGATTGACCTCTGTTCAGGTTATCACCAGTTGAAGATCAGGGACTCGGATATTCTGAAGACAGCTTTCAGGACTCGATATGGTCATTATGAGTTCTTGGTGATGTCTTTTGGGCTGACCAACGCCCCAACAACATTTATGCATTTGATGAACAGCGTGTTTCAGCCTTATCTTGACTCGTTTGTCATAGTTTTCATTGATGATATTCTGGTGTACTCGCGTAGTCAGGAGAAGGACGCGGAGCATTTGAGAGTTGTGTTGCAGAGATTGAGGGAGGAGAAGTTTTATACAAAGTTCTCCAAGTGTGAGTTTTGGCTCAGTTTAGTGGCTTTATTGGGGCACATGGTGTCCAATGAGGGTATTCAGGTTGATCCAAAGAAGATAGAGGCAGTTCAGAGTTGGCCCAGACCGTCCTCAGCCACAGAGATTCGCAGCTTTCTTGGTTTGGCGGGTTATTACCATCAGTTTGTTCAGGAATTTTCATTTATCGTATCACCCTTGACCAAGTTGACTCATAAGGGTGCTCTATTCAGGTGGTTGGATGAGTGTGAGGAGAGCTTTCAGAAGCTCAATACTGCCTTGACCACAGCTCCAGTGTTAGTTTTGCCATCAGCTTCAGGTTCATATACCGTGTATTGTGATTCTTTGAGAGTTGGTATTGTGTGTGTATTGATGCAGGAGGGTAGAGTTATTGCTTATGCTTCTCATCAGTTGAAGCCTCATGAGAAGAACTACCATGTTCATGATTTGGAGTTGGCTGATATTGTTCATGCATTGAAGATTTGGAGGCATTGTTTGTATGGTGTGTCTTGTGAGGTGTTTACTGATCATCATAGCCTCCAGCACTTGTTCAAGCAGAAGGATCTCAATTTGAGGCAGCGGAGATGGTTGAAGCTGCTAAAGGACTATGATATCACTATTTTGTACCATCTAGGGAAAGCCAATGTGGTGGCCGATGCCTTGAGTAGGAAGGCGGTGAGTATAGGGAGTTTGGCATATATTCCAGTTGGGGAGAGACCTCCTGTAGTTGATGTTCAGACCTTGGCCAATCGGTTCGTGAGGTTAGATATTTCGGAGCCCCGTCGGGTATTAGCTTGTGTGATTTCTCGATCCTCCTTATTTGATCACAACAAAGAGCGTCAGTATGATGATCCTCATTTGCTTGTCCTTAAGGACAGAGTTCACCACGATTATGCCAGAGAGTGACTATTGGTGATGATGGGGTGTTGAGGATGCAGGGTCGGATATGTGTGCCCAATGTAGATGGGCTTCGGGAGTTGATTCTGGAGGAGGCCCATAGCTCGCGGTATTCCATTCATCCAGGTGCCGCAAAAATGTATCAGGATCTGAGACAGCATTATTGGTGGAGAAGAATGAAGAAGGACATTGTGGGATTTGTAGCTCGGTGTCTCAATTGTCAGCCGGTGAAATATGAGCATCAGAGACCGGGTGGCTTGCTTCAGCAGATGGATATTCCAGAGTGGAAGTGGGAGCGGATCACCATGGACTTTGTAGTCGGGCTCCCACGAACTTTGAAGAAGTTCGATGTTATTTGGGTGATTGTGGATCCGCTGACCAAGTCCGCGCACTTCATTCCTATGTGTACTACCTATTCTTCAAAGCAGTTGGCAGAGATCTATATTCGGGAGATTGTTCGTTTGCATGATGTCCTCGTTTCCATCATTTCAGAAAGGGTACTCAGTTTACTTTACAGTTTTGGAGGTCTGTGCAGCGAGAGTTGGGTACTCAGGTTGAGTTGAGAACAGCTTTTCACCCTCAGACGGATGGGCAGTCCGAGCGCACTATTCAGATATTGGAGGACATGTTACGTGCTTGTGTCATTGATTTCGGAGGGTCATGGGATCGGTTTCTACCACTCGCAGAGTTTCCTTATAACAACAGTTACTAGTCGAGTATTCAGATAGCTCCATATGAGGCTTTGTATGGGAGGCGGAGTAGATCTCCAGTTGGTTGGTTTGAGCCGGGTAAGGCTAGGCTATTGGGTACAGACTTGGTGTAGGATGCTTTAGACAAGGTGAAGGTGATTTAGGAGAGGCTTCATACAGCGCAGTCGATACAAAAGAGTTATGCTGACAAGAAGGTTCGGGATGTGTGCTACATGGTTGGTGAGAAGGTTCTATTGAAGGTTTTACCCATGAAGGGTGTTATGAGATTTGGGAAGAAGGGTAAATTGAGTCCTCGGTTCATTAGGCCTTTTGAGGTGCTTCGGGGGGGAAGTGGCTTATGAGCTTGCTGTACCACCCAGCTTATCGAGTGTTCATTCGGTATTTCATGTTTTTATGCTCCGCAAGTATATTGGTGATCCATCTCATGTTTTAGACTTCAGCACGATTCAGTTGGATAATGATTTGACTTATGATATAGAGCCAGTGTCTATTTTGGAGCGTCAGGTTCGAAAGTTGAGGTCAAAGGATATAGCTTTAGTGAAAGTGCAGTGGAGAGGTCGGCCCATGGAGGATGCTACCTGGGAGACCGAGCGGAAGATGCAGAGAAGATATCTTCACCTATTTGAGGCTTCAGGTATATTTCTTGAATCGTTCGAGGACGAACGTTTGTTTAAGAGGGGGAGGATGTAACGACCCGACCGACTGTTTCATGAGTTACCGCTCCATTTCTCCCATTTCTGCTTCTTATTGTCTTGTTCAGCTGTATTATGTGTTATCAAATTGGTTGGCTTGGGTTCGGAAAGGTTTTGGTAAGGTTTGAGACACTTAGTCTCTTTTGAGTGAGCTTAAGTTGGAAAAGTCAACTGTATATTGACTTATGTGAAAAAGGGCTCGGATGTCCAATGGTTCGGATAGCTTCGGGAGGTGATTTGGGACTTAGGAGCGTGATCGGAATATGTTTTGGAGGTCCGGAATAGATTTAGGCTTGAATTGGCAAAATTGAAATTTTGGCATTTTCTGATTGATAGGTGAGATTTTGATATAGGGGTCGGAATGGAATTCCGGAAGTTGGAGTAGGTCCATTGTGTCATTTGTGATGTGTGTGCCAAATTTCAGGTCATTCGGACGAGATTTGATAGACATTTTTATCAAAAGCGGAATTTGAAAGTTTTTAGGATTCTTAGGCTTGAATCCGATGTAATTTTGGTGTTTTGATGTTGTTTTGAGCGTTTCGAAGATTGGAACAAGTTTGAATGAGGTTATGGGATATGTTGGCATGTTTGGTTGAGGTCCCGAGGGCCTCAGGTGAGTTTCAGGTGGTTGAACGGATCATTTCATGTTGGAGGAAATTGCAGAAAAACTATTGTTGGTATTGCAAGTTTTTGACCTTCGCGTTCGCGAAGGGTTAGGATGTGAGTCAGTAGAATTGGCCTTCGCGTTTGCGAAGGTGGTCCCGAGTTCGCGAAGGGCTGAGGCCAGTGTTCATCGCGTTCGCGAGGGCTTTGCCGCGTTCGCATAGAGGAAAGGTGAGCAGCTGGGTCCGGGTCAATTGTTCTTCGTGTTTGCGAGGGGTAGTCGAATAAGACAAGGCTTCACGTTCGCGTACAGGGAGTCGCGTTCTCAATGAAGGAATTATTGGTCAACGTAAGTTTGTGCTTCGCGAACGTGAGGTGTTGACCGCGTTCGCGAAGAAGGACCATGAATAGCTCGGAAGAATGTTTAAAAGGCTATATCCGCGATTTTGGGTCTAAGTTTCACCATTATTGAGCGATTTTAGAGCTTTTTAAGGAGGATTGAAGAGGGAATCAAGGAGAAATAATTGGACGTAAGATTTATGGACTTAATACTCGATCCTAATGTGATTTCTACCTAATTAAACATGGAATTTGTGGAATCTAAAGCTTAATATTGGAAGTTAGGGCTTGGAAATTGGAGACCTAAATCTAGGAATTTGAGGGCTCATTTGTGGTTAGATTTTGATGTATTTGATATGTATGAACTCGTGAGAGTGTAAGGATTCTAGTTTTGTAATTTTTATCGGAATCCAAGACGTGGATCCAGGGGTCGGGTTTGGCCAATTTCGGGATTTATTTATGTAAATTGGTTATTTTCGAGTGGGATTTGTTTCCTTAGCATATTTTGATGTTATAAATCTGTTTTTGGATAGATTTGGAGCATCCGGAGGCCGATTCGAGAGGCAAAGGCATCCCGGGCTAAAGTTTGGACCAGATAGAGGTAAGTAATGATTGTAAATGTTGTCTTGAGGGTATGAAATCGCGGATTTCACATTGTTGTGCTACTTTGAGGTGACGCACACGCTAGATGATGAGCGTGGGTCATGCACCGTTGGGGATTGTGACTTAGTCCGTCCCGTATGACTGTTTAACCACGTATTTGATTGAAAACGGTTTGCTATCATCATGTTTTGGGTTGAATGCCATATTTGGGCCTCGTGCCAACTGTTTTGGACCCTTGGGGATTTTTACTACTATTTCTTACTGTTTTGACTTCATGTTTGTACTCAGTCATGTTGTATTCTACTGTTTTCATAACTTGGCCATATTTACTCCATTTTAATATTTTAAACGATATTTTGGGGTGAGCATCATGTTTTACAGTTGCCCGAGTGGCTTGAGAGATTTCTGACTGAGCGAGGCCGAAGGCCTGTGTTGTGAGGATATTATGGGATCGGGCTGCATGCCACAGTAGTGTTGTACTGATTCATGATTGTGAGTCTGAGGGCCTGATTCGTTACGCCATGAGGTGGCTTGTTATAAGGTCGAATGCTTGTTTAATTATGCCACGAGATGGCTTGATATTGCACTTGGGCTGTAAGGAGTTTCTCCGAAGTCTGTACATACTCAGTGAGCGCAGGTACCCAGTGTGAGATATGATATAGCCCGAGAGGCTAATGTTGTTTCAGGTTATTGCCCGAGGGGCTGATACGAGTGATTGTGAGATAACTCGAGGGGCTGGTTCTGTTTGTATGTTGCTCGAGGGGCTGATTTATGTTTCTATCTTTTCTCCTTTTTTTCATTCACTCGTTTGAACTGCTAAAAGATGTTTTAAAGAGGTTTTTACTGAACTAAGGTGTTTCTACGAACTCTTACTGTTTTTGCATTGTTCTGATTTTTATACTGCCTCGTTGTAGCATTTTGTTGTGTTTTACGTGTTTTCTTATCGCTCAGCTGCATTTACTTTTATTACTTACTGAGTTGGCATACTCACATTACTCTCTGCACCCTGTGTGCAGATCTAGGAGTTTCGGGTCACGCTAGTGTGGGTTGATTGCTTTCCAGCAGGCTGATCGGAGTTGACTAGGTAGTTGCTCGGCATTCGCAACCCAATGTTTCTCCTTCCTATCCTTATTTTTCCTTTGTACTAGCTTTGTATTAGACTATGTAGTCTCTTCATACTCTTAGACGGATGTTTATATGCTCATGATTGGTGACACCCCGATGTCGGGCTGTGTTGATTTCGCATTGTTCTATTCTATTCTTTATTTTAGGATTTACAGTTTATTTATGACTTAAAAAATTAAATTATTATAACTGTCTTAATTGGTTTGGGGGTTTGTGTTGGCTGGCCTTATTTCACGAAAGGCGTCATCACGATCGAGTCCGATTTAGGATCGTGACACCAAAGTTGCAAGGTTGCATTTAAAAGGATAAAAAATAGAAGTTAACTTTACTACTAGATTGTAAGTAGCATATATACTACTTGGTTGTGATTGATGAACATGATTCCTTCACTTTTTTTTATAATGAAAAAAATTACGGGGAGGAGCACTTTTTCTTTTAATAGGCGTTACACGAGAATCAGAATTAGTCGTAGATCTAAATAAGGAATGGTTCTGTTCGGACGATTATTTTCGAAAATTTATACCATATCAGTTTTTTGGTTATTTTATTATGTATAACTAAAATTAGACTTTTTGAAACCTTCTCAATCATGTTGTATCGGTACGATTCGATTAAATTTTGATATTTTTTTAAATGTCATGTAAAAGTCACAAGTACAAGTAGAATGCAATAACATACGTACTTTTATAGGACTTAATAAACTCTCTAGACATTTTTATTGTTTAAAGGGTGATGAATTAAGAAAATATGAAAGATGGTCAGAGTGTAGATCCATCAACTATTCTACAACAGTTTAAAAGAAACTAAACAAAGACAAAAAAAAAATATTAATCACATGAGCGAAAAGCTATTAACAAAGCTGGAACTCAAGAATAAAGTCTATAGAAGATTAAATATTCAAAAAGATAAATCTAAATTATATGAAAGGAAACATATTCAGTGCATTGTAGTTTGCTACTAATCACTAGAATACCTGGTGTCTTACTAGTGAATATACTGGAAATAATTTAGTTTCAATATGAGTAACATTATATGTTTGGAAATTAGTATTTTGAGTTTAATTACTTGTTGGCTTGTAACCGTTTTCACAATTCTAAGGCCCAAGGAAAATTTTATTACATTATTATTTTTAAACTTAATATATGAATATATTTTTCACATGTAAAATTTATTCGGTACGGTTCGGTATTTTTTAAATTATACCCTAATTATCGGTACGGTTATAGATTTATATAAAACCTACAATTTTAATAAAATAAACCTAAAAATCGGTTTGATATGATGTGATTCGATCGGTTGAGTCGGCTTTTAAATATCCATTAACACCCTTGTTCTAATACACATATGAAACACCGAAAATAAGAAATACACACAAAAAAGAGTAAGTAACATAAGGTGTCCCAGAGTACAAATAGTGTGCGTTTTAGTGGATGAAAAAGGAAGTGAACTAGTGCATTCAATGGACAAAAGTACTTAAATAATTGAACAATTACGTTTGACTCGATAAAGTATCTACAATTACGTTTGACTCGATAAAGTATCTACAATACTTGCTATCCTTATCTTTTCATTCTTTTCCTTCCAATTTGACTGGAAGTATGAAGTTTCAGTTTTACAATTGTCCACAGGATAGAACTAATTATGTGCAAATTCACCACTCGAAATAAAATTTATGTTAATGTTTACCCGTAAAAGGTACAGACAAATTTATACGTGGTTTCTAGACAAGTGAACTAATTTGATCCTGAAATAATAAAATAATTGAAGAATAATATAATACTTAGCCTCAGAATATAGATAAAATAGCAGAAATGACAACACTGGGAATAAGATTTCCGGGCACAGCGATGATGAGATCAAAAGCAAGAAAGTGAATTATATTAAGCTTTGTATAGAATGTAGTGTAAATTAACTAGAAAATTCGTGCACTTTACAATGATAATTGGGCTCGCTATTTATAGTTGTGTCTAGGGAAGGAAGTCCTAGGATGTGCCTTCCTTTAGTGTCAATTATAAAGGTCATTGATGAAGATGTAACGGTGAACATAGATGACAAATTCTCTGTAACGGGTCGTCATCCTTAATGCTACAGAATATTCCTTATTAAATGCTACCGGACGCAAAGCATTTAATATATCTTTATGAGCATTATCTCGTCCGGTGACAAGCGGAATAGCTGTGTTCGGTCTTCGGTCAACACTGTCTTGGGTCCCACGTGTCTTTTCCTTGGATGACCACATGTCATGACATATTTTACCCTATACAGTTAATATGATTATCTACCACAGAAAAAAATAAAAAGAATAAGAAAGTCAACGAATAAACAATTTAATCTGAACTATGATTTCATTCTTTAGTTCCTTGAGGGTGTTATAAAATTGTGACGACCCGGCCGGTTGTCTTAAGAACTAACGCCCTGATCCCCTATTAACTGATTTCCCCAAGTTTAATTCTGCTGTTTTGATTTGCCGGGATGTTCGGTGTCAAGTTTCGGAGAGTTTTGGGACACTTAGTCCCTAAATAAAAGCTTAAGTGCTGGAAAGTTGACCATTGTCGGAATAATGTGAAGACGGCCTCGGAATGGAAATCTAATGGTTCCATTAGCTCTGTTGGGTGATTTCGGGATTAGGGACGTGATCGGATTGTGTTTTGGAGGTCCGTAGCTAATTTAGGCTTGGAATGCCGAAATTTGAATTTTTGAAGTTTCCGATCCGATAGTGAGATTTTGATCCGAGGGTCAGAATGGAATTCCGGAAGTTGGAGTAGCTCCGTAGTGTTGAATGTGACGTGTTGCAAAATTTCAGGTCATTCGGACGAGGTTTGATAGACTTTTTGATCAAAAGCGTATTTTTAGAGTTTTTGGAATTCTTAGGCTTGAATCCGATGAAAAATAAGTGTTTTGATGTTTTTTTTTATCATTCCGAAGGTTGGAACAAGTTTGAATGATATTTTAGGGTTGATTGGCAGGTTTGGTTGAGGTCTCAGGGGCCTCGGGTGTGTTTCGGATGCTCAACGAATCAATTTAAGTTGTAAAAAAGTTGCAGATTTTCTTCAGCTGTTGCAGAGGTTTTTACTCTTCGAGGTCGCGAGTGGGCCCTCGCGTTCGCGAAGAGTCAATTGAGGAAGGTGAAAATTAAGCTTTCACATTCGCGAGGAAGGTAACACGTTCGCGAAGGGCCAAGTGTTTGTACATCGCGTTCGCGTGGGTGGTGTCGCGTATTTAGCGTATGTGAGAGATGTTAGTATTGATACCCCTTCAGTTGATTTAGTCCCAGTAGTACGGGATTTTCCCGATGTGTTTCCAGTTGATCCTCCAGGTATGCCGCCTGATAGGGATATTGATTTTGGCATTGATCTATTGCCGGGCACTCAGCCCATTTCTATTCCCCCGTATCGTATGGCTCCTCCTAAGTTGAAGGAGTTGAAGGATCAGTTACAGGAATTGCTTGATAAGGGTTTTATTCAGCCCAGTGTATCACCTTGGGGTGCTCCTGTCTTGTTTGTGAAGAAAAAGGATGGTTCTATGTAGGGGTGGGCGTTCGGTATTTCGGTTCGGTATGTAAAAATTTCGGTTCGGTATTTCGGTATTCGGTTTATCAATTGTGTATACCAAATACCATACCAAAATATTTCGGTATGGTTCGGTATTTCTTATTTTGTTTTGGTACGGTTTCGGTTTAACAATCAATGAATAATCAATGCTAAGTGCTAACAGTGCACATGCACAATTGAAATTTTCACTCTAAAAGAATATGTTTTCCGATATATAACAGTGCACAACTGCACAATGTGCACATAGCTGAAACAATAATAACATATTATATTATATTCTCTTAATTCTGGCTGAGACCTGAAACCCCTGTGATGTGAATCTGTGATAACCAATTCACAATTTCACATGGCTTAAGAATAATTGAAAAGCAAAAGCTGAACAAGACAACAACTTCTTTACAATCTGGCAATCTGCAGTTGCACGCCAGTATACTGTATGTCATATTATACAATATTACAATCTGCACAATGCACAATGAATCTGGCCAGTATACTGTAGTTGGCAAAAGCTGGCCAACTGCACAATGCACATTACTGATTACACAACTATATTAAATAACTTAAACACAGTTAAACACTTAACACAGTCCAACAAGTCCAACAACTTAAACACAGTTAAACAAGTTAAACACAGTCCAACAAAAACAGTCTTAACACTTAAACACAGTGCAACTGGCCAACTGCAAGTCTTTAACAGTCTTAACACTTAAACAGTTAAACATAGTGCAACAAAAATAGAGAGGGCATCCCTCAACAAACAGTCTTAATTCTTAAACATGAATTCCAAGAAGACGCGCAAGACAACGCTTAATATGTTTCCTTAAACTAATTGTTCCATTCCTCTTTGGATTAACATTATATACTTGACCACAATGTTTGCACTCTACTTTGCGAACTTCTCCGTTATCTTCTTTCACCACAAAGTATTCCCAAATATCGGAGCGTTGAGCAGTAGCACGGGGCATGATTGCACTTGAACCTAAAAAAAATATAAATCATAAGTTAGAATATTATAGTTTGATGATAATAAAACAAAACTACAAAATATTAAGTATATCATTATCACCAAACAAATAGAGTATTAAACTTACCACTCAAGATGCAAGTTGCAACTATACATCAAACAATGCTAGTAGTGCTTCCATTATTTTCCATATCTAAAGATAATACGACCAAATATGTCATACAAATGAAAAAGCATGATATATTATTTTGAATTAAAATACACACAAAATATTAAAGCTTACCAAGCTCGAGTTCCTCAAGATACTTCAAGTCTTCTTCAACACTAATAGGATTCTTTTCTTCTCTAAACCAATCTTGAACACAAATAAGAGCTCGCACACATTTAGGAATCAATGAACTCCTAAATGAATCAAGAATACGGCCACCAGTGCTAAACGCGCATTCCGACGCCCCACTAGAAATTGGAATTGCCAACACATCACGAGCCAACTCAGAAAGAATAGGAAATCTAGGAGCATGTGTTTTCCACCAACTCAAGATATCAAATTCTTCACTAAAAGGCTCTTGTTCTTCACTAATGTATTTATCCAACTCCGATTTAGCACCCCCACTTCCATTGTCTTCCTTTTGTTTCTTCAAGCTAAGCTTAGTCCTTATTTTTGATGCACTTATAACACTCCGACTAGGTGTATTAGATGTGTTGTTAGATGAAGTAGAACTAGATGGAGATTGAGGACAAGATTCGGTTGAATACTTTTTTAGATACTCTCCAAACAAAGAATTCATATAAGCATACACCTCAGCATTTATTTTCTTCCCTTTTTCCTCCCCAAAAAGTTCTTCAAGTGCTCCCTCAACATATTCAAATTTGTTACGTGGATCCAAGACGGAAGCAATAAAAATCATTTTATTCATCTTTTCAGGCTCACCCCAAAACTTCTTAAACTTTTCTTGCATTTGTTGAGCCATTTTTCTCAAATTCTCATCCTCACTAGCTAAACACATTTTCAAATGACAATAAAGTTCAGATACATCCTCAAAATGAGAATTACAAGTGACATAACGTGAACCTGAAACTTTTTTAGTTAGCTCGTGAAATCTTGCAAGAAACTCTATCACATTCCTCACATTCACCCAATCATCAGATTCAAGAGGACCTGCATTACCACCATCTTCACAAAGATGAGAACATTGATATGCAGAAAATCCATCATCAAAAAGATGCAACTTGTCAAAGGCTTTTTCAAAGTGTTGTGCTGTATCCAACATCAAATAGGTGGAATTCCACCTGGTAGGAACATCCAAACACAACGTTTTGGTAGGGGTGGGCGTTCGGTATTTCGGTTCGGTATGTAAGAATTTCGGTTCGGTATTTCGGTATTCGGTTTATCAATTGTGTATACCAAATACCATACCAAAATATTTTGGTATGGTTTGGTATTTCTTATTTTGGTTCGGTACGGTTTCGGTTTAACAATCAATGAATAATCAATGCTAAGTGCTAACAGTGCACATGCACAATTGAAATTTTTACTCTAAAAGAATATGTTTTCCGATATATAACAGTGCACAACTGCACAATGTGCACATGGCTGAAACAAGAATAACTGTAACATATTATATTCTCTTAATTCTGGCTGAAACCTGAAACCCCTGTAATATGAATCTGTGATAACCAATTCACAATTTCACATGGCTTAAGAATAATTGAAAAGCAAAAGCTGAACAAGACAACAACTTCTTTACAATCTAGCAATCTGCAGTTGCACGCCAGTATACTGTATGTCATATTATACAATATTACAATTGCACAATGCACAATGAATCTGGCCAGTATACTGTAGTTGGCAAAAGCTGGCCAACTGCACAATGCACATTACTGATTACACAACTATATTAAATAACTTAAACACAATTAAACACTTAACACAGTCCAACAAGTCCAACAACTTAAACAAAGTTAAACAAGTTAAACACAGTCCAACAAAAACAGTCTTAACACTTAAACACAGTGCAACTGGCCAACTGCAAGTCTGCAACAGTCTTAACATTTAAACAGTTAAACATAGTGCAACAAAAACAGGTCGGGCATCCCTCAACAAACAGTCTTAATTCTTAAACATGAATTCCAGGAAGACGAACAAGACAACGCTTAATATGCTTCCTTAAACCAATTGTTCCATTCCTCTTTGGATTAACATTATATACTTGACCACAATGTTTGCACTCTACTTTGCGAACTTCCCCTCTATCTTCTTTCACCACAAAGTATTCCCAAATATCGGAGCGTTGAGCAGTAGAACGGGGCATGATTGCACTTGAACCTAAAAAAATATAAATCATAAGTTAGAATATCACAGGAGCATCAAGTTCTTTCAAACCATATTTCACAATTAGATTTAGTATATGAGCCATGCATCTCACATGAAGATGTTTACCACTCATCATATTAGTTTTCCACAAATCTAACTGTTTAGACAATTCTTTGACAGTGACATCATTTGAAGAAGCATTGTCCACTGTAATAGTGAAAACCTTGTCTAATTTCCATTCAAGCAAACAATCCCTAATAGCTTTAGCCATCTCTTCACCCTTATGACTAGTGATAGGGCAAAAATTAAGTATTCTTTTATGCAACTTCCAATCCCTATCAATGAAGTGGGCTGTCAAACACATATAATTTATTCTTTGTAATGAAGTCCAAGTGTCTGTTGTTAGGCAAATTTTTGGTTGTGCTTCTCTAAAAGAACTTCTTAGATTTTGCCTCAATTCACCGTAAACTTCATAACAATTCCTTGTTATTGTTCTACGAGAAGGAAGACGAAATAGTGGTTGAGTTTTTCTCATAAACTTCATAAAGCCTTCATTTTCTACAAAGCTAAATGGTAGTTCATCAGTAACTATCATCTCAATTAAGGCCCTCCTAACCACTTTTTGATCAAATTTCCAAATTGATCCTTCATCATTTTGGCAAGATTGAAAATTTATCTTTGTTTGACTATTATCTTCTGCAATTTTAAGTGGGTATTCTTTGCATCTAAGAAAATGATTCTTCAATCCTGTTGTTCCATTCTTAGATGAATTAGCAGCATAAGCTTGTTTACAATATCGACACCGTACTTTCCCAACCCCATTAACCTCAAATTTATCAAAATGGTTCCAAATGTCAGACCTAGGTTGCATTGCTTTCCTTTTCTTGGAATCTTGAGTATCAATGGTGTTGGTGTTACTATCTACTGTAATAGGTAAACTTTCACAAGAACCTACATCACTTACTTTACTTGTATCTTCCATCTATACAAAATTAAACAAATATAAACATAAATTAAAAATCAACAAATTAACTACCTTGTTATTAGTAATGCTCAGAGAATGTAAATATGAGAGTGCACTTTTAGATTTTAGTTATTTCAAACTAGCTATAAGTAGCTTAAACTACCATGTTTCTGCTATAACGAATTAACAATATCTTTCCAACAGATGCAGCAGCAGTCTAATGTAGCTGCAGCTAAGCAAAAGCTAAAAAGGCTAAAGAAGCCATTAAAAATATCCTTTTCTAGCCATCTATAAATAAATAAAAAATCATGGCCATTACTACTCAAGTGACAAGTCCACACTCCACAATTATTTAAATCTTTCCAAACCAGCAACCATAAGAATGTCACAACAAAGAAGACTAACAGTGAATTCACTCAACTGTCATCATCCTAAAGTGTCTATCACAAGAAAAATGCAAGGAAAGTTCTAAAAATCAGACCTAAACAAAGTAATCATATGGTAAGCCTAACACATAGTCGTGTACTCACAACTGTTATTATACAAGCAAATGAATTAAACAGCATGAACGTGATACAGATGATATTTTCCTACTAAAGGGAAAAGCTCGGAACAGCAGTTCATTCAATCAGTAGTACAACCAAAAGAAAGCGAAACATACCTTTGAAATTGAAATTGAATCGAGCTCGGAATACTGGAATAGGACAGCAGCGTCTTCGACACTTCGTTTGCCCGGAATTTGTGAGGAGTGAGGAATCGAATCGAGCTGGAAATCGCCGCCTATAACCCTAAATTAGTTTGATGCAGAAAATCAGAAATTAAAAAATTTATGTGTCTGAACTCTGAACTCAAAAAGTTCAAAACTTAAAAATATAAAAACTCAGAAAAAACCTCAGAGAGTAGTCGAGTACTGGGATGAGAATGAGATGAGATGAGACTTACAAAAGTAGTGAAGTTAACCGGTGAAGATGAGATGAGACTCGAGCTCGACTGTCTAATGGTCGTAACTCGTAAGTCGTAACTCGTAGACTGATATCCTAATTCCTATTTCTTAAGCAGTCGATTCTCGTCTAGACTCGCAGTCGATTCTCATCTTTTTCTTCTCGATGATATCCTTCCTAAGCAGTAAGCCCTAATGGCTAATGCCCTACTTTGATGAGAAATGAGAATGACTAATTTGATTCTCGACTTGGGTCTTGGCCTCTTGGGTATTAACTGACTTGGGCTTGGGAGTTGGGGGAGTTGGGCCTGGGTGGGACGCCGAAACCGCGGGATGGTATGGGTAATGGGACTATGGGGCATGGGCTATTAAATAGGTAATTGGGCTTAGAACTTAGATATAGTCATATATATTATATAGGTTCACCAAATTTTCGGTATTTCGATTTACCGAAATTGTAAAATTATAATACCGAAAACCGAACCGAAATAGCGAAATATCAAAAATCCAGTACCGAATTAGACAGAAATATCGAAAAAACCGAAACCGAAATACCAAATTAATTTGGTTCGGTTCGGAATTCGGTTTTTCAGATTTTATGCCCACCCCTACATTTTGGTACATTCTACCTTTACATGTGCACAACACTGTTTAAACTTTAAGGTCCTTGCAGGCGAAGATCTCACATACCTCATAATTTTTCTAACACGTGTCACAGAAGCATCATGTTCTTTCAAACCATCTTGCACAATTAGATTTAGTATATGAGCCATGCATCTCACATGAAGATGTTTACCACTCATCATATTAGTTTTCTACATATCTAATTGTTTAGATAATTCTTTGACAGTGACATCATTTGAAGAAGCATTGTCCACAGTAATAGTGAAAACCTTGTCTAATTTCCATTCAAGCAAACAATCCCTAATAGCTTTAGCCATCTCTTCACCCTTATGACTAGTGATAGGGCAAAAATTAAGTATTCTTTTATGCAACTTCCAATCCCTATCAATGAAGTGGGTTGTCAAACACATATAATTTATTCTTTGTAATGAAGTCCAAGTGTCTGTTGTTAGGCAAATTTTTGGTTGTGCTTCTCTAAAAGAACTTCTTAGATTTTGCCTCAATTCACCGTAAACTTCATAACAATTCTTTGTTATTGTTCTACGAGAAGGAAGACGAAATAGTGGTTGAGTTTTTCTCATAAACTTCATAAAGCCTTCATTTTCTACAAAGCTAAATGGTAGTTCATCAGTAACTATCATCTCAATTAAGGCCTTCCTAACCACTTTTTGATCAAATTTCCAAATTGATCATTCATCATTTTGGCAAGATTGAAAATTTATCTTTGTTTGACTATTATCTTCTGCAATTTTAAGTGGGTATTCTTTGCATCTAAGCAAATGATTCTTCAATCCTGTTGTTCCATTCTTAGATGAATTAGTAGCATAAGCTTGTTTACAATATCGACACCGTGCTTTCCCAACCCCATTAACCTCAAATTTATCAAAATGGTTCCAAACGTCAGACCTAGGCTGCATTGCTTTCCTTTTCTTGGAATCTTGAGTATCAATGGTGTTGGTGTTACTATCTACCGTAATAGGTAAACTTTTACTAGAACCAACATCACTTACTTTACTTGTATCTTCCATCTATACAAAATTAAACAAATATAAACATAAATTAAAAATCAACGAATAACTACCTTGCTATTAGTAATGCTGAGAGAATGTAAATATGAGAGTGCACTTTTAGATTTTAGTTATTTCAAACTAGCTATAAGTAGCTTAAACTACCATGTTTCTGCTATAACGAATTAACAATATCTTTCCAACAGATGCAGCAGCAGTCTAATGTAACTGCAGCTAAGCAAAAGCTAAAAAAGCTAAAGAAGACATTAACAATATTCTTTTCTAGCCATCTATAAATAAATAAAAAACCATGGCCATTACGACTCAAGTGACAAGTCCACACTCCACAATTATTTAAATCTTTCCAAACCAGCAACCATAAGAATGTCACAACAAAGAAGACTAACAGTGAATTCACTCAACTGTCATCATCCTAAAGTGTCTATCACAAGAAAAATGCAAGGAAAGTTCTAAAAATCAGACCTAAACAAAGTAATCATATGGTAAGTGTCACACCTCCTTTTTCCGCACCCGAGAGGGTACAAGGGAGTTTTTCCAATTAAAGGACAATCGAAAGGGGATTTATTTGTTTATTTCAGAGTCGCCACTTGGGAGATTTAGGGTGTCCCAAGTCACCAATTTTAATCCCGAATCGAGGAAAAGAATGACTCCATATTATAGTCTACGTACCAGAAATCCGGATAAGGAATTCTGTTAACCCGGGAGAAGGTGTTAGGCATTCCCGAGTTTCGTGGTTCTAGCACGGTCGCTCAACTGTTATATTCGGCTTGATTATCTGATTTTATACAAATATGAACTTATGTGCAAATTTTATCTTTTAACCGCTTTATTATTATTGTTTTTAAAAGAAATGTGAACATCGCTTAAAACACGTCTTTGGACTGCGTCACATGAAATGCACCCACAATCCGGAACACGTTTTATTTGATGTTTTGGGATTTGGATACGGGCCGCATGAAATGCACACCCAGGCTTAAGAAAGTAAAATATTAAACACGCGCCTAAAGAGACTATCGCGTTATTATTTTGGGAAGACCGTGAAATTCGCTAAACGGTCCTTCCGAATTCTAATTAAACCATACATTTTGTGAGGGCCACGCAATCTATACGTTTTATTTGGTGAGACTCGTCTCATTTTTATTTTAAAGGATAAACCTACAATGACTATATTTTCTATTAAGTTCGTCTCTAAAATAAAAGAAAATCTCTTAATTATTTACATGCTGAAAAACGTAACTTATTAGTTATTAGTTTGCGGCTAATGCGAATGGAAAATTGCGATCGAGTTTGTACAAAGAAAAACTGCTTTCATTTTATATTCTGTTATTCAATAATACTAACATGAGATTGACCATAATATCAATACAGATTAATTATTCTTCGATTTACTTAAAGTAACATTATTAGATGAAGAAAGTATACATATGCAACCTCATTATTCATTAATCATTCAACTACATCTTTATACGAAGAAAGAAAAATTATATTCAACCACAAATCTAAACAGGAGGAATTCAACAGGAACAAAGCCTGATTAATATTTCATTTTTGCTTCAAGCCGAGATTGTACAAATGTGTACCTGGAAAAAGCAGTACAAGAACAAAAGAAGTAGGAGTCAGCAGCAGTAATAACACGGCAACAGCAGGTTCAGCAACACCGCAAAACCAGTAACAACCAGTAGAATAACCCAGCAACGGATTGAAAAATCAGCAATGCCAAAGTGCAATCACAATCAAAGCAGAGAAGAGAAAAGATACGAGATGCAGTAGTTTCTGACTTTTGAATAACACTCGAAGAAAAGCAAACAGAATTGTTCGAGTGAAAGTTCAAATTGTCTTTCTCTTTTACTCTCAAAAACTCTCTCAAGTATAAAAGTATGTCAACTCTCAAGTGTAAAAAAATCTGTCAACTCTTCAAGTCTCTCTTAATGTTTAAGTTCTCTAAACTCTCTTTTCAGTCAATGTTTTCTTCTTTTTCTCCTTTTTTCTAAAATGTCAAGAATGACTCTATATATATAGCAAGACAAGTCTTCAATTCCCAACCCCAAATTATTCCCCCAATGGCATGCTTTGTCCCACTACTTAATGTTTTCTTTATTTTAAGCTTTGTCCCCCATGCTTACATTAAATAAATATCACATTCCCAACCCATTACAATATGTCCCCCATGCCTACATTAAACAAGTACAAGATTCCTCCCAATATGTTTTGTCTTGTCCCCCATTATATTAAACAAGTACATCAAAAACCTCACCCCATTATATTTTGTCCCCCATGCTTAACATAAAGAATCAAAATAATGTTCAATTATCAAACTACCCCTCCGACCTTATTGCAATTACAAATCTACCCCTGAATGAAATGCAATTTACCAAATTACCCCCATCAGCTCTAAACACTCAATTAATCATAACTTGACCAAAATATAATCAAGATGACCAATTTTTCAACAATCTTCAACAATAATTATATGAACACGATGAACAACACAACTCAAAATTAATGGAATGAATTAACCATATCGGGAACCAATCCTAGTTAATTTAGACCATGAATGTATGAGCAAAGATACAACAATACAAACAACAATATGCATGATTCAAGTTAAATCAACAAATCACCAACAAACATAAACTCACATTAAATCACTGAATTTAAGCATGAACTTCAAACAAAGATGAACATGAATTAAATCTGTTTTTAAGCAACAAACATGACGGATTCACATGACTCAAACAACATCAATAATTTCTGGAAAATACATAACACATGAAACAAATTGAAGAAGTAATTAATTAAATTTCAATTTGAATCTAACAAACATTAAACTAACAAATATTTATCTAAACAATAATACAAACATGAAATAAACATGAAAAACAACTAATTAACTTCCATTTGAAATCTGAAAATTAATTTAACAAAACATATGAACAAAGTAAAAATTAATTCAAACGATAAACAAAACAAACATTTGTTGATTTTAGATTCGAAAATATCAAAACAAAATACGGACAAAATAAAACTCAAAAATCTACTAACCGGACTGACATGAAATATGTATGGACTGACTCGACGAACCTCGACCAAAGCTCGACCACACGACGATGAACGAACTTAAGAAGCTATATCTGCAGTTGACAACTGAATCCACGCCGAAGCTATATCGGCAGTTGGCGCGACAGAAGTGAAGCAGCAAAGGCAGCTGGTTGACGACGTCCATGGCGGAACGGGCAGTAGTCATGAGGGCTAGTGGTCGACGCCGCATCAATGGAGGTTCGTTCAGTTGTTCGCGCGAAGACGAAGCAGTCTCGACCAAACGAAGCAGTCTCGACATGAAATATCTAAACATTTGCTCAAGCTGAAGAAGATGAAGTGAAAGCAGAAGCGCGGCAGCAACCAACGGCGAAGAACACCGCAGCAGCAGCCCGCTGCGCGTTTGGAACGGGAAGACGAAGCAGTAGCTGCTGAAACAGTGGCGTTTGCCGGAGCAGTAGCAGCGATGAGCTCCGATGAAGCTGGAACGAGGTCGGGGGCAGCTGGGTCTGTTTGGACGTGATGGTGGTTGACGACGACGACGCAGCAGTGGCGACCATGGACGTCGAGCTCAAGCTTGAGCTCGGCGAAGACGCAGCAGTCGCGGGGTTTACTTGGACGTGAGGGAGGTGGAGCTTGTGTGTGGTTGATGTGTGTGCGTGTGTTGTCGATAGGGAGGCAGCCATGGGAGCTGCTCGTGTGGAAGGGGAGGTAGCCATGGATGGCTTGGGGTGTTTGGTATTTTGGAGAAGAAGAAACCAAAAATGGGGGCGGATGGTTTAGGTCTTTTTTTTAGGGTTTTTTGTTCTTTTTGTTTTTTCTTTTGTTTTGTGTCTTTGAAATGCAAGATAGGGGTATTGGGTTATGGATTGGGTTAATGGGGCGGACCGGGTCGACCCATGTGGAGATGGACTGGGTCATGGAGAAGGTTGGACAATTATTTGGGCCTATGGTTTGAAAATTGAAGAAGTGGCTCAATCCGATTTTTCTTTGTATTTTTTGTTCTCTTTTCTTCTTTTATTTTCTAAAACTAAATTATAAAAATACTTAAATTATTATTAAGAACTAAATTAAGTTATAAAAGCACAAATTAACTACCAATAACAATTAACGCACAATTAAGTAATAATTAAGCATAAAATTGTTCATTTGGACATTAAATGCTAAAAATGCAAAAGCTGCCTATTTTTGTAATTTTTAATTTTTGTAAAACTAATTTAATTACTAAAAATTATAGAATTAAATCCTACATGCAAATACGACATATTTTTGTATTTTTTATTAATTTAGCAAATAAACAAACACAGACAAATACAAATAATTATCTAAAAATGTCACAAAAATACTCAAAATTGCACACCAAGGAAAATCATTTGATTTTGAATTTTTTGGGAGTAATTCTCATATAGGGTAAAAATCACGTGCTTACAGCTTCCCCTCTTTGCCCGAAGACACGAAGGGTTTTCGCGCAAAGATAAAGCGAGCGATTTTTGCCCATCCGAGTACTCCGTGTAAAGCATTTTTTGAAAAAGATTTAACCGAACCTTTGCTTCAAAGGTTTCCTACATATCCCTGGCTAGAGGGGAATCAGGTTAATGTAGTTCGGGAAGTTTTGGTAGCTGGGACTACCGTGGGACTGCGATGTTACTGATGTTGCATGTTGTTATCACTGCTTACCGATCTCCTTGTTACACCGTGCTTAAAAGAAAACAAGAAGCTAGGCTAGATTGAAATTTGTTCTTGTTGCCTTGCTTTCTTGTCGGCTTGTGTTTCCTCCCTTGCTTTTCTTCCGTGAATTTGGGAATGATACTGGCCCTTTGCTTTTCTGAATACCAGTTTTCATCATTTTGCTCGGTCCGCTAGGGACATGGCTTTCTTCATTAAGCTTTTCGGCGGTTTCTTTGGTGGGTACGGCTCTCTTCATCAGACTTGTTATGTTGGGCATGATTTAATGTTCACCAGCTGCTTCTTTCAAGACGCGTCTTTTCTTCCTTTTGACTCATGCGCCTGAATTTGTGCTGGGACCTCTTGTTGCAACCTTCTGTTTCCCGGTGCTGGGGATTTTATTGTTTACCGCAGGGGATTTCTGTTGTAACCTTCTACCTTCCGGTGGGGTTACTGATTTCAAAATCTGAAATATAAGACTAAAAAGTATTCCTCTTGTTATACAGGTGAGCGCCTGAATGCAAAAAAAATATGAAATGTATGCCCGCATTATACTGGTGGGCGACCTAGAATATGAAATAAAAGACAGAAATGTGTTCTCGCATTATACTGGTGGGCGACCTAGAACATGAAATGTATTCCCGCATTATACTGGTGGGCGACCTAGAACAAAATGTATTCCCTGCATTATACTGGTGGGCGACCTAGAACATGAAATGTATTCCCGCATTATACTGGTGGGTGACCTAGAACATGAAAGTATTCCCGCATTTTACTGGTGGGCGACCTAGAACATGAATGTATTCCCGCATTTTACTGGTGGGCGACCTAGAACAGAAAGTATTCCCGCATTTTACTGGTGGGCGACCTAGAACAGAAAGTATTCCCGCATTTTACTGGTGGGCGACCTAGAACAGAATGTATTCCCGCATTTTACTGGTGGGCGACCTAGAACATGAATGTATTCCCGCATTTTACTGGTGGGCGACCTAGAACAGAAAGTATTCCCGCATTTTACTGGTGGGCGACCTAGAACATGAATGTATTCCCGCATTTTACTGGTGGGCGACCTAGAACAGAATGTATTCCCGCATTTTACTGGTGGGCGACCTAGAACAGCATGTATTCCCGCATTTTACTGGTGGGCGACCTAGAACAGAATGTATTCCCGCATTTTACTGGTGGGCGACCTAGAACATAAAGTATTCTCGCATTTTACTGGTGGGCGACCTAGAACAGAATGTATTCCCGCATTTTACTGGTGGGCGACCTAGAACAGAATGTATTCCCGCATTTTACAGGTGGGCGACCTAGAACATAAAGTATTCTCGCATTTTACTTGTGGGAGACCTAGAACACGAATGTATTCCCGCATTATACTGTGGGCGACCTAGAACAGAATGTATTCCCGCATTTTACTGGTGGGCGACCTAGAACAGAAAGTATTCCCGCATTTTACTAGTGGGCGACCTAGAACAGAAAGTATTCCCGCATTTTACTGGTGGGCGACCTAGAACAGAATGTATTCCCGCATTATACTGGTGGGCGACCTAGAACAGAATGTATTCCCGCATTTTACTGGTGGGCGACCTAGAACAGCATGTATTCCCGCATTTTACTGGTGGGCGACCTAGAACAGAATGTATTCCAACATTTTACTGGTGGGCGACCTAGAACATAAAGTATTCCCGCGTTTTACTGGTGGGCGACCTAGAACAGAATGTATTCCCGCATTTTACTAGTGGGCGACCTAGAACAGAATGTATTCCCGCATTTTACTGGTGGGCGACCTAGAACATAAAATATTCCCGCATTTTACTGGTGGGCGACCTAGAACGAATGTATTACCGCATTTTACTGGTGGGCGACTTAGAACATAAAGTATTCCCACATTTTACTGGTGGGCGACCTAGAACAGAATGTATTCCCGCATTTTACTGGTGGGCGACCTAGAACAGAATGTATTCCCGCATTTTACTGTTGGGCGACCTAGAACATAAAGTATTCCCGCATTTTACTGGTGGGCGACCTAGAACATGAATGTATTCCCGCATTTTACTGGTGGGCGACCTAGAACAGAAAGTATTCCCGCATTTTACTGGTGGGCGACCTAGAACAGAAAGTATTCCCGCATTTTACTGGTGGGCGACCTAGAACAGAATGTATTCCCGCATTTTACTGGTGGGCGACCTAGAACAGAAAGTATTCCCGCATTTTACTGGTGGGCGACCTAGAACAGAAAGTATTCCCGCATTTTACTGGTGGGCGACCTAGAACAGAATGTATTCCCGCATTTTACTGGTGGGCGACCTAGAACAAAAATGAAAAGACAGAAATGTATTCCTATGGGTAAAAGTAAACTTAGGAGGAAATGCGTCTGCTATGGGTAAAACTAAACTTAGGAGGAAATGCATCTCCTATGGGTAAAAGTAAAATTCGGCGGAAAAGCGTCTCCTATGGGTAAAACTAAACTTAGGAGGAAATGCATCTCCTATGGGTAAAACTAAACTTAGGAGAAAATGCGTCTCCTATGGGTAAAACTAAACTTAGGAGGAAATGCATCTCCTATGGGTAAAACTAAACTTAGGAGGAAATGCGTCTCCTATGGGTAAAAGTAAACTTAGGAGGAAATGCATCTCCTATGGGTTAAATGAACTTAGGAAGTGTTTCTCCTATCGGTAAAACTAAACTTTGGAAGTGCGTCTCCTATCAATGAAATCTTTAACTTAGGAAGTGCGTCTCCTATGCGTGAAATCTTAATTCAGGAAGTGCGTCTCCGCTGGGTAAAATAAACTTAGGAAATGCGTCTCCTATGGGTAAAACTTAGGAAGTGCGTCTCCTATTGGCAAAACTTGACCTAGGAAGTGCGTCTCCTATTGGTAAAGGCGCGGAATGTATTCCCTTGTTATACAGGTGGGCGCCTAAAATATGAAATAGACAGACAAAAAAGTATTCCTCTCGTTATTCAGGTGGGCGCCTGTCAAGAAATTTAGAGACTGAAATGTATTCCTCTCGTTATACAGGTGGGCGCGTGGCTTCAACAACAACTTTTAAAATAAAATCCTCCTCTCGTTATACAGGTGGGCGCCTGGCTTCAACAACAACTTTTAAAATAAAATCCTATTTGAGGGCGGATGAACCCGACGTATCCTATTTGAGGGCGGATGAACCCGACATATCCTATTCGAGGGCGGATGAACCCGACATATCCTATTCGAGGGCGGATGAACCCGACATATCCTATTCGAGGGCGGATGAACCCGACATATCCTATTCGAGGGCGAATGAACCCGACATATCCTATTCGAGGGCGGATGAACCCGACATATCCTATTCGAGGGCGGATGAACCCGACATATCCTATTCGAGGGCGGATGAACCCGACATATCCTATTCGAGGGCGGATGAACCCGACATATCCTATTCAAGGGCGGATGAACCCGACATATCCTATTCGAGGGCGGATGAACCCGACATATCCTATTCGAGGGCGGATGAACCCGACATATCCTTAAAACTTAAAAATTTCTTACCTCAAATACTTGCTGGGGATTATTTTGCTTGGGATGAATTTTCCCTTTCTACCTTCCCCATTATGGGTTGTCCAACCCTCTTGAAACTTGGTCGAAAATCCGTCGAAGATGCTTCTACATCTCGATGATCCGCTGGGGATAACTCTGCTGAAGATAACTCTGCTGAGTAAATATGTTATCTTACTCCTTCCAGAACTACGTCCTTTTGAGTAGGATGTTTCATTCCCCTGTAAACTACTTCCACTTTTTATTTTTTATTTTATTTTTTATTTTATTTTTTATTTTTTATTTTATTTTTTTATTATTATTAGCTTCTTCCTTTGAAGACTAACTCCCTTGAGACTCGTTTTATCTTTCCCCGAAAGGAACCGCTGAGGATACCGATTTTCACCAAACTTGTGTTGGACTCCTCGAAACTGCTAGGGATAACACTGTCGGGGAATTATTTACTTACCTGTTGGGGGTAAAATGTTATCAGCTGGGGATAACGCTGTCGAGGATAACACTGCCGGGGGATTTTGATTCCTTCAGAACTAGTGCTTCACTCTTCGGAAGGCTGTTGGGAATGATGCTGGCCTCTTGCTTTTTCTGAGCTCAAGTTTCATCCCTTTGCTGGGGAACAACTTCCTCCATTGAAACTTATTATGCTGGGGGCAACACTGGTTCTAAGACCACTTCCCTTGAGACTAGCGTTATCTTTATTCTTCCCCGAATGGGTACCTGACTTCCAGAAAATTTTCTAAATGGAATGAAAATTTTCTGCCCCAGTTTGATAATATCCCTTGTGCATGCATTTCTGGCATCAATGCCATTTCCTTTACCTGTTTCAAATCAAACAAAATTTGTTGGTTTAAAACGCGGTGGTTGGTTGTGATACTCCTACTGGGATGGTTTTCCCTTTCTCCTTCCTTGCTCTGCGCTCCACAACTTGTTGGGGATGATATTATTTGCTGGGGATAATCCCTTTCTGCTGGGGCTATCCCTCTTCTTTTGTGGCATAGCTCGGAAACTGGCATTTCCCCGACCTTTTAGTCTAGTATGGATTTCGCCAAATCATGCTCACTGCTCTCCTTGCTCTGTTCATGGGCCTTGGCCTTGAGGTTTATAACCTTGGTTTTGGCAAGGATATCCCTCTTGACACTCGTCAATCCTTTGGTTAATTCACTTTTGTCGGGGATATTTTTATTGATACTGGCCTCGCGCTTGTTCCTTACTGACTTAGAGCATTTGGATGTTCTAATCAGATTCGGTCTTGTATAATTGGAAAGCTGATGGCATATTTTGAAGTCAATTCACACTTGTTCTGACCAGACAGACTCTATTGGGGAGTTTTTCTATGAAAGGAAAAAGATAAAAGGGAACAGAATAAAAGGACAAAGGAAAAAGATGACTCTTTAACAAAAGAAACTATAAATAAAAACCTATCAAATGCAGATACCGACTCTAATGGTCATGACATGCATATGTGGCCTATCCTCCGCCGTCAATCATCTTTCAAGATCTTCAATTGGCAATTCCCCATCTGATTCTCAATCCTATTCGACTTGTAGAGCCCGAAGGGTTTTCACTATCAAGTCTCTCTCATTTTTGGTTTGTCTCTTAGCTTTCATCGCCTTATGGTGCCTGTGAAGGTTTTCACCGATAAGACTCTCTCATTTGTATCACTTTCCAGCTGGGGATTTGGAGTGTCGCCGGTATGACTCTTTCTGTCGCAGATTAGAGTCCTTTCTGCTGTGGAACAGAATGTTATGCTCACCGGTGAGACTCTCATTTGTCTGACTTGGCATCTTTTGAAGACTGATCAGAAGGTCTTTCTTTGGACCGTAATGTGGGTTTTGGGTAGGCTAGAAAGAAAGGGTATTAAAGGCTCAAAAATGCATCGATTTTGGGTTATTAATTACAACCTTCGGAATTAGATTTATTTACAACAAACGCAACCTTTGCCCCAATTTCTTGCTTGGGGATATCTTAATTGATCATTTCATTTTTCAAAACCATGACCGAGCCGTGAAGCGCCTACGTATCCTCTTTGAGGAATCAGGTCAAACGTAGTTCCCAATTCCTCTTTTCCATTTGACTTTCTTTTGTTTTTTTTGTTTTTGTTATCATTTTTCTCTTCTTTTCTTTTCTCTTTTCTTTTTTTTTCATTTTGTTGTTTTTTTTTTCTTTACCTGTCATGCTTGCGTTTTCTAGTCGTTTCTACTGATTCCGTACGAGGGGTACGAAAGAAAAACAATAAGGCTCAAAAGGGGTTAACGAAGGATAAAGTGTTTAGGTAGCAGAACAAAATGCCTTCGTCATTCCAGTCTTCAAAACATGCCAAATGCAAACAACACATTTAAACAAAGATTTGCAGTCTCTTCTGATGGTGCTGGATTTGACAATTATATTCAACATTTGCTTGTTCATTTGTCACTTCTAAAGCAGCGTTGGGCGACACTCTCACTCTTATTATCATGAAAGGTGAATCTGGCTTTAACGGTTTTCTTTATGTTTTACTTGCCCCAGTTCCACATGACTCGAGCTCTGAATAATCTCAAACCGTCCTTATTTTCTTTAAATGTTCTGATCACCTTTCCGGGTTTTTATGATTAACTTTAAAGACTAGGCCCAAACTGTGTGCGCATGTCATGTCACTAGAATCGGCGCTGAACAAAATGACAAAAGGACTAAACAAAGAGATGACTGGAAATAATAAAAGACCGGATTTGCTTTAGACTACCGGTGGAATGGTTTGAATAACAAAACAACCAAAATAAACCAGAATAAAATCCTAAAACAAACTGGACAAAATTTAAACAAACTCCTATGACAAAATGGAAAGATAGGAAGGTTTGACACAGGACAAAATCCAAATTACAACCTTAATAATCCGGACAACAGAAATGACAACAAACCAAATGCTTCTTTCTTGTTAACCAAGGAACGGAGCGTCCTCCCACTTTAGCGAAACTGGCATCTTAGCCACTGAGCTTTGCATCAGTATTGCCAGACCATTTCCAACTTCAATATCATCACCCTTAGTCAACAAGTTCCCAATAGGACTCGAATGCTTCTGTCATCACGCCTGATCCCCGCAAATCGTGCTTTTGGATCTTGTATTTCCGGCTTACCACAAACCAACCATCTTCTTTCTTTGTGATTCAAAACAAAACAGGTTAGAATGGACTCAGTCGGTCCTCATTATTGACAACATATTTTTTTCTTTTTTTTCGATTTTTTTTTCATTCATTTTTTCCTTTTTTTTCATTTTTTTTTTCTCTTTTTCTTTTTCATTCTTTTTGTTTCATTTATTTTTTTTGTTTTTCTTTTTGTTGTGGTCGAATCTTATGGAGATTGCCTACGTATCATGACCCCGCATGAATCAGACCTTGCGTAGTTCGGACCAATAAAAGATAAACAATAATAAACATTTTTTTTCAATTTTCATATTAAAACAAACTGGGTTTCAAAGGTTTGAAGATGACCTACAAACTCGAAAATCAAACAACCCACATATTCTCATCAAAAAGATTTACAAACGGCCAGTTTCTTTCCCCGTTTGACAAATGCAACCAAATGGTTATTTTTGCCAATGTGGCCCCTTCCCAAATTTCACATGAATTTTGAGGCCGGGAGGATTATTTTATGACACTTTACAAACTTGTCCAATCTTTTACGAAAATAACCTTTCGACAACTGAAAGATACTCTAAGGCTATTTCGGCAAGAACGGTTTAAGACACTGCCGAAGCTGGCTCGACTTATTTTTTACTAAAATCCAAACGGTATTCACCTGACCACTGACCTTTTTTTTCTTTTCAAATTACAATAAAAACCTGGTGTTGCAAACACGGCCCTTCAGCGCCTCGGGAACGAAGATTTATAGGGCTGTGTGGGTCAACTAGACCAAAAATCCTAAACATGACCCAAAAGGTGGCTGTTTATGCAAAGTCAGCCTTCCGGCGTCCCTTTCGGGAACATTCGGCTATTTATGACAAAACAACATCACCTGACTTATGTATGACTCTTTTTATCGTTTTTCGAATTAGAAAAGTCAATATTGCAAACACGACCTTTCAACGTCTCGGGGACGAAGATTTTAAGGCTGTGTGGGTCAACTGGACCAAATCTTTAAAAAATGACCCAAAGGTGGCTGTTTATGCAAAGTTAGCCTTCCGGCGTCCCTTTCGGGAACATTCGGCTATGTTTTGACAAAACAGCGTCACCCGACCTCTTTATGACAGAATTAAAATTTTGACATATTAATTTTTTTTATTATTTATTTGTTTTTGGCTTTTTAGCAAAAGGTGGGGTTGGACCCGATGAGGGTTGCCTACGTATCTCACATCCGGTGAGAATCAAACCCGCGTAGTTCGGGCCATTGGAATAAGTAAATGAACTAATATTTTTTTTTTAATTGGAACTGTGAAAGAACTGCTTCAAAAGAAGAAAGGAAGTATATATATTTTTTTTGATTGGTTTCTTTTTTAAAGAAAGACTTGTAAAAATTCCTTTTCTTTTGATTTGAACTTTGAGAATTTCAAAAGTAAAAGGAAGTTTTTTTTCCGAATTTCCATTTGTTTTTTTTTATTCTAAAGAAAAAAGAATATATTTTTTGGAATTTTACTTTTGATAAAAGAAATGCTTCTAAATAGTATTTTTTTGAATTTGAATTTTCTTTTCAATTTTGAAAGAAGAATCAAAATATTTTCGGATTTTTTTTTCTTAAAAAAAACATTTTTATTACTTTTGTTTTATCAACAATGGAAAATAAAGATATTTATATTATTTTTTGCAAGACATATCTTTTTGGAATTTTACTTTGAATTTTCTTGGCAAGACAAATACTCTTTGCAACAAATAAAGATATATATATCTTTTTGGGGAAAAAAAAACTTTTCGGATTTATATATATATATTTGCGACAAATAATGAAAGACTTTTTTTTTCTTTATTTTTTTTTATTTTTTGCATTTTCATAAGCAAATAAATAAAAAAAATATTTTAAAAATAAGACTCTTTTTCATTTTCATTTTCATGGCAAGACAAACTATATATTTTTTCTATTTTTTTTTTTTGAAAAACAAAACAGAACAATGATTTTTTTTTCTTTTCTTAGCTTTTAATAAAATAAACTAATAAGACATTTTTTCATTTTCTTAGAATTTCGGCAGAGTTTTGACAGTATTTGGGCATTTGTTTTCTTTCAAAAATAAACAATCAATTCCCTAACCGCTATTTCTTTTTTTTTCAGTTTCAAAATATTATTCCCGATATTCACAAGTCAGTCAGCACACAAGTCCGAATCAAATAAATGCGCAAGTAGTAGCAAGTAAGATGCATCAGGATGGTCATTTTCATTTTTGGTACACCTGTCCTAGACAGACCCAACCCCTGTGTTGAGCCTCCAAAGTCAGATGCACGTGATGCAAACAAACGTTCCTACTAGGGATCCGGCATGTGTCTTTGTTATACTAGGTTCAGAACCTGGGTGTTTGTTCTAGACCTGGCTTACCCGAGCGGACAGCTCGAGCCGGGGGGGTAGCGTACCGGGAATACAGAAGCTTCACCGGCTTAGCAACTTGTCCAAACCTCGTTCTAAATTGGGACTTGACACTATACAGAAAAGAAGTCGTACGAAGTACACCCTTCTTCATGATTCAGAAGACTCAGAGAGAAGATGGGTTTCGGCACAGTTTATATACAGTTCACAAAATATCAAAGCGGTAAAAGCAATTAGTTAGCACATTAAGCACAGATCATGTAACAAAATCAGATAAAGCTGAACATAACAATTTATTCTAAGCTCGATTTCTAACCCTGAACCAGTGGTTCTGGATTGCATGTCCCTAGCAGAGTCGCCAGAGCTGTCACACCTCCTTTTACCGCACCCGAGAGGGTACAAGGGAGTTTTTCCAATTAAAGGACAATCGAAAGGGGATTTATTTGTTTATTTCAGAGTCGCCACTTGGGAGATTTAGGGTGTCCCAAGTCACCAATTTTAATCCCGAATCGAGGAAAAGAATGACTCCATATTACAGTCTGCGTACCAGAAATCCGGATAAGGAATTCTGTTAACCCGGGAGAAGGTGTTAGGCATTCCCGAGTTCCGTGGTTCTAGCACAGTCGCTCAACTGTTATATTCGGCTTGATTATCTGATTTTATACAAATATGAACTTATGTGCAAATTTTATCTTTTAACCGCTTTATTATTATTGTTTTTAAAAGAAATGTGAACACCACTTAATACACGTCTTTGGACTGCGTCAAATGAAATGCACCCACAATCCGGAACACATTTTATTTGATGTTTTGGGATTTGGATACGGGCCGCATGAAATGTACACCCAGGCTTAAGAAAGTAAAATATTAAACACGCGCCTAAAGAGACTATCGCGTTATTATTTTGGGAAGACCGTGAAATTCGCTAAACGGTCCTTCCGAATTCTAATTAAACCATACATTTTATGAGGGCCCCGCAATCTATACGTTTTATTTGGCGAGACTCGTCTCATTTTTATTTTAAAGGATAAACCTACAATGACTATATTTTCTATTAAGTTCGTCTCTAAAATAAAAGAAAATCTCTTAATTATTTACATGCTGAAAAACGTAACTTATTAGTTATTAGTTTACTGCTAATGCGAAGGGAAAATTGCAATCGAGTTTGTACAAAGAAAAACTGCTTTCATTTTATATTCTGTTATTCAATAATACTAGAACATGAGATTGACCATAATATCAATACAGATTAATTATTCTTCGATTTACTTAAAGTAACATTATTAGATGAAGAAAGTATACATATGCAACCTCATTATTCATTAATCATTCAACTACATCTTTATATGAAGAAAGAAAAATTATATTCAACCACAAATCTAAACAGGAGGAATTCAACAGGAACAAAGCCTGATTAATATTTCATTTTTGCTTCAAGCCGAGATTGTACAAATGTGTACCTGGAAACAGCAGTACAAGAACAAAAGAAGTAGGAGTCAGCAGCAGTAATAACACGGCAACAGCAAGTTCAGCAACACCGCAAAACCAGTAACAACCAGTAGAATAACCCAGCAACGGATTGAAAAATCAGCAATGCCAAAGTGCAATCACAATCAAAGCAGAGAAGAGAAAAGATACGAGATGCAGTAGTTTCTGACTTTTGAATAACACTCGAAGAAAAGCAAACAGAATTGTTCGAGTGAAAGTTCAAATTGTCTTTCTCTTTTACTCTCAAAAACTCTCTCAAGTATAAAAGTATGTCAACTCTCAAGTGTAAAAAAATCTGTCAACTCTCCAAGTCTCTCTTAATGTTTAAGTTCTCTAAACTCTCTTTTCAGTCAATGTTTTCTTCTTTTTCTCCTTTTTTCTAAAATGCCAAGAATGACTCTATATATATAGCAAGACAAGTCTTCAATTCCCAACCCCAAATTATTCCCCCAATGGCATGCTTTGTCCCACTACTTAATGTTTTCTTTATTTTAAGCTTTGTCCCCCATGCCTACATTAAATAAATATCACATTCCCAACCCATTACAATATGTCCCCCATGCCTACATTAAACAAGTACAAGATTCCTCCCATTATGTTTTGTCTTGTCCCCCATTATATTAAACAAGTACATCAAAAACCTCACCCTATTATATTTTGTCCCCCATGCTTAACATAAAGAATCAAAATAATGTTCAATTACCAAACTACCCCTCCGACCTTATTGCAATTACAAATCTACCCCCGAATGCAATGCAATTTACCAAATTACCCCCATCAGCTCTAAACACTCAATTAATCATAACTTGACCAAAATATAATCAAGATGACCAATTTTTCAACAATCTTCAACAACAATTATATGAACACGATGAACAACACAACTCAAAATTAATGGAATGAATTAACCATATCGGGAACCAATCCTAGTTAATTTAGACCATGAATGTATGAGCAAAGATACAACAATACAAACAACAATATGCATGATTCAAGTTAAATCAACAAATCACCAACAAACATAAACTCACATTAAATCACTGAATTTAAGCATGAACTTCAAACAAAGATGAACATGAATTAAATCTGTTTTTAAGCAACAAACATGACGGATTCACATGACTCAAACAACATCAATAATTTCTGGAAAATACATAACACATGAAACAAATTGAAGAAGTAATTAATTAAATTTCAATTTGAATCTAACAAACATTACACTAACAAATATTTATCTAAACAATAATACAAACATGAAATAAACATGAAAAACAACTAACTAACTTCCATTTGAAATCTGAAAATTAATTTAACAAAACATATGAACAAAGTAAAAATTAATTCAAACGATAAACAAAATAAACATTTGTTGATTTTAGATTCGAAAATATCAAAACAAAATACGGACAAAATAAAACTCAAAAATCTACTAACCGGACTGACATGAAATATGTATGGACTGACTCGACGAACCTCGACCAAAGCTCGACCACACGACGATGAACGAACTTAAGAAGCTATATCTGCAGTTGACAACTGAATCCACGCCGAAGCTATATCGGCAGTTGGCGCGACAGAAGTGAAGCAGCAAAGGCAGCTGGTCGACGACGTCCATGGCGGAACGGGCAGTAGTCATGAGGGCTAGTGGTCGACGCCGCATCAATGGAGGTTCGTTCAGTTGTTCGCGCGAAGACGAAGCAGTCTCGACCAAACGAAGCAGTCTCGACATGAAATATCTAAACATTTGCTCAAGCTGAAGAAGATGAAGTGAAAGCAGAAGCGCGGCAGCAACCAACGGCGAAGAACACCGCAGCAGCAGCCCGCTGCGCGTTTGGAACGGGAAGACGAAGCAGTAGCTGCTGAAACAGTGGCGTTTGCCGGAGCAGTAGCAGCGATGAGCTCCGATGAAGCTGGAACAAGGTCGGGGGCAGCTGGGTCTGTTTGGACGTGATGGTGGTTGACGACGACGACGCAGCAGTGGCGACCATGGACGTCGAGCTCAAGCTTGAGCTCGGCGAAGACGCAGCAGTCGCGGGGTTTACTTGGATGCGAGGGAGGTGGAGCTTGTGTGTGGTTGATGTGTGTGCGTGTGTTGTCGATAGGGAGGCAGCCATGGGAGCTGCTCGTATGGAAGGGGAGGTAGCCATGGATGGCTTGGGGTGTTTGGTATTTTGGAGAAGAAGAAGCCAAAAATGGGGGCGGATGGTTTAGGTCTTTTTTTTAGGGTTTTTTGTTCTTTTTGTTTTTTCTTTTGTTTTGTGTCTTTGAAATGCAAGATAGGGGTATTGGGTTATGGATTGGGTTAATGGGGCGGACCGGGTCGACCCATGTGGAGATGGACTGGGTCATGGAGAAGGTTGGACAATTATTTGGGCCTATGGTTTGAAAATTGAAGAAGTGGCTCAATCCGATTTTTCTTTGTATTTTTTGTTCTCTTTTCTTCTTTTATTTTCTAAAACTAAATTATAAAAATACTTAAATTATTATTAAGAACTAAATTAAGTTATAAAAGTGCAAATTAACTACCAATAACAATTAACGCACAATTAAGTAATAATTAGGCATAAAATTGTTCATTTGGACATTAAATGCTAAAAATGCAAAAGCTGCCTATTTTTGTAATTTTTAATTTTTGTAAAACTAATTTAATTACTAACAATTATAGAATTAAATCCTACATGCAAATGCGACATATTTTTGTATTTTTTATTAATTTAGCAAATAAACAAACACAGACAAATACAAATAATTATCCAAAAATGTCACAAAAATACTCAAAATTGCACACCAAGGAAAATCATTTGATTTCGAATTTTTTGGGAGTAATTCTCATATAGGGTAAAAATCACGTGCTTACAGTAAGCCTAACACATAGTCGTGTACTCACAACTGTTATTATACAAGCAAATGAATTAAACAGCATGAACGTGATACAGATGATATTTTCCTACTAAAAGGAAAAGCTCGGAACAGCAATTCATTCAATCAGCAGTACAATCAAAAGAAAGCGAAACATACCTTTGAAATTGAAATTAAATCGAGCTCGGAATACTGGAACAGGACAGCAGCGTCTTCGACACTTCGTTTGCCCGGAATTTTTGAGGAGTGAGGAATCGAATCGAGCTGGAAATCGCCGCCTATAACCCTAAATTAATTTGATGCAGAAAATCAGAAATTAAAAAATTTATGTGTCTGAACTCTGAACTTAAAAAGTTCAAAACTTAAAAATATAAAAACTCAGAAAAAACCTCAGAGAGTAGTTGAGTACTGGGATGAGAATGAGATGAGATGAGACTTACAAAACTTACAAAAGTAGTGAAGTTCACCGGTGAAGATGAGATGAGACTCGAGCTTGACAGTCGAATGGTCGTAACTCGTAAGTCGTAACTCGTAGACTAATATCCTAATTCCTATTTCCTAAGCAGTCAATTCTCGTCTAGACTCGCAGTCGATTCTCGTCTTCTTCTTCTCGATGATATCCTTCCTAAAAAGTAAGCCCTAATGGCTAATGCCCTACTTTGATGAGAAATGAGAATGACTAATTTGATTCTCGACTTGGGTCTTGGCCTCTTAGGTATTAACTGACTTGGGCTTGGGAGTTGGGGGAGTTGGGCCTGGGTGGGACGCCGGGACCGCGGGACGGTATGGGTAATGGGACTATGGGGCATGGGCTATTAAATAGGTAATTGGGCTTAGAACTTAGATATAGTCATATATATTATATAGGTTCACCAAATTTTCGATATTTCGATTTACCGAAATTGTAAAATTATAATACCGAAAACCGAACCGAAATACTGAAATACCAAAAATCTAGTACCGAATTAGACCGAAATACCGAAAAAACCGAAACCGAAATACTAAATTAATTTGGTTCGGTTCGGAATTCGGTTTTTCGGATTTTATGCCCACCCCTACATTTTGGTACATTCTACCTTTACATGTGCACAACACTGTTTAAACTTTAAGGTCCTTGCAGGCGAAGATCTCACATACCTCATAATTTTTCTAACACGTGTCACAGAAGCATCAAGTTCTTTCAAACCATCTTGCACAATTAGATTTAGTATATGAGTCATGCATCTCACATGAAGATGTTTACCACTCATCATATTAGTTTTCCACATATCTAACTGTTTAGACAATTCTTTGGCAGTGACATCATTTGAAGAAGCATTGTCCACAGTAATAGTGAAAACCTTGTCTAATTTCCATTCAAGCAAACAATCCCTAATAGCTTTAGCCATCTCTTCACCCTTATGACTAGTGATAGGGCAAAAATTAAGTATTCTTTTATGCAACTTCCAATCCCTATCAATGAAGTGGGTTGTCAAACACATATAATTTATTCTTTGTAATGAAGTCCAAGTGTCTGTTGTTAGGCAAATTTTTGGTTGTGCTTCTCTAAAAGAACTTCTTAGATTTTGCTTCAATTCACCGTAAACTTCATAACAATTCCTTGTTATTGTTCTACGAGAAGGAAGACGAAATAGTGGTTGAGTTTTTCTCATAAACTTCATAAAGCCTTCATTTTCTACAAAGCTAAATGGTAGTTCATCAGTAACTATCATCTCAATTAAGGCCCTCCTAACCACTTTTTGATCAAATTTCCAAATTGATCCTTCATCATTTTGGCAAGATTGAAAATTTATCTTTGTTTGACTATTATCTTCTGCAATTTTAAGTGGGTATTCTTTGAATCTAAGCAAATGATTCTTCAATCCTGTTGTTCCATTCTTAGATGAATTAGCAGCATAAGCTTGTTTACAATATCGACACCGTGCTTTCCCAACCCCATTAACCTCAAATTTATCAAAATGGTTCCAAACGTCAGACCTAGGTTGCATTGCTTTCCTTTTCTTGGAATCTTGAGTATCAATGGTGTTGGTGTTACTATCTACCGTAATAGGTAAACTTTCACTAGAACCAACATCACTTACTTTACTTGTATCTTCCATCTATACAAAATTAAACAAATATAAACATAAATTAAAAATCAACGAATAACTACCTTGCTATTAGTAATGCTGAGAGAATGTAAATATGAGAGTGCACTTTTAGATTTTAGTTATTTCAAACTAGCTATAAGTAGCTTAAACTACCATGTTTCTGCTATAACGAATTAACAATATCTTTCCAACAGATGCAGCAGCAGTCTAATGTAACTGCAGCTAAGCTAAAGCTAAAAAGGCTAAAGAAGCCATTAACAATATCCTTTTCTAGCCATCTATAAATAAATAAAAAACCATGGCCATTACTACTCAAGTGACAAGTCCACACTCCACAATTATTTAAATCTTTCCAAACCAGCAACCATAAGAATGTCACAACAAAGAAGACTAACAAAGAATTCACTCAACTGTCATCATCCTAAAGTGTCTATCACAAGAAAAATGCAAGGAAAGTTCTAAAAATCAAACCTAAACAAAGTAATCATATGGTAAGCCTAACACATAGTCGTGTACTCACAACTGTTATTATACAAGCAAATGAATTAAACAGCATGAACGTAATACAGATGATATTTTCCTACTAAAGGGAAAAGCTCGGAACAGCAGTTCATTCAATCAGCAGTACAACCAAAAGAAAGCGAAACATACCTTTGAAATTGAAATTGAATCGAGCTCGGAATACTGGAACAGGACAGCAGCGTCTTCGACACTTCGTTTGCTCGGAATTTGTGAGGAGTGAGGAATCGAATCGAGCTGGAAATCGACGCCTATAACCCTAAATTAGTTTGATGCAGAAAATCAGAAATTAAAAAATTTATGTGTCTGAACTCTGAACTCAAAAAGTTCAAAACTTAAAAATATAAAAACTCAGAAAAAACCTCAGAGAGTAGTCGAGTACTGGGATGAGAATGAGATGAGATGAGACTTACCAAACTTACAAAAGTAGTGAAGTTAACCGGTGAAGATGAGATGAGACTCGAGCTCGACTGTCGAAAGGTCGTAACTCGTAAGTCGTAACTCGTAGACTGATATCCTAATTCCTATTTCCTAAGCAGTCGATTCTCGTCTAGACTCGCAGTCGATTCTCGTCTTCTTTTCTCGATGATACCCTTCCTAAGCAGTAAGCCCTAATGGCTAATGCCCTACTTTGATGAGAAATGAGAATGCCTAATTTGATTCTCGACTTGGGTCTTGGCCTCTTGGGTATTAACTGACTTGGGCTTGGGAGTTGGGGGAGTTGGGCCTGGGTGGGACGCCGGGACCGCGGGACGGTATGGGTAATGGGACTTTGGGGCATGGGCTATTAAATAGGTAATTGGGCTTAGAACTTAGATATAGTCATATATATTATATAGGTTCACCATATTTTCGGTATTTCGATTTACCGAAATTGTAAAATTATAATACCGAAAATCGAACCGAAATACCAAAATATCGAAATCTAGTACCGAATTAGACCGAAATACCGAAAAAATCGAAACTGAAATACCAAATTAATTTGGTTCGGTTCGGAATTCGGTTTTTCGAATTTTATGCCCACCCCTACGTTTTGGTACATTCTACCTTTACATGTGCACAACACTGTTTAAACTTTAAGGTCCTTGCAGGCGAAGATCTCACATACCTCATAATTTTTCTAACACGTGTCACAAAAGCATCAAGTTCTTTCAAACCATCTTGCACAATTAGATTTAGTATATGAGCCATGCATCTCACATGAAGATGTTTATTACTCATCATATTAGTTTTCCACATATCTAACTGTTTAGACAATTCTTTGACAGTGACATCATTTGAAGAAGCATTGTCCACAGTAATAGTGAAAACCTTGTCTAATTTCCATTCAAGCAAATAATCCCTAATAGCTTTAGCCATCTTTTCACCCTTATGACTAGTGATAGGGCAAAAATTAAGTATTCTTTTATGCAACTTCCAATCCCTATCAATGAAGTGGGTTGTCAAACACATATAATTTATTTTTTGTAATGAAGTCCAAGTGTCTGTTGTTAGGCAAATTTTTGGTTGTGCTTCTCTAAAAGAACTTCTTAGATTTTGCCTCAATTCACCGTAAACTTCATAACAATTCCTTGTTATTGTTCTACGAGAAGGAAGACGAAATAATGGTTGAGTTTTTCTCATAAACTTCATAAAGCCTTCATTTTCTACAAAGCTAAATGGTAGTTCATCAGTAACTATCATCTCAATTAAGGCCCTCCTAACCACTTTTTGATCATATTTCCAAATTGATCCTTCATCATTTTGGCAAGATTGAAAATTTATCTTTGTTTGACTATTATCTTCTGCAATTTTAAGTGGGTATTCTTTGCATCTAAGCAAATGATTCTTCAATCCTGTTGTTCCATTCTTAGATGAATTAGCAGCATAAGCTTGTTTACAATATCGACACCGTGCTTTCCCAACCCCATTAACCTCAAATTTATCAAAATGGTTCCAAACGTCAGACCTAGGCTGCATTGCTTTCCTTTTCTTGGAATCTTGAGTATCAATGGTGTTGGTGTTACTATCTACCGTAATAGGTAAACTTTCACTAGAACCAACATCACTTACTTTACTTGTATCTTCCATCTATACAAAATTAAACAAATATAAACATAAATTAAAAATCAACGAATAACTACCTTGCTATTAGTAATGCTGAGAAAATGTAAATATGAGAGTGCACTTTTAGATTTTAGTTATTTCAAACTAGCTATAAGTAGCTTAAACTACCATGTTTCTGCTATAACGAATTAACAATATCTTTCCAACAGATGCAGCAGCAGTCTAATGTAACTGCAGCTAAGCAAAAGCTAAAAAGGCTAAAGAAGCCATTAACAATATCCTTTTCTAGCCATCTATAAATAAATAAAAAACCATGGCCATTACTACTCAAGTGACAAGTCCACACTCCACAATTATTTAAATCTTTCCAAACCAGCAACCATAAGAATGTCACAACAAAGAAGACTAACAGTGAATTCACTCAACTGTCATCATCCTAAAGTGTCTATCACAAGAAAAATGCAAGGAAAGTTCTAAAAATCAGACCTAAACAAAGTAATCATATGGTAAGCCTAACACATAGTCGTGTACTCACAACTGTTATTATACAAGCAAATGAATTAAACAGCATGAACGTGATACAGATGATATTTTCCTACTAAAGGGAAAAGCTCGGAACAGCAGATCATTCAATCAGCAGTACAACCAAAAGAAAGCGAAACATACCTTTGAAATTGAAATTGAATCGAGCTCGGATTACTAGAACAGGACAGCAGCGTCTTCGACACTTCGTTTGCCCGGAATTTGTGAGGAGTGAGGAATCGAATCGAGCTGGAAATCGCCGCCTATAACCCTAAATTAGTTTGATGCAGAAAATCAGAAATTAAAAAATTTATGCGTCTGAACTCTGAACTCAAAAAGTTCAAAACTTAAAAATATAAAAACTCAGAAAAAACCTCAGAGAGTAGTCGAGTACTGGGATGAGAATGAGATGAGATGAGACTTACAAAACTTACAAAAGTAGTGAAGTTAACTGGTGAAGATGAGATGAGACTCGAGCTCGACTGTCGAATGATCGTAACTCGTAAGTCGTAACTCGTAGACTGATATCCTAATTCCTATTTCCTAAGTAGTCGATTCTCGTCTAGACTCGCAGACTGATATCCTAGACTCGCAGTTGATTCTCGTCTTCTTCTTCTCGATGATATCCTTCCTAAGCAGTAAGCCCTAATGGCTAATGCCCTACTTTGATGAGAAATGAGAATGACTAATTTGATTCTCGACTTGGGTCTTGGCCTCTTAGGTATTAACTGACTTGGGCTTGGGAGTTGGGGGAGGTCGGCCTGGGTGGGACGCTGGGACCGCGGGACGGTATGGGTAATGGGACTATGGGGCATGGGCTATTAAATAGGTAATTGGGCTTAGAACTTAGATATAGTCATATATATTATATAGGTTCACCAAATTTTCGGTATTTCGGTTTACCAAAATTGTAAAATTATAATACCAAAAACCGAACTGAAATACCAAAATACCGAAAATCCAGTACCTAATTAGACCAAAATACTGAAAAAAACGAAACCGAAATACCAAATTAATTTGGTTCGGTTCGGAATTCGGTTTTTCAGATTTTATGCCCACCCCTAGTTCTATGTGTATGTGTATTGATTATCGCCAGTTGAACAAAGTGACAGTCAAGAACCTGCTATCCTTTGCCTCGTATTGATGATCGGTTGTCACGACCCGGATTTTTCACCCTCGAGAGTCGTGATGGCGCCTACTAACGTGATCTAGGCAAGCCAATCCTTTAACTACTTACTTCATTGTCCAATTATTTCTTTTTAACAAATATAAGGCGATAATGTATAAACAACGGAACTTAAATTAAAGCGGAAGACACCAATAAAATATCTGAAATCTATATCTAATACAATTACTCAAGCCTTAATCACCCAAAACCTAGTGTCACAGTGTCAAAGACGGTCTAAGATTTACTATATACAAAGTCTGAAGAAAAGATCAATACACTATTTCTGAAGCGAAAAAGATGAAACAAAAAATAAAAGATAGAGAAGACGCCAGGGCCTGCGGACGCCTGCAGGTCTACCTTGGATCTCCGCGTGGACTGAAGGTAGCCTCCAACTACGGTTCAAGAGCTACTCTGGGATCTGCACATAGTGCAGAGTATAGTATCAGCACAACCGACCCCATGTGCTAGTAAGTGTCTAGCCTAACCTCGGCGAAGTAGTGACGAGACTAGGACCAGACCACTAAATAAATCTGTGCAGTTATATAATATACAGTGGAAGTAAAGCAGCAATAAACAAGTAAAGATGGGAGGGGACATGCTTCGGGGAAATAACAGGTAAAAACATAATATCAAGAGAATAAAGGAATCAAAATCCAACCACTAACAAGAATAAGGAAAACAAATGCAGATTTCACTTTCTTTTCACATCTTGTTGCAGGCGTGCAACCCGATCCCATTTCCTGTATCTCGTGGCAGGCGTGCCACCCACTCCCATTTCATGTATCTCGTGGCAGGCATGCCACCCGCTCCCATTTTATTTATCTCGTCGTAGGCGTACCACCCGCTCCCATTTCATTATATCTTGTAGTAGGCGTACCACCCGCTCCCATTTTATTATATCTTGTGGTAGGCGTACCACCCGCTCCCATTTCATTATATCTTGTGGTAGTCGTACCACCCGCTCCCATTTCATTATATCTTGTGGTATTTGTACCACCCGCTCCCAGTTACAAGCCAACAATAATCACAAGGAATCCCAGCAAGGAAACAAGAGCAATATAACAACTTCCCGGCAAGGGAACAATGATATTTCAACAATATCCCGGCAAGGAACAATAATATCAAAACAAACATCCCGGCAAGGAACAATACTATCAAAACAAACATCCCGGCAAGGAATCATTAATATCAAACAAACATCCCGTCAAGGGAACAACGGTGATAATAACATATGAAGCGCAATAAACCACAACGAAGTCATAACAATCATAATACAAGACTCACGGGCATGCTTGACACCAACGTATAGATACTCGTCACCATGCCTATACGTCGTACTCCACAATTAACATGTAGCAAATAAGACACAACTCCTAATCCCTCAAGCTAAGGTTAGACCAAACACTTACCTCGCTTTGCAACCAATTCAAAATTCCAACAAGCCTTTGTCTCGTGAATTCGTGCCCGAAATTCTTAAATCTAGTCATAATCGACTTAATAACATCAATAAACGCTAAACAATCCAATTACAATGCTTAATTATAGCTTTCCCATGATTCTTCCTAAAAAGTCATAAATCGACCCCGGGCCCGCTTGGTCAAAACACGAGGTTCAGACCAAAACCCGATCACTCATTCACCCACGAGCCCGAATATATAATTTGTTTTGAAATCCAACCCCAAAACGAGGTCAAATTCCCAAATAATCAAAAAGCCCTAGCTCTACCCAAATTCCTAATTTTATACCCTTAATCTCATGTTTTAGGCCTAGAAATCTAGTTGGTGTTGATAAAAATGGAAGAAAACAAGCCAAAGATTACTTACCCAAGAGGTTATGGTGAAGAAGTTCTTCAAATATCGCCCAAGAGGTGTGGAGAAGAAGAAGTTTGTGAAAAATGGGTTAAATCCCATAATGCATTTTGTTTATGGACTTTTAAAATAACTGGGCGAAATTGGTCTTCATGTTCGCGATAAGCTCAACGCGTTCGCGATGCATTAGGCCTGACAGACCTTCACGTTTGCGATAATCGGATCGCGTTCACGGAGAAGTAACTCCTCGAGCCTTCGCATTCGCGCCCCAGTGGTCGGGTTCACGTAGATATAATACCCATTCCCCCTGATCAGGCCACAAGCCTTCGCGTTCGCGATACCAGGCCCGCATTCGCGAAGGGTAGACCCCCCAAAGCTTTGCGTTCACGACCTGAGTCTTGCATTTGCGTAGAAGGAAATTTTCCTTCAGTACTATTAACTCAACGCGTTCGCGAGGGTCCTCCCGCGTACGCGAAGACGAAAATACCAGAATACCAGCAACTAAAAACCAGCAACTTTTTAAGAGTTTAAAACCTTCCGAAACTCACCCGAGCCCTCGGGGCTCCAAACCAAACATACGTACTAACTCAAGAACATCATATGAACTTATCCGTGCGATCAAATCGCCAAAATAACATCATTAACATCGAATTAAACCTCAAAATCAATGAATTATTTCAAAACTTCTTAAAACATCAAATTTTGCTTTTAAGGTCCGAATCCCGTCAAACGGATTCCATTTCTTACCAAACTTCACAGAATTATCTATCACATATAAGACCTTTACCGGGAACCGAAACAAAAATACGGGCCCGATACCAACATGTTCTAATCAAAATTCATTTCCAATTCCTTTAAACAATTTCAAAAAATAATTTTCTTCAAAAATTCATTTTTCGGGCTTGAGACCTCGGAATTCAATTCTTTGCATACTCCCAAGTCCCATATTTTCCTACGGACCCTACGGGACCGCCAAATCACGGATCCGGGTCCGTTTATCCAAAATATTGACCGAAGTCAAATTAATTCATTTTTATAGTCAAAATTATCATTTGTTTTTTACAAATTTTCACATATAAGCTTTTCGGTTATGCGTCCGGACTGTGCATGCAAATCGAGGTGATACTAAAAGAGGTTTTTAAGGCCTCAGAACGCAGAATTTCATTTAAAAACAAGTGATGACCTCTTGGGTCATCACATCTGTTTGACCAGCTTCAGCGCGCACAGGTGTTTTCTAAGATTGATTTGCGCTCAGGTTACCATCAGTTGAAGATTCGCGAGCCAGATATCCCGAAGACTGCTTTGAGGACTCGGTATGATCATTACGAGTTCCTTGTCATGTCATTTGGGCTGACCAATGCCCCAGCAACCTTTATGCATTTGATGCATAGTGTGTTCCGGCCATATCTTGACTCGTTCGTCATTATCTTTATTGATGACATTCTGGTGTATTCCCGAAGTTGGGAAGATCATGAGCAGCACCTGAGGATTGTACTTCAAACTCTGAGAGAGAGGAAGTTATATGCTAAATTCTCAAAATGTGAGTTTTGGTTGGATTCAGTGGAATTCTTAGGCCATGTGGTATCGAGTGAGGGTATTCAGGTGGATTCGAAGAAGATAGAGGCCGTGCAGAGTTGGCTCGGACCATCCTTAGCTACTGAGATCCGTAGTTTCCTTGGTTTGGCGGGCTACTGCCGTCGTTTTGTAGAGGGGTTTTCATCGATTGCAGCCCCTATGACCAGGTTGACCCAGAAGGGTGCTCCGTTTCAGTAGAGGGAGGAGTGTGAGGCAAGCTTCCAGAAGCTCAAGACAGCTTTGATTACAGCCCCAATTTTGATACTGCCTACAAATTTGGGGTCTTATACGGTCTATTGTGATGCCACGAGAGTTGGCCTCGGAGCGGTGTTGATGCAGGACGGTAGGGTGATTGCCTACGCGTCCAGACAGTTGAAGATACATGAGAAGAACTACCTTGTTCACGACCTTGAGTTATTTGCCATTGTTCACGCCCTAAAGATTTAGCACCATTATTTATACGGGGTTCCCTGTGAGATTGATACTGACCATCGGAGCTTGCAGCACTTGTTCAAGTAAAAGGATCTAAATTTGCACCAGAGGAGGTGGTTAGAGTTGCTGAAGGACTATGATATCACTATTTTGTATCACCTGGGCAAGGCCAATATGGTGGCCGATGCTTTGAGTCACCGAGCAGAGAGTTTGGGGAGTTTGGCTTATTTACCAACATCAGAGAGGCCTATGGCGATGGATGTTTAGGCCTTAGCCAGCCAATTTGTGAGATTGGATCTTTTGGAGCCTAGTCGGGTTCTAGCTTGCATGGTTTCTCGGTCTTCTTTATTTGATCATATCAGGGAGCGGCAGTATGGTAACCCTCATTTACTTGTCCTCAAGGACAAGGTTTAGCACAGCGATGCCAGAGATGTGACTATTGTGATGATGGGGTATTGAGGATGCAGGGTCAGATTTGTGTACCCAGTGTTGATGGGCTTCGAGAGTTGATTCTAGAAGAGGCCCATGGTTCGCGGTATTCCATCTATCCGGGTGCTGCGAAGATGTACCAGGTGTTGACATAGCACTATTGGTGGAGGTGGATGAAGAAAGATATTGTTGGATTCGTAGCTCGGTGCCTTAACTGTCAGCAGGTGAAGTATGAGCACCAGAGACCGGGTGGGTTACTTCAGCAGATAGAGATTCCGGAGTGGAAGTGGGAGCGGATCAGCATGGACTTTGTAGTTGGGCTCCCACGGACTTTGAGAAAATTCGATGTTATTTGGGTGATTGTGGATCGGCTGACCAAGTCCGCTCACTTTATTCCTGTGTGTACTACTTATTCCTTGGAGCGGTTGGCGGAGATTTATATCCGAGAGATTGTTCGACTGCATGGTATTCCAGTGTCCATCATTACAGATAGCGATGCTCAGTTCACATCACGGTTCTGGAGGGCCGTTCAGCATGAGTTGGGTACTCGGGTGGAGTTGAGTACAACATTTCACCCTCAGACGGACGGACAGTCCGAGCGGACTATTCAGATTCTTGAGGATATACTCCGTGCGTGTGTGATTGAGTTTGGAGGGTCTTAGGATCAGTTCTTGCCATTGGCGGAGTTTGCTTATAAGAACAACTATCAGTCCAGCATTCAGATGGCACCGTATGAGGCTTTATATGGGAGATGGTGTAGACCCCCGATGGGTTGGTTTGAGCCGGGTGAGGCCAGATTATTGGGTACGGACTTAGTTCAGGATGCATTGGAGAAGGTTAAGGTGATTCAGGATAGACTCTGTACCGCCCAGTCCATACAGAAGAGCTACGCGGACCAAAAGGTTTGTGATGTTTCCTATATGGTTAGAGAGCGGGTTCCACTTCGGGTCTCACCTATGAAGGGCGTTATGAGATTCGGGAAGAGAGGAAAGTTGAGTACGAGATTTATTGGCCCTTTTGAGATATTGAGGCATGTTGGGGAGGTTGCTTATGAGCTTTCCTTACCTCCCAGCTTGGCAGGAGTTCATTCGATATTCCATGTTTCGATGCTCCAGAGGTATCACGGTGATCCGTCGCACGTGTTGGATTTCAGTTCAGTCCAGTTGGACAAGGATCTATCTTATGTTGAGGAGCCAGTGGAAATATTGGACAGGCAGGTTAGAAAGCTGAGGTCAAAGAACATTGCTTCGGTAAAGGTTTAGTGGCGGGACCAGCCGGTCAAGGAGGTGACCTGGGAGACCGAGCAGGATATGCACAGTCGTTACCCTCATCTTTTCACTACTTCAGGTATGTCTTTATGCTCGTTCGAGGACAAATGAATGTTTAAGTGTAGGAGGATGTGACGACCCGGCCGGTCGTCTTAAGATTAAACGCCCTAATCCCCTATTAACTTCTTTCCCCAAGTTTAATTCTGCTATTTTGATTTACCGGGATGTTCGGTGTCGAGTTTCGGAGAGTTTTGGGACACTTAGTCCCTAAATGAGAGCTTAAGTGCTGGAAAGTTGACCGTAGTTGGAACACTATGAAGATGGCCTCGGAATGGAAATCCGATGGTTCCATTAGCTCCGTTGGGTGATTTCGGGCTTAGGGGAATGATCAGATTGTGTTTTGGAGGTCCGTAGCTAATATAGGCTTGGAATGCCGAAAGTTGAATTTTCGAAGTTTCCGGTCCGATAGTGAGATTTTGATCCGAGGGTCGGAATGGAATTCCGGAAGTTGGAGTATCTCTGTAGTGTTGAATGTGACGTGTGTGCAAAATTTCAGGTCATTCGGACGAGGTTTGATAGACTTTTTGATCAAAAGCGTATTTTTAGAGTTTTTGGAATTATGGTGGATGTCCATAACCACCAAATGAGTAATACCCATTACTCTTCTCCATCATCTCCATAACTCCCACTGCTCTAATACTTATGGAGTTATGGTTGTAACTCTCATACCTCCCCCATGATCTTCCACCATGATCTCAAATGCTTAATGGCATATTTATGTAATTCTTTTGGTATACCTCTATGTAGTACTATAAATAGAGGATAAGAAGTCATTTTGTAATGGACTTGAACACTTGAATACATGGAAGAAATAAGAATCTCTCCTCTCTTGCTCCCTACATTCTTATCTATTTTCTTGTTTTATATTATTACTTTGAGCTAAGTTTCTTAACACGTTATCAGCACGAGAGCTCTAATTTTTGTTTTTATCATCATCTCCGAAGAGAGACGATAACCTATTTCATGGGAGACTACAAAAAGCCAGCAAACTAGAATCAAATTTTGTTGAGCCAATGACACCCTTTTGCATTTCGTATGCCATATCAATCTGTTTGCATCTATCTTGTCCAGAGAGTATCATTTTTAATTATTCTATGAATTTTGAATTTGAATTATGTATCAATAATATATAAACAGGAAAGTGATAATAGTAGTTACAATTGTTTTCCGCCAGTATGAGCCACCACTATCAAGAATCAAAGATGAATCCATTCCTTTCCATTGAGCAGGCACTAAGAGTATGGAGCTTTAACACTCCAGTTCCATTGTTTTGTGTAATAATGTATACGAGAAAAATATGTCGGAGTATTAAGAAAATAAGGTACCTGTTTTTATACTTACACTATTTAAGCGTACACGAGCATTTTGGCATGCATGAGTTTATATTTGTTGAAGCTGATGGGTGGCACTGGTTTAGTAATTTACACCACTATGAACACAAGTTGGTTGATATAGAATTAGTAGTGTGAATAACATATATCAACGTCAATACTAGCCCCACACTCATATATACTCTCAGCGTTTCAATTTATGTGAACTCATTTGACTGGGCACAGAGTTTACCTTGAAGAGTGAATGATTTTCAATTTCTGATTTTCCCCTAAACCAGAAAAATTGAGAATCTTAGAAGTTGCAAGTTTCTGTTTAATCATTTTGGTGCTATTATCTATTGGAGCATTTATATATTGATTGGTCTCTAATGCATGAGATCTCGTATTATTTGATTCATATGAATCATTTAATTGGAAATCGATAATTGCCGCGGGTTATTATCACATGCATATGTATTATTGAAATTTGGTTTACTTATGGATATAATCACGGAGAGGTAATAGTTTTAAAAGCTTAAGGGTGAGTCCCAGTATGTTGGCCTATTTGCCATTGATTGAGGGTAAGACGATGGGTTCGAGTTCCAGTGCACTATGAGGATAAGACATCAGGTTTAAGGTCTGGTGTACCATGATGATAAGAGTTGTGTTTGAGTCCCCACTCATTATAAACTAACATGTCTTTATATGAGTAATGTATTGGGTTTGAGTCCTAATGCATCATATTGATAATGATATAATGATGACTAAAAAATAATAATGTATTTTTCACGAAAAAGCATGAAGCTTGTCCCACTTGATTTGCTTCATTCTCGAAGAGAATGTGATAGCGGCGCATAATAAGTCTAAATAAAGATAAGTGGTTGACCAATAAACGTGGGTGTGCCAAAAATCAAAATAATAATAGTCATCATTATGGTAATTGTAAAATGAGAACAATAAGGGTTCTCAAAATAGTCCTTCAAAATGTTGAAGGCAATGCTTACCATCAAATTGGTATGGAAAAATAATAAAGCACGTCGCTGATTATGATCCATTCCTTGAAGAGAATGTGATTTGTGATAATCATTGAGAATGCAGGCTCATTCCTAAAAGTAAATGTTGAAATATATATGTGATAAAAATTATGCATAAGAATGTGCTTATGCATGGTTGGATAAATACCACAACTCACCTCTACGGGAGATTTGAGAGAAATAAAGATAATGAATATTACAATGTAATTACATGAATATGTCATTGGTCGCGTATATGTGGTACGCCAAAAATATTTTGCCATGCCTTATAAAAATTTATTAAAGACAAACGTAAAGCAAGAACTGATTGATTATGATTGACCATGACTATAATAATTTAATTTTTCTCCGTGAAGGAGACATTTACCATATGGATGGTGAGAAAAAAGTCTTGTAGTACAAAATCAACTAAGAACTCCGAAAAAGCTAATATTTTACTATCCGGATAAATAAAATTGTCCATGACATTGATATTGTAGTAAGTCTCAAAATGAATTTTTGAGTTTCAAATATATTAGCCAAAGTGGTTGGTATATTGAGACTATAAATGAAAGGAAAATTGAATATCTCCATATTACTATAATCATATCGGGTAAATATGAAAGGTTACCCGACTTTTCTTCTATTTGTACTACAGATGTATAATCATGATGATGGAATCACATGCCACAAGTAAACTAGAGGTTTACCGAAACAAATATTAGTTGGCATGACCGGTTGGTCATCCCGGTTCAATTATGATACGAAAATTAATTGAGAATTCACATTTGCATATATTAAAGAAATAGAAGATTTTTCAAGAATTCTCTTGTGCTGCTTATTCTCATGATATACCAGTTAAGGTTGGGATTGAATCCCTTAATTTCTGGAACAAATAAAAGGTGATAAATATATGGGTCTAGTCACCTACCATGTGGACCGTTTACTATTATATGATTTTAATAGATGCATCTATTCTATGGTCACATGTGCATTTTTTACTATTATATGAATATAATAGATGCAACTATTCTATGGCCACATGTGCGTTTGTTATCAACTTGCAGTTTGGCTTTTGCAAGGTTGCTTGCTCAAATTATTAGAGAATAGTTCCAGAATATAAATTATGATGATTTATCTTGATAATGTTGGTTTAAATACAAGTTGGTTTAGCAAAAATTGTATGCCTCCAATTATAGCTAAATTATTGGTTATGAGATAAATTATTTAACATACAACAGCACTTGTACGCATCTAGCCAAGTTATGATAAATTCTCCCTATCACAATTGGTTCAGGGTCAGGAACCAAATAAGTTTTATCTAGAAATATAGATGTGCTATATGATTTAGTTATCCCACTACAATGCACAAAGATGAGTTCTCAAAGAAGGTTGAGATATGTGTTGGTGATCCCAACATTAGGGGAAGAAAATGGGTAGCTGAAAAGGTGATACGCGGAATGAATTATTATGAGTACATCTAGATCCTCATACGAGAAAATGTGAACTTGAAGTTCAAAGTGATACTTCATTTGCAAAATATTGCCAGACGTATTTGTTGATCCAAAGCTAAATGTCATATTTCAGCTGTTAATGCTCCAAATAGAATAAAGTCTATGATGGACATAGTCTATGGAACGCATGAAGCGTAATAGACTAATCGGTTCCAAAGATAAAACTCCTTGAAGAAGGAGAGGAGCAAATGATAAAGATGGTCATACTAAGGAGGCAAGTGCTCTATAAGAGCACGACGACATAACACTTTATAAGACCTCATATGAGACACTCAGGTGCCTGAAACTATTGAAATCTCAATAAGTTATGTCTTTATTGTGTGATGATGGAACCGATGTAAAATGATCGTCGACAATGTTGTTAATATAGTGTAGCGTTCAATATTATTAATATTGACGAGGATCTTGAGCTCAAATCTGTCATGAAATTTGGATAGATAAATGATTGGCCGAATGAAAAATACACAATAAAAATTGACTTCATCTGAAAAATATAAAATTGGACGGATAGTCCATTGTGAAAAAAGTGAAATGAAAAATCAAGTCGATAGACATAAAGACGACTTGTGGCACACGATTTTTCTTAAATATCCTGGCATTAGTTACATGGAGACAAGTTGTGGATGAAATTGTTTTTCAGGTTATAATATGGCAATACATGGAAAACTTGATATGCGTATAATGAAAATCCTTGAAGGATTTAAACTGTTCTGAAGCATATCGAGGTTCCTGAAAATTTTGTTAAACAAAGCTTCAACAATCAATGTATGACATATATGATTTATTTTTGTGTCTTAGTGCACTGAGTGTACTTATGTTTCTTGCTAGAACCTTGAATATAACGTCATACTAGCAAGATTTAACTTTAATCCGATATGGAGACACTAGAATGCAATTAGTAATATATTACAAAAGAATTATTGATAGATTATTTATTCTAACAAATATTGCCAAGATTTTGTTGGTTATGCAAATGCAGGCATTTTCCTGAAGTTCGTTCTTCAAATAATCTATTTGCATGTGAGAGTATTGCCATATTATCATTTTGCAAGACAGTTAATTGTTGATACTTATTCAAGTCATGCCAAGATAAGCAATTGATAAAGCAAGGGACTTAACACACAATAGACGTGTGACTTTTCTTTGAAGAGAAGATTCCAATAATACTGAAGATAATGTTGTTTGCTTATCTCAATTGGAAGAAATATATATTGAAGGCAACAAAATAAAGCACATTTCTCCAAAGTTCTTTTCAAACATGATCTTCGACAGATTGGTGATATCGACGTTCAACAAATTTATTTGATTGATAATTTGGTGGATCTGTTCAATGAATCATTACCAACCCCAACATTTGAGAAGCTGGTATACGAGATTGGAATGCGTCATTTTCGAAAAGTAAAGTGATGTTTTCATAGGGAGAGGCACATAAGTGCTGCACTCTTTTTTCCTTAGCTGAAGCTTTATCCCACTGAGTTTTCCTAGCAAAGCTTTTAACGAGTCAGCAAACAATGCGTATTACAAGATATGTGTACTCCTTTTCCTTCACTAAGATTTTTTTCCCACAGGATTTTTTTAATAAGGTTTTAATGAGACACGTTATTTATGGATATCCAAGGGGGAGTGTTATAAAATATAATTTTGGTGGATGGCTATAGCCACCAAATGAGTAATACCCACTACTCTTCTCCATCATCTTCATAACTCCCACTACTCTAGTGCTTATAGAGTTATGGTTGTAACTCCCATACCCCCCTCCCCCCTCCTCTCCCTCTCCTGTGATCTTCCACCAGGATCTCAAATGTTTAATGGCATATTTATGTAATTCTTTTGGTATACCTCTATGTAGTACTATAAATAG